>NC_066585.1:170263818-170588818 GCF_024323335.1 Lathyrus oleraceus | reverse complement strand
CCTTAGGTAAGTAGCAAGAGATCATCGCGACTGTCCGGCGTATACTGGAATGGTCAAAATGATGGCTACGGTTAATGTGGCACTTTGGATGTCCTGATGTTCCTCATGTTAGTTGAGGAAATATTTGGCATTCGCGTGGTGTCATAAAAGCATTAACCAGACCTTTAGAACCCTAATTGACTCATCCTGGCCATTAAAAAGTAGTGAGATAACTGGCTTCGGTTCCGACTGGAGTTGGTTGAGACTCGATACTACACTCTTTGAGATTGGACTTTAGGGAAGCTTCGGTCAACCACTTGGTGTTGCACTGAAGTGGACTTAAGGAAAGGTCAATGATTTGAGATCCTTCTAGAACCCGGTTACTATTCTAAGACAGGTTGAACCAACCAAACTTCAGTGGGGAGGGTATTTACCTATGGAACTCACGCAAGCCTTAAAACCTAGGAATGATTGTTGTGTGACTTGCTTGTGCTTGTTATTTATCTAACAACATGACATCATAACAACATAACATCATAACATCATGGCATTGTACTAACCATTTCAAGGATTTAGGGATTTAACTCTGCTAAAAAAAAAAAAACAAAAAAAACAAAAACAAAAGCAAAAACAAAAGAGAAAAGAAAAAAAAAGCTCTTTTTGTTAGTTTATGCAAAGTTAAATCCCGAAAGTCCTTGAAAACATTTCATACATTGCATTGCATCGCATAACAGGTATTCTAAAGGATCAGTGTTCTCACGATTTTCCTATCAAACAGATTCCAGCAGATTCAAACAGATTGAACAATGGCTCTCGAACAAACTGTCAAAGATCTCCAGGCCCAGAATGCTCAATTCCAGGAAATGATGCTGAGCTTATCTAAGGGGCAGGAAGAACTGAAAGCTCTTTTGATGGAGAAGAAGAAGGACCAGAAACCTGTGGGTTACATCAACCCGGGGAGAAGGCTTAAGGGACAGGTTACAGGAGTCAAGATTAGAATTCCGAAGGATTCAGAAGAAGAGACCGAGAATGATTCGGAAGATGAGAATCCTAATCTCGTCAATTCTGAGGACGACGATGAAGATTATGAACATGAACAATACTCTCCGAAGGATGATAAGTACAAGTTGCTGGAAGAACGTATGCTAGCTATGGAGGGGCAGAAAGTGCCCGGTCTGGATTTCGAAAACTTGGGTCTGGTCTCTGATGTGGTCATTCCCCGCAAATTCAAGGTTCCCATTTTCACTAAGTATGATGGTGCCTCTTGTCCTCAGATGCATCTAAGGGCTTATGTGAGAAAGATTCAGCCGCACACTACTGATAAGAAACTGTGGATCCATTTCTTCCAAGAGAGTCTGTCTGGCACACAGTTAGAGTGGTATTATCAGCTTGAGAGCTCTAACATCCGCACATGGACTGATTTAGCAACAGCTTTCTACAAGCACTACCAGTATAATTCTGAGTTAGCGCCTACTCGGCTACAGCTACAAAATATGACTATGGGCTCTAAAGAAAGTTTCAAAGAATATGCTCAAAAGTGGAGAGATTTGGCTGGCAGAGTCAAACCCCCTATGACTGATCGAGAGTTAGTGGACATGTTCATGGGTACACTGACTGGCCCATTCTACAGCCATCTACTGGGAAGTTCCTCGTCAGGTTTCACTGAACTTATCTTGACAGGTGAACGGGTTGAAAGCGGCATTCGAAGTGGAAAGATACAGGCAGCTACTTCTGCAAGCACCAAAAAGTCCTATCAGGGAAAGAGTGAATCAAATGCTGTGTACAGTGAGAGGAAGCATAACAAGAAGAATCGTGACCATACTGTTGGGGCAGTTACAATTGCCGCACCGCCATCTCAGAACTTCCAACACAGACAAGACAGGTCGAGAAGACAGTTTACCAAGATCAATATGACTTTAACCCAAGCACTGCAGAGTATGTTAAAGGCCAATTTGATTACCCTCAGAGGCCCTCCTGCAAATCCCAACACTACTTCTCCTCGTTATAATCCCAACGCCAGGTGTGCCTATCACTCCGATAGCCCCGGGCATGATACGAATGATTGCTGGTTGTTGAAGAACAAGATTCAGGATATGATCGACGCTGGAGAAATTGAATTTGATCCTCCGGCGACCCCCAATGTCATCACAGCACCTATGCCTAATCATGACCAGAATGTTAATGTTGTGGACGACAATTCTCACGTTACTGACGTTGCTGATTTAGCATCTCCTCTCCTGATCGTTAAGAAGAATTTATTGCAAGCTGGTTTATTTCCAGGTTGTGCTGAAGATTGCGATCTCTGTGTACTCCGACCCAATGATTGTTTGAAGTTGAAGAACGGCATTCAACGGCTGATGGATGATCGTACAATTCTATTTGAAAGGGTTCCTAAGGTGGACAACTCTATTGAAGAGGTATCTGTGATTGCTAGGTCCAAAGCTCCAGTGAAGATTACCGCTACTAGAGTGCCTGTGAAGATTACCGCTGAGCCCAAAGTGGCTCCCCTGATTATTACCGCACCTGGCCCCGTGCCATATTCCTCCAGCAAAGCTATTCCGTGGAACTATGGAGGCGACGTTTACATCCATGGCATAAAGCAAGTTGGTAGTTCTGCTAATCCTAATGATATTGTGGGGACTAGTAAAGTTACTCGAAGTGGAAGGATCTACTCCCCAGAAATCTCACCTCCCGCTCCCGAAATTCGAGGAAAAAGACCAGTCAATCCTCCTCAGTCAGAGACATCGGTCGAAGTTACTTCTGAAGATGTTGCCAAACAGGAAATGGAAGAGATGCTGAAAATCATCCGTAAGAGCGATTTTGATGTAGTGGAACAATTGGGGCATACTCCGTCTAAAATCTCAATGTTGTCCTTGTTATTATCCTCTGAATCCCATGCCAATGCATTGATGAAATTCTTGAAGACCGCTCATGTGCCTCAAGAAACATCCGTCGATCAATTCGAACATTATGTTGCTAATTTGACTGTTGACAATGGCCTAGGCTTTTCCGATGCTGACCTGACGCCAGCAGGAAAGAATCACAATAAAGCTCTGCATATCTCCATCGAGTGTGAGGGGATCACCCTGGCTCACGTGTTGATCGACAACGGCTCTTCCTTGAATGTGCTCCCGAAAGCTGTACTCGATAAATTTGACTACAAAGGCATTGAACTGAAACCTAGTGATGTTGTGGTGCGTGCTTACGATGGTGCGAAGAGTGTTGTCTATGGTGAAGTGGTTCTCCCTATCAAGATAGGACCTCAAGTCTTCAACACTACCTTTCACGTGATGGACATTCGTCCCGCCTACTCCTGCTTGTTGGGGCGCCCTTGGATCCATGGGGCAGGTGCGGTAGCTTCGTCGCTTCATCAAAAGCTGAAGTATCCAATAGCAGGCATGGTTGTCACTGTATGTGGAGAAGAAGAGTATATTGTCAGTAGTGTGCAAGCCTTCAAATACGTCGAGATGGATGGTGAATTCTTTGAGACTCCTTCTCAGTCATTTGAAGTGGTTCCTCCACCCAGTCCTGTCCTTAAGCCAACTCCCCTTGTGCCCAAGGTTGTTCGTGCTCCCCCTGTCATGATCTCTCTGAAAGATGCTCAAGCCGCGATTGAAAATGGTGATCGTGCTGGTTGGGGTCAACTGATCAATGTACCGTACAAGTCTGATAAAGCTGGCCTGGGGTTTAACTCTGGAAAGATAGTCAAAAATCAGATTAATGCTATGGAAGATGCTGATAGTGATTGCGACTTGGATAGCTGGATTTTCCCAACAATTGGTGACGGACTCAACAATTGGAAGACTGAAGACATTATCCCGATTTCCTTTAGTCAGGAGTAATTGTTATTGTTTATTCTAGAATTGCAAATTTTAATTTTCTTTTACAATCAAACTTCTTAAAGCATTGTGTCTATGCCCGAGGCACAATGGCTAATTTGTTAGGGGTTTGTCATTTTCATAAGCATATTCATATTCAATAGATCAATGGACTTTTTGCATTCAAATATTGCGCTCTTTATCTTTCCTGTCATTTTTCAAACAAGCTATGTTTTCTTGCACACACTCACGTAACAATTGCCGATCCATATCCACTCTGGATCCTGTTGGTAATAGTTCTGCTACTGTTCATTATGACTTTGAAAATCCGATCTACCAAGCCGAGGATGGAAGCGAGGAAGATTGTGAAGTCCCTGGAGAACTTGCCCGACTACTGCAAGAAGAAAAGACTATACAGCCGCATGAGGAATCAATTGAAATTGTAAATCTGGGTACTGAAATAAACAAGAAAGAAGTCAGAGGTTTCTTGGGGCACTCGAATTACATTGCCCGATTCATTCCACACTTGACTGCTACCTGCAAACCCATCTTCAAATTACTGAGACAAAATCAAGAGATGGTATGGAATGATGAATGCCAAGAAGCTTATGACAAAATCAGGAAATATCGCCAAGAACCTCCAGTTCCGATGCCACCAGTTGAAGGAAGACCTTTAATTACGTATTTGACCGTGTTAGAAAATTCAATGAGGTGTGTTGGGGCAACATGACGAGTCTGGTCGAAAAGAGCATGCCATATACTGCCTTAGCAAAAGGTACCGACTGTGAAACAAGATACTCACAGCCCGAGAAAGCTTGCTGTGCTTTGGCCTGGGCTGCTCGCCGACTAAGACAGTATATGTTGAATCATACCACCTTATTGACTTCTAAGATGGATTCTATCAAATACCTATTTGAGAAACCTGCTGTCTCCTGAAAGAGTTATCACTGACAATGGTACTAATTTGAACAACAAGATGATTACTGAACTCTGCACGCAGTTCAAAATAAAACACCATAACTCTTCTCCGTACCGGCCAAAGATGAACGGCGCCGTGGGGACTGCTAACAATATCAAGAAGGTCATGCAAGAAATGACAGTAACATACAAAGACTGGCATGAGATGTTACCCTTTACTCTTTACGGTTATCGCACTTCAGTGCGCACTACGACAGGGGCAACTCCGTTCTCTTTAGTCTATGGAATGAAAGCCATCTTACTAGTGGAAGTTCAGATTCCCTCTCTAAGAATCATGAAAGAGGCGGGCTTAGATGAAGATGAATGGATTCAGACTCGACTCGATCAGATAAATCTGATTGATGAGAAGAGACTTGCGGCTGTTTGTCATGGGCAGATATATCAGAAATGCATGACCCAGGCATTTAACAAAAGAGTTAAGAGACAGGTGTACCAACTTGGCGACTTGGTGATCAAGCGTATCATCCTACCACAAACTGACCCCAGAGGCAAATGGACTCCCACATACGAAGGGCCATTTGTAGTTAAGAAGGTATTCTCTGGTGGAGCCATGATACTCGCTACTATGGATGGTGAAGACTTCCCACATCCCGTGAACGCGGACATAGTTAAAAAATACTACGCATAAAAGAGACCCGCTAGATCGACGTATCTAGGCAAAAGTAAGGGCATCCCGGCGAACCAAAAGGGTTCGGGCAAAAATTAGGGATATATAAAAAAAATGTACACCCGGCAAGTCGAAAACCTGAAAAGGCGGCTTGGGCAAAAAAGGGTATCCTGGTGGACTGAAAACCTGAAAAGGCGGTCCAGGCAAAAATTAGGGATTAAAGCGTATGACTATGTCCCGTTCTCAGTCAACTTTCATCCAAGTTCGAGGGACTGACCAAGCCAATCACTTCTATCCGACAGCAAGGGATGAGATGCTCGAAGACATAATGACAGTAGTAGGCTTAAAATCAATAGGACTTCTTCCACATAGCTTTCTCTTTGTTTTCGACAATTTCCTCTTACTAGGATTTCTGTCTCCTTGTACACAAATTGCCTGTTTATAGGCCTCCTTTCAAAATCAATACAACCCTCTTTCAAAAAAAAGATGCTTTTGTTTTTACTTTTCTGTTTTGGTTGCGTAAATGTCCATTGATTTAATTTGAATTAATATGTGCATTTGAATATGATAAATGTTTACCAAAATATATGCGTAGAATAGCAATAGCAATTACTACCCGACTTCAGGATCGAGGAGAAGGTCTAACCATGCTTCCAATGAATCCGCTACCAATTCTATTCCCCCAGCAAGTCTGTTATTCCTCAGAAGAAATTAGCAGTATTCCCCGGCACAGCCAGTTACTCCCCAACAGAGGTCGACATCATCAGACAGATTGATCATCTCATCCATCCTCAGCCAAGATCTGTGGAATATTTCTACCATCAGACAGAATCAAGCATCCCCAGCCGAGAAAGGGTCATCGTTACAAATATCTCCAATCAGTAGATGGGGATTTATTTTCCCCAGTAGAGTCCCCAAGCAGAACTTCTCATACGCATAACTCATTCATTACATCATTTCACAGCATACGCATGCATACAACATTCACATTTATTTTAGCATAACACGAAACATCTCATGCATCATGACATAGCATGAAGCTAACTTTTCTTTGCAGGTTATTTATCCTCCTGATATAGTCAAAATAAAAGGTTCATTCAGACAGACACCTTTATCAATCACATTCAAGATTCAGATACATATTTCAAATACAGTTCATGGGAACATTCATTCTGACAACACTTCGATATCCTCCTAACGATGGCATCTTTAAGCCCATCCCAGACATTTATTGCAAGTACAACATATACAGGTTATCAGATACAGCCTAACGTACGGTTCATTCTGATTCAGCCCAACATATGACTTCTTCAGCAACTCCAATGCGGTCTAACGTACGACCCATTTGGACCTTCAAATCCTCAGATGCTGCCTAGCGTACGGTACATTCAGGGGTGTAGTCTAGCGTACGACTACTTTCTTTTTCAGATGCAGCCTAACGGACGGCTCATTCTACAACTCGGATACGATCTAACGTACGATCCATTCTGAACTTCAACAACCCCAACGCGGTCTAACGTACGACCCGTTTGGATCTTACAACCCTCAGATGCTACCTAACGTACGGTACATTTCTGAAGTGTAGTCTGGCGTACGACTACCGCTTTCATCATCAGATGCGGCCTAACAGACGACTCATTCTGCGACGGTCTAACGTACGACCCGTTCGGATGTCCATCCCCTCAGATGCTACCTAACATACGGTACATTTCTGAAGTGTAGTCTAACGTACGACTACCCTTTCATCATCAGATCCTACCTAACATACGGTACATTTCTGAAGTGTAGTCTAACGTACGACTACCCCTTTCGTCATCAGATTCAGCCTAACGTACGGCTCATTCTGCAACTCAGATACGATCTAGCGTATGGTCCATTCTGATCCTTTATCCCCAACAGCATATGACACACTCCGACTCCCCAGCGAAGTCGGCAGCCTAATGGATGACTCATTATACGGTCTAACGTACGACCCAGTGTGGCACCCATGTCTTCAAATTGGCCTAATATACGGCGCGATCTGAAGCTTTCGTCATCAAACCTCCCGGATGGCATCTTTAAGCCCATCTCCATCAAGACCAACTGTCGATTCTCAAGTGCAAATTTTTGGGGCATTCTAGTGTTCAATAATCTTCCACCTCCAGACCACGAATGGCATACACGCCATCCTAACTCTCTCGGTTCAAGAATATTGAACAGGGGCAGCTGTCATACCCCAAAAATTACCCATCATTTTTCCTAAAAAAAAAAAAAAAAAAAAAAAAAAAAAAAAAAAAAAACGAAAAAAAAAACGAAAAAAAAAAAAAAAAAAAAAAAAAAAAAAAAAAAAAAATTTAATTAATTAATTAATTAATTAATTAAATAATTAAAATAAATAAATAAATAAAATATAACAAATTATTTTGGACTTGGGTCTCCCTCATTCCAAGCCCATTACCCACGAAATTAGTCTATAAATACTGAAGTTTCAGTAGGGGAGTGACACTTGGAGTTTACACTGGGAGATTTACTGGAGAAAGAAGGAAGAGAAGCAAAACACTCTGAGGTTTCCTTGGAACAAAACCTCAAAAAAAAGAGGAGGAGAACAGAGAAGAACGAATAGAAGTTTTGGCATAGGAACCCTGCCTACCCGGAGAATTCAGAGTAAAGAAACCCTGAAGGCAGCCCATCTGCACCGAAGCCATCGCCGTCCAATTCCCGCTGCCTAACTTATTCCGATACTACAAGTGGTCAATCCCTTCAACCTTGAATTGGCAAACAGGTTTGCGTATCTCTATCGTTTATACTTTCAATTGGCCATATCTACATATATAATGCATCATGATTAAATGTTGATATATAATTTGCTTTCGTATGGGAATTTAAATATGCCTGAATACCCTGAATGTTTGATCATGTTATTCCTGTGATAAAATGCCATAAAATTCAAAGTTCCTAACGTGGGGCTGTTTTCAAATTCAAAATCCGTGGCCTATTCTGTTTTTTTTTATGTTTTTATCATAGCCATGCATTATTCATCCTATCCTATTTATTGTTGTGATATTTCTCCGGTGTAATCTTCGATTGCACCCTGATTTGGTGTTCTGACATGTTTCTTTTTTTGAGTTTCGTAAAGGTTCACATATCCCAGGAAAAGGTTATTGGCTAGGTATTCCACTTTATTTGTGGGATACCCTTGTGGAGTTTCACCCTAAATTAATTTTTAATGTATTAATTTCTAATGTATTAATTTTTTAATATATTATTTTTAATAATTTTAATGTGGAGTTTCATCCTAATTATATAATTAATTGTAACACTTTGCCTTTGAATAAGTGATCTTGGACCTCTCTTTGTTGCCTTACGATTACGATATTACGGTCATGTCCCGCGAACGTGGGGATACCCTTAGCAAAGACCCTTCGGTTAAATCATCATAAAATAAATTATAGTCCCTCGGATGTTGCCTTCGAATATACAACTTTGTCCCTCGATGACCCTTCGATGTTGCCTACGGTTAAAAGATGATAGTCCCTTCGAATGCTAAGGTATCCTCGTAACTGTTGCCTTCAATGACCAATCGATGACCCTACGATGACCCTTTTACATCCAAAGGATAAAACTACTTATTTCTCAATAATAAGGACAGTTTTACCCTCATAAGGATAGGAAATACTCATAAAGACCTTGGGTCGGTATAACTCTTAATTGCTGGCTCACAACCTAAAACATTTTTTCACACCTCACACCTTTCAAAATACCTTCAGAAAATCACCACTTGGTATACATTCATACTAGAATCATTACCGAGTTATATTTTTCTAAACAATTTTCAAAACTAAACGAGATAATCACTTTGTATACATTCATACAAGAATCATTACAAAGTTAAATTCTCTTTTCAAAACAATTTTTCTAAACAATTCACAAACACTTTTTTTTAGACAAAAATAATATAAGTGATCGAGCAATTAAGAGCCCATGGATAACCATGGATACAAAGGGTGCTAACACCTTCCCTTTGTATAATGTACCTCCCGAACCCAAAATCTAAATTAAGGTTTTTCCTGTTCTTTTCCACCTTTCCTTATTGGATAAAAGAAAAGTCGGTGGCGACTCTTGCTAACCGCGACATTGCGATTAAAACCACAAAAAGTCCAGTTCACCGTATGACAGAACCCTTCTACACATTTGATACTGACTCAACTGTACAATTGTACAAGATCTTGGGTTTGTATCTGCAATGCATCAACACAGTGGTGTGAGCAAAGCAGATGACACACAGAATAGCAGGGGATAGGTTGCTTATCCCTTGGGTTCTGCCAATTGCCTCTTCACTTAGGAGGACAAGATTTAAACATACACAAACATTGCCTCTTAAGGAGGACTTCAGACAGTTGCCTGGCCAAGTAACAGGCCAGGTCTTCCAGACTACATGAAGATTAGAAATATACCTCAATGCAAATTGCTTATATAAGCAAAGCAAAGCAAAAGTTCACGAGGAACTGAGCAACTAAAAGCACCTGAAATAGTCAAGCAGACATTAGTATACAACTTCAAACAAAGCAAAAAGAAACAGACATCAACAGTTAATTAGAGGCAAATGGATGTGCAAGGCACAAGGCTTAAGGCCTATGAGCCAAGCCACCTACAAAACAAACAAGTTAGACAAAGATATTCAAGCAAACTCATATCAAAAGAATTGGCCTCATTGGTCATTTGTTGGTCAACCTGAAAACACAAGCTCAAAAGTGAGTAACAGGACCACTAGGGCAAGCCTAGGGTCAAAAGAGAATGAAAAAGTCAAAACAGCAAAGGGCAAGCATTCCAAATCATGTTTAATCAATCAAGAAACAATCCCAATTGGGTTCATGTTCATATCATGCATCATCATCATTTCATAAGCAAAAGAAGTCAAAGCATGGCAAATGAGAGCTCATAGGAGTCAACAGAAAGACTTGCATCAAAAGTCAACTCAAACATTTCCAAAAATCACCAAATAAATCATGATCAATCCTAACACATATCATGGTAAGCATGTCAAATTTAATCTCATTTGGACAAGTGGAAGGCAGTCAATGAAAATCAGAAAGTCAAAGCAATTTTGAACATGCTCAAAGAAGTCAACCAAACATGCATCAACTTAAAAAAATCATAAATCAGAGATGGTGTATGATAAATGAATGGGACTAAAACCATGGCAAAGATGAAGATGTCTAGTTATCTCATGTAAAATTTCATGTCCATCTAATAAATTATGAGAATTTCACAAATGAAATGGCAACATGCATCACATGAGGTCAACATTTTGGTCAAACAGGGGAGAAAATCTCAAACAATCAGGAAATGCCTCAAATAATTCCACAAAAAATCACATGCCAACTAGACATATAAGAGCTCAATCATGCAAAAAATCAATTCATTTGGAGGTCAAGAAGCATGGATACAAAAATCATGAAGTTAGACATCATTGGTGTGACACAAATTGTCACACCCTACTTCAAAAATTCACAACTCTCAAAACACATAAGATAAATTCATGATCTTTACATCAAAATAAACATGAGTGAGTCTGGTCTGAGCACAAAAAAATTCAAGTCCAAAAGATAAATCATGACCATTTCACAAAGGTTTTGGTAGAATGTACAAAATATGCATACATGTCACTAATCCTAATGCCAAACAAAAACCAATGATCATAAAAATCTGGAAAAAATATGATAAAAAAGTAGAGATCATGATGAAGATGATGCAAAAATTCCCATGAATTTTGGACAAAGCATGCTTGACTTATGATTTTTGTAAGTTTGAGATCAAAAATGAAAAAACAACATTATTCAATGGGACAAGGGCACGCTGGATGGCAGTTTTGTAATTACCCGTGCCACTTACTGAAACACGGTCGTTTTGGCCAAGAAGAGGAAATGTTTCTATTGGTCGGTTTCAAATGGAACAGGGACGCGGTCCATGCACACGTGAAGCAGGTTTTTTTTCTGGAAAATGCATTTTAGGGTTTGCTACAGTGTATACCATCATCTTCTTCAAAATCGTGAAGAACAAATGTGCCCAGAAATCGACAGCAAGCATACCATTCGAACAAATGAAACAAACACAATCATAATATAACAATCATATGTCCTAGATCGAACTAACAAAGGAGTAACAAGCACAAACATGTTTCATCATCAAACTTAAACATAGCATAACTTTCAAAATAGCCAACCATTTTTAGTGGTTCAAGTTCCAAAATGACCAGCATAAAGAGCTCTACACAAAGCATTGCATGATTTAGAGAAAAGAGCGACTCAAGTTCTTACTTGATTTTGAAGAAATCAACGAAACAGTGTTGTTTGTGTGTTGTAAGCTCAAACAGATGAAGCTTGTGGTTTGAAATGATGAATGGAGAGTGGCTTGTAGCTCAACAACCCTTGGAAATGCTCAAATCGAATTTCACCATTGATGTGTGCTTGGTAAAACAGAACATGAAGATGCTGTTACAGCAGGAAAATGAAGCTTGCCATGGTCTCAAGATTGATGGTAGATGATAAAACAAACAAGATGGCTCGTGGTTCTTTGGAAGTTTTGGCCAGAAAAATGCAAAATGAGAAAATGAGATCTGTTGAGAGAATGAGTTTTCTGTTGGTGATTGATGGCTGCTAGGGTTTCATTTAGCAGAAAAATGATGTTTAAATACTCTGTTTAAGGGTACAAATCACAGTCCATGAAAAGGTGGGATGGAGTTGGTGAAAAATGTACTTTTGGCCAATTTTCAAGCAAGTTAGGAATGGCTGTGTGTACTGCATGAAAATGACTTTGTAACATGACCAAAATATGATTTCTGAACATATTTGAATGGCCAAATTGATTAGAAATGGCTATCTCAAAAATTCACTTTTGTACCACACTTGAAATCAATTCATGCAAGTCCAAAAATGCCATTTTGATTGGTGAAGTTTTGGTGAATGGTGATGACATTTTTGGGAAGATGGCATCAAATGTGACTTGTAGCAAAAAACCCCACCCAATTTGGCCAAATGGTTTGGGAGATATGGCCTTTTGAAGTTCAAGAATTTTTGAAAATGAATTGATCATAACTTGCCAACCATACATGGGAATTGAGTGTTCTTGGACTTTTTGGAAATGGGAGAACAAGATCTTCAACTTTCATGTTGGGCAAAAATTCATTTGAAGCTTGTATCATGATGTAAGTTTGAGGATCAAGACTTTCCATTTTTGGTAAATTTCAGTTACAGGTCAATTTTCCCTTTTTGGAAATTTCTGATCTGGCTTCAAATTCTTCCATGATGGTGTTTGACATGATATATGAAGACTATATGGACATGAATGAGACCTCTCAAACCAAATCCAACCATCAAAACCATAAAATCAGACACAGTTGACCAAGTTTGACTTTTTAGGGTTTCTGGCAAACTGTGCATTGACTGATGACTTCTGAACATCCAATCTTTGACCTAAACACTTCAAATGGATCCCCAACTCATGTGAACATGTTGGACCAACCCTAGGGCCTTGGCTCAATGAGAAACACATTTGCTTGCTTGGTTGACTGATCTCCTGATCAGTTTGACCTAATTCTCCTGATGATCTTGTACTTGAGGCAGATGGGACAATGCAATGCTATGCAGTGGACCATGTTATGCTATGACCTAATATGAGAATGTATGTACAATGATAGGTGCAAATTTGAGGTGCTACAGCTGCCCCTATTCAATCAGCTGGGAACCCGAACGGATGATAGCAACGGCTGTCAGACTTTCAGGGTAAACAGGGATTGAATACCAAAGAACCGTAGGAATTTGCACTCTGCCGGATATGATACAAGAAGAACCACGTCATTTACTGATGACGCCTGCCATTGACAACTTCAGAAAGGCGAAACCATTTACCGATGGTTAGAAACTGGTAACTTGATATTTACCGATATCAACTTCAGCAAGACCATTTACCGATGGCTGCTGGGAAACAACTTCTGATGTAAAAAAGAAGCAAGACCATTTACCGATGGTGGTTTCAAAGAAACTTGATATTTACCGATATCAACTTCAACTCGACCATTTACCGATGGCTACTGCAACTGGGGATCCGATATTTACCGATATCGAAGAAAACGGGGCCATTTACTGATGGCGGATAAAACTGGGCATTCAAAATTTACCGATATCGAAGCATACAAGGCCATTTACCGATGGCGTCTCCACTTGGGGAGGAACAAAATCTTTGTGGTGTAATCAGACAAGACGTTTACCGACGACTTCTGGGGATCTTGATTTTATCAACAAGGAAACAAAGCATGACCAGACATTTACCGATGACTGGGATGAGACTCGACGTTTACCGACATCGAAAGATGATGTTTACCGACATCCAAAAACGACCAGACATTTACCGATGACTGGGGAACACTTCACTAAGGGAAAAAACAAATATTTGCAACTGGAAACCAGTTAGGACGTTTACCGATGACTCTACTGGGGATTTAGCTGGGGATTATCAGACATTTACCGATGACTGCAGAAAAAACTCGATGTTTACCGACATCGAAAGATGATGCTTGCCGACATCAAAAAAATGACCAGACATTTACCGATGACTGGGGAGAAAACCCGATGTTTACAGACACCGAAACAATGGTGTTTACCGACACCAAAAATGATGACCAGACATTTACTGATGACTGGGGAGAATACCCGATGTTTACAGACACCGAAACAATGGTGTTTACCGACACCAAAAATGATGACCATACATTTACCGATGACTGGGGAGAATACCTGATGTTTACAGACACCGAAATAATGGTGTTTACCGACACCAAACAAAGAAACACACGCGGGTGCTGGCATGACACTTACCGGTATCACAAGAACGACTTTTTAGATATGTCAAGGCAAGGTTGACCACTTGCTGGGGGTCTCACTGGGGAGAAACAAACTTTCTGTCACCAACGGGTGAGGTAATAAACCTCTGTGGGGATATCAATCCTTAGTGCTGTCAAGAGCAACTGTAGCAGACTTGCTGTGCTGATGTTGAATGAAATGATCCGCCTCTGCCGGGTGTCGCATCACGCGAAAAACCGGCGGGAAAGAAAGAACAACAGAGCCGCCACCGTGCGTTATTTATCCCAAAAGAGGGAAAGGAAACGCTCGAAGTAAACCTGGGAAAGAACATGGTCTCGCGACCAAAGAGGATGGGTTCGGGAGTCGGTTATGCGAAGGGAAGGTATTAGCACCCCTACGCATCCGTAGTACTCTACGGGATCCACGCACACTAGAAAGGAAAATGGTTGCTAAAACACTGCTCACACACACACACTGGCTGAAAAGAGACACAAGAAACTGACTGAAACTTGACTCGGCAGGATACTGCATCCTGGGCCTACTTAGTCTATCAGGCATAGACATCAGAGTCGAAGTAGTTCGGACTGGGGAGACGACACATGCTCGCTAGGATGTCGCATCCTATGCATACGTATCTTCTCGGACGAGAGAAGAATCAGAGCATTCGTAGCTCGGCTGACACGCGCACAAACAAACACAGGCAAAGGCAAACGTGGAGCCCGACTGCCAATCACTGGACTTACATCAGCATCCGAACCAAAACACACGCACACTGGAACCCAAATGCCACTCGATGGACTTACATCGGCTTCCAAGCACACAACAACACAACAAGTTAATAGGGAGTCGGGGACTCGAGCCTATAACTGTCAAGCACACACTCAAACAGACAGACAACAAATTGCTAAGGAGTCAGGCACTCGAGCCTAGCAACTGTCAAACAACACACACAAAAAAGAAAAAGGGCGCCCGGAGAGATCAGCTCAATCTCCTGCCTACATACTTCATCTGGTATGAAGATCAGGGCGATGTAGTTCCCCTACGCAGGGATAAAGGACTAGCCTAACCAGATAACAGAGGGAGACACAACTAGGGAGACTACGACTCGAGCCTAGAGGTTATCATGCAAATCATCCCTAGGTTAAGGTTTCTAGCTAAACGGCACGCGGGCCAACCTATCCTAAGCATGGCTCACACAGGAAGCAAGCCACACACACACTTAACTTGCACAGGGAGCAAGCCAAGTAAAACCTACTTGCACAGGAAGCAAGTCAAACTATCCTAACTTGCACAGGAAGCAAGTCAAACAATCCTATCTTGCACAGGAAGCAAGTCAAACAATCCTACAAGCACAGATAGCACACGCTATACACAGACAAGTGGCTCAAACAAGGGTTAGGTTTTAGTCAAGGGGTCATATCAACCTCGACAAACAAACCTCTGGAACTGGGTGAATGTGCTCTTAACCTTGCCATTGAGGGGCTAAGGTGAAGCAGATGAAAGGATGAAGTGAGGATGAGACCTCACAGCTCTTATCCCTGGCCTGGGAGAGCTCAAGACAAGAATGTGTGGGTTCAGAAAGTGGGAACCCTTCTACACATTTAAAACTGACTCAACTGTACAATTGTACAAGGTCTTGGGTTTGTATCTGCAATGCATCAACACAGTGGCGTGAGCAAAGCAGATGACACACTGAATAGTGGGGGATAGATTGCATATCCCTACCTTCCACCAATTGCCTCTTCACTTAGGAGGTCTTTGACTCTATGCAAGGACAAAAGTAAACAGTCACAAACATTGCCTCTTAAGGAGGACTTCAGACAGTTGCCTGGCCAAGTAACAGGCCAGGTCTTCCAGACTACATGAAGACAAAGAGACATACCTCAATGCAAATTGCTTATACAAGCAAAGCAAAGCAAAAGTTCACAAAGAACTAAAAGCAACTAAAGTACCTGAAATCAGTCAAGCACAGTTAGTATACAAGTCAGAGTTAAATCAAAATGAAACAGACATCAACCAGTCAACACAAGCAAGTGAATGTGCAAGGCACAAGGCTTAAGGCATGTGAGCCAAGCCACCTACAAAACAAACAAGTTAGACAATGATATTCAAGCAAGCTCAATCAAATTGTAATGATCTCTTTGAAGCATTTGTAGCTTAACCTGAAAACATAAGCTCAAAAGTGAGTACCAGGACCACTAGGGCAAGCCTAGGGTCAAAAATGAATGAGAAAGTCCAAACAGCAAGGGGTAAGTATCCAAAATCATGTTCAAACCATTAGGACACAAAACCAATTGGATTCACACTCATATCAATCATCATCATCATTTCATGAACCATTTAGGTCAAAGTGCGACAAACAGAAGCTCATAGAAGTCAACAGCAAGACTTAACTCAAAAGCAATCTAAACATTTTCCAAAAATCACCAAATAAATCATGATCAAACCTAACACATAGCATGGTGAGCATGTCAAATTTCATCTCATTTAGACAAGTGGAAGGCAGTCAATGAAAATCAGAAAGTCAAAGCCAATTTGAACATGCTCATAGAAGTCAACCAAACATGCATCAACTTAGAAAAATCATAAGTCAAGAATGGTGTGTGATAAATGAATGGGATCAAAACCATGGCAAAGATGAGGATGTCTAGTTATCTCATGCAAAATTTCATGTCCATCTAGTAAAGTATGAGAATTTCACAAATGAAATGGGAACATGTGTCACACAAGGTCAACATTTGTCTAGGCAGGGAAGAAAAATCTCAAACAAATGGAAAATAGTTCAAATAGATCCAGGAAAATTCACATGTAAACTAGACATACAAGAGTAGGTTCATGCAAAATTTGGGGTCATTTGGAGGTCAAGAAGCATGGCAATGAAAATCATGAAGTTGGACATCAATGGTGTGACACAAATTGTCACACCCTAATTCAAAAAATCATAACTCACAAACCACAAATGATAAATTCACAAACTCTACACCAAAATCACCATGAGTGTGTCTATTTTAAGCACAAAACATTTGAGAGCCATTGGATAAAGTATCATCATTTCACAATTGATTTGGCAAGGTGTACAAAATTTGGTCACATGTCACAAACCCTAGCACCATTTAAAAACCCTTCATCCAAAAATTCTGGAAAAATAATGATAAAAAAGTAGAGATCATGATGAACATCACACAAAAAATCCCATTGAATTTGGATCAAAAATGAGCAAGTTATGAATTTTGGAAGATGGGATATCAAAATGAAGAAATAAAATGGAAATAATATTGAAAGAATGGCATTTTTGTAATTCCCTGATTCACTTAACCAAACACAGTCGTTTTGGGCTTTAAAGGAAATGTTTTGATTGGATGAGGGAGTTTAAGCCAGGCAGCACGAAAATGGGGAGAAATCTGGGAAATTCAAAGCTAGGGTTTGATGAACAGTGTAATCTCATCACCTTCAAACACGATTTTTTTCCAGAAATTGAAATTGGATATATGAGAATGACCATCAAGCAATGACAAACATGAATCTAACAACCATTTTCATTGAAACCTCGTGTGTATCATGAATCGAGCACAAACACATTTCCACGCTAAACTTGTTTTCGAAATAGCTTCAAGAACACACAACCAATTCAAAAAATAAACACATCATGGTAACCAGCATAGAAAGACCTTTTGAAAGCATGTAGTAATTTGAAGAATAATGGAGCTCGAAAATTTACCAGACTGAACAGGGCAATGTTGAATGTGATGCTGGAGATGCTTTCAATGCTTGACAGGTATCCAAATAGCTTCAAAGGGTCCAAGGCAAGCTGTTTGACTTTTAACTTGAACTTGAATCAAGCTGGAAATGAAGATGGCCACTGAACTGGTTTTTGCTTGATTTTGAGAAAGGTGATGTTTTTGATTTTCAAACAGTGAGCAATGGAGGTTTGAGACAGCTTCAATATACCCTATGGATCATGACAAACTAATTTGCTAAGCTTGGAATGGCCTGAAAGTGAAAGTGGCTTTGAAAATGCAAATTTGATACAATGTGACAAGTTGAAAAGTGATTTTGAGTTCTTGATGTTTTCTGCAGGTTTTGAGGCTTTGGACACTTGCTATGTGATATTTGAGGTGTGTTTGCAATGCTCTTTTGATCAACAAGTGCTTAGAACAAAAGCTGTCATGTTTTGGCTATTTGGTGGCTTTTTGAATGAGATGTTGAGATGGACCAAACTGCTATGGTTGGCAAGGCAAGGTTTTGGTTTTGACAGCAAGAATGAAGAAATACTGTTATCAAAGCAAGGCAGGGTTTGTTACTTTGTTCAGTTTTTACAGGTTTTGGAAGAATGGCCAAGGGTGTATGGTTTGTGGCTGCAAGACCAGTGCTACAAGAAGCTGATGCAGATGGTGTAAAATGATTGCAATGAGTTCACAATGTGGTATAGGTGTTGTCTTAGGCAAGGCAATGTTTTGTTCTTTGGTGGTTTGTTGACAGGTTCAGTAAATGCAAGGCAAGGTGTTTTTGAGTCAATGAGGGGACCAAGGTTTGTAGGCTAGATGGATGCAATTGTTGCTGCAGCTATTGGTTTCATTTGATGGAAAATGTTGAGGAAATGCTGTGTTGAGCAAAGCAGGACTTTGTTCTTTTGAGGGTTTGACAGGTTTGGTAAGTGTGAAAAATGCAGTTTGTAGGATGAGGGATTTTTGTGTTATGGCTGCTGCTTATTAGTGCTTCCAATGACAGGGAATGAGATTAAGATGTTCTATTTGAAGTTGCTTTTGGCAGGGCAAAACTTGGTCTTTTGTGTTTTTGGACTGAACTTGCAAAAATGCCAAGATGTGTTTTTTGGAGAATGATTTGAAGCAGGTTGGTTCTGCTGTGTATGTTGGCTTGTGTTTTTGAAATGCAACAGCAAGGTGATGTTTTGAGGGAATGTGGAGATTTTTGGTTTTTTGCTCCTAGTAATGTTTCACATGATAGGAAACAAATATAACCCCTGCTGTCTTGTGCTGCTTGCTCCTTTTGACAGCATTGGCCATTTTGAAAAGAGAATGTCCAATGAGAGAGAGTGAGGATTTTAGCATGAGTGAGTTGGTTCGATGGTTGGTCTGCTGCTACTTCATGGCAGCAAGTGAGGTTTTTTGTATCCAAACCATGCTTAGTTCACTTTGTGAGTTTTGACAGTTTCTTTGGTAAATGCAAGTTTGGTTTCTTGACAGAAAAAATGGAATGGCCAAGAGTGAAGTGTGTTTGTGAAAAATGTGTGAACCAAGGTTTTTTATTGGTTTTGATGGCTGCCACCTGGTTTTGGTTTTGACAGAAAAATGGTAAGGAGAATATTGCCTCAAGCCAAGGCCAGGTTAGGTTGCTTTTGGACTGAGAGTTGGAAATGCAAGTGAGAGGGGTTTCTTTTTTGGTCTGCTGCTGCTCTTGTTGACAGAAAAAAAAACAAGTCAAGTTTGCTGTTCTGTTTTTGTGCTGTTTTGTAAGGCAGTCTTTGAGAAAATGTCAAGGTGAGGCCTTTTGCATGAGTGAATCCTTGGTTCGTCATGTGCTGCCAAGGGTTTGTGGTATGACAGAAAAATGGACAAGACTGCTAGGTGCAGTGCCAAGCATGGTCATGGAAACATGGAGTTCTTTTTGACAGTCTTTTTTGCCAAACATGCCAAAGCAAGGTGGACTTTTAGGATGAGTAAAGTTGGTTATGCCGCTGTCATTGGTATAGCAGGGTTACAAGACTTGGTTCTTATTCTTTTGTCATGACAGCCAAATTGACAAGGCAAGAAGGTGAGTTTTTTTTGTTGGTTAAGTTATGTTATATTTTGACAGGAAATCAAATGCCAATAGCAAGTAAGGATCCTGTTGGAAAATGAGTGAAGGTTGTTTTTTGCAATTGTTTGGTCTGCTACTGGCCTTGGACAGGAAAATGCAAGGTGGGGGCAAATAGCAGCCAGTTTTTTTGAGTGGGGTTTTGCTCTTTTTTCTACTGTGTGCTGCCACTGTCTTTTTGTTTTCAGGGAAATGGCGATGCAAGGCAAGGCAAGGGCAGTTAGCAGGTTTTTTCGAGGGATGGCTAAGGGTGTGTGTAGTTGGTCCTGTTGGCTTGGCTGTTACTCATGACAGGAAGAGGGCAAGACTGCTATGTGTAGTACTAGGCATGGCCAGTTTTCTGTCCCTTTCTCAAGTTCTTTTTGACAGCCCCTTGTCAAGAATGCCAAAGTGAGTTTTTAATGAATGAATTTCTATCTTTTTGCTGTCAAAAAGGTGGCTTGTGGCTACAAATCCATTTCAAAATGACAGCCCAAATGATGCACACTGTCTGCTGGACAGTACAAGGTAAGATGTGGAAGCATGGAGGATATGGGGTTTTGTCCTTTCATTCCAAAATTCAAGCATATGAGGCATGGCTTCTTTTCTGAAGTTTTAGGCTGCAAGATGTGTTCATAGTGACAGAAAAAATGCTGCATAATTGCTGTTCTTTTGAGGTACAAGGCATGGTTGTGGGATAGATTCAATGAAAACATGTACTTTTTCCTCCATCCAAGCAAGTAAATATGGCCATATGTAATATTGGAGTATGGCTGCACAATAAGGCTTCAAAGGTGACAGAAGAATGATCAAGAAGGCTGCTAGAAGTACCAAGCATGGCAAGGTCCATGGGAGTATGGTGGTAGCATAGTGAAACTTGTACTTTTCTTACAATTCAAGCAATCAAGTATAGATTCATGATGGGTGCAAGTACTGCATAATTTGAGCTTGCAAACACATTCTAAATGACATTTATGAGCTGTTCCAATTGGCCAAATGTTGAAAAAATGTTTAAATCAAAAAGTCAACTCTTGGTCAAACTTACATTTAAATGAAAAAGGTCAAAAAATGCCATTTTGATTGGTGAGGTTTTGGCTCATGAAATTTATATTTTTGGAAAGAGGGGATCAAATGTGACTTGTAGGAAAAAACCCCACCAAAATTGGCCAAACGGTTTGGGATATATGGCCCTTTGAAGTTCAAGATTTTCTGAAATCGATTCGATCATAACTTGCCAACCATACATGGGAATTGAGAGTTCTAGGACTTTTTGGAAATGGGAGAACAAGATCTTCAACTTTAATGTTGGGCAAAAATTCATTTGAGGCTTGTATCATGATGTAAGTTTGAGGATCAAAACTTTCCATTTATGGCAGGTTTCAGTTACAGGCCCAGTTTCCGTTTTGGGAAATTTCTGATCTGGCTTCAAATTCTTCCATGATGGTGTTTGGCATGATATATGATGACTATTTGGACATGAATGAACTCTCACAAACCAATTCCAATCATCCATTCACTGATTAAATGGACAGTTGACCCACAGTTGACTTTTAGGGTTTCTGACTGATTGTGCATTGACTGATGACTTCCAAACCCTAATTCCTTGAGAACTTGACTTAAAATGATGTCCCAAGTTGTATGAACTCTTGATTATTGACCATGGTGCCCAAATTCCACAAGAATGACCACCATCCACTGCTTTGACTGACAGTTGACTTTTTTAGGGTTTTGACTGTCTGTGTATGAACTGATGATCTCTGAGCCTTCAACCCTTGACCAAAATACTTCAAATAGACCTCCAAGCCATGTGAACTTGTTGGACAAACCTCAAGGCCTTGATTCAATGAGAAATTCCTTTGCTTGCTTGGTTGACTGATCAGGAGGTTAGTTTGACCTAATTCTTGATTGCATGCTCTTGAGGCAACTGAGGACAATGCAAATGCTATGCAATGGACCATGATATGCTATGACCTAATATGAAAATGTATGTACAATGATAGGTGCAAATTTGAGGTGCTACAGCTGCCCCTATTCAATCAGCTGGGAACCCGAATGGATGAGAGCAACGGCTGTCAGACTTTCAGGGTAAACAGGGATTGAATACCAAGAACCGTAGAATTTGCACAATACAGGGATCCGCCAATGGAAACGTCCACTGGGATTTGATATTTATTACTGGGTATACATTTTTTGTTTTTTTGTTTTCAAAGGGTACGGCCACATCCAGACATCGCAACGACGATGAATGGGGGAAAGAAATCACAACTAGATGCCAACGGACAACTAGGAAAAACTCGACGTTTATCGGGACCAACGGAGAGGTAACCAGACATTAATGAATGACTGGGAGGGATACAACCATACGTCAACGGACGAAATGGGAAAAACTCAACGTTTACCAAGACCAACGGAGAGGTAACCAACTGGGGACGACCAGGAAAAACTCGACGTTTATCGAAACCAACGGAGAGGTAACCAACTGGGGACGACCAGGAAAAACTCGACGTTTATCGAAACCAACGGAGAGGTAACCAGACATTAATGAATGACTGGGGGGACTCGACCAGACATCAACGGATGAATGGGAGAAAACTCGACGTTTACAGACATCGGAAGATGATGTTTACAGACACCAAAAAGATCGACCAGACATTTACTGATGAATGGGAAGACTCGACGTTTACAGACATCGGAAGATGATGTTTACAGACACCAAAAAGATTGACCAGACATTTACAGATGAATGGGAATGAGAGAAACACAACCAGACGTCAACGGACGACTGGGAAAAACTCGTCGTTTATCGAAACCAACGGAGAGGTAAATCCACGTGGGGACAGGTACAACTAGACATCACCGGATAACTAGGAAAAACTTGACGTTTATTGACACCAACGAAGAGGAGTAATGGAGATAATGAACACAACCAAATCATCAACGGATGATCGGGAAAAACTCAACGTTTATCGACACCAACGGAGAGGAGTATACTTCACTTGGGAAGGAGGACACAACCAAATCATCAACGGATGATCGGGAAAAACTCGACGTTTATCGACACCAACGGAGAGGAGAATACTTCTTCGGTCTGAATACCGGAAAATTGGCCTCGTGCCATGAGTACATCGACCTGATAGTCGGAAACTCCTTCGGTCTGAATACCGGGAAATTGTAAGTACATATTATCTATAGCCGTCAAAACATAGATAATACACTCGCATGGAAGATTATCCATAACCGGGTTGTAGGTTGTTAAATGAATAATCGACCAAAAAGAAAGGCATCTGGGTACCAGACTAGGTATGCAAAAGATGACCAATCAACAGGGGATAAAGCTGCTAACTCGGAGCAAGTATCCAAAAGGAAGGGGAAGACCCAATGGGGACAATACTGCTTGATCAAAGCAAGTATCCAAAGGGGACGAGACCATTAATACCACAAAGAGGGGATGACATCTACCGGTTTGTAGGCAGAAAACCACGGAAAAGTAACCAGTCATCAATAGGATGAGCACAAACGGTTAACTCCACTCAAGGGGATGAGAGTGGGATTTTACAACTACCAACTAGTAGGTAGAAAACCACAAAGATAGGACTTACAACTACCGGGTTGTGGGTAGAGGCCAACAAATTCCGCTGAGGATGAAATGAATGAGTGCCGGTTAGTGAGCGACTATTCATTTATGCCCCAGGGCAGCACAAGAGATAGTCAACAAGAAGCCAATTTAGGATCGATCCAAAAGGCAGACTGAATCAAGACTCATCCTAATGAGGAAAGAACTCAATAGGGAAAACCCATCCCATTATGGAGGGAACGGAAGCAACCGTCATCCACGAGGATGTATCTCAGTGGGGAAATGGCAGGAACAGATTGACACTTTCTGCTTAAGGGGTAGACTCTACATGGAGAGATCAGACACACCCATATCTGCTTAAGGAAAAAGACCCAAGCTGGCAAGACGCTAACAATTGGGGAGTCACACTGATGGGGATACCCACTCGACCGAGGAATCACTTGTTCGGAAAACACCAATCTCTCGACCATGTTGATGAACCCAATTCTGAAGCCGATCCAATGGCGCGATGCTAAACTCTTTCCAACAACCCGAGCTCGGCTGGTCGCCACGGCCTAGGGCTAATGGATATGCTTGCAATGTTGATGCATGAGTTTTTTTCTTGCTTTACACAATGCCCCATGATTATGGAAATGCTATGTACTAATGATGCGATATGCTATGCTTATCTAAATGATGAATGCATAAACACACGTCTCCTTCAGAGACAACACCGGGGAACTCCAGGAACTGTGCTGGGGATCCTATAACCATGTCAACTTCCATCCTGCTGGGGAAAGACAAACCTTGCTGGGGAAAAACCATCAACACAACCTCTGCTGGGAAGACAGCTTCAGACTTGGAAAACAGTCACAACTCCGCTGGGGATGCCGATATCAGTCTACTACAGAAACCCGTCCAATCCACTGGTAGGATGAACTCTGCTGGAGAAATAAATGCTATTCCATTAGGGACGACCCAACCAATCCATATGTAGGAGAATCACTACTGGTGATGCATTTCATAAGACCCGCTCCACTCGGGGAACTTGCTGAGGAAAAACCACACCATTCTGCTGAGGAGAACAATCCTAGCGGAGAGAACAACCGTAGTGGCAAGAGTAACAACTCTGTCGAGGATGATAGCACGTCATATCATACTGGAGATGAATTCCCACAAACCTGCTTGGGATAAGCACTCACGGCCATACTGGAGATGATAGCATCACAAAACCAATTGTTGGGGAACACACCAACGGTCTACAGATAAACTCCACTAGGGGACTCCCGGGGAAAATAACTGCCAGGCGCTCAGCGGGGATTCTCAACTGGGGAACTTTGCAAGCACAGGCCTGCTGGGGAGAAGCAATCCTTAGATCTGTTGGGGAAAGAAGGTACTGTCCACAGGTATCTCTGCAGGGGAAATAGCTCTGATAGCTTCAATACTGGCTTGGGCTGGGGATGTGATGACCTTCAGGCTTGCTGAGGAGACAACGATCTCGAATCTACCAGGGAGATCACACTCTCAATCCTCTGGGGAGATACAGTTTGTTTGACACGGATGTCGGTCAACTCGTCGGACACTGGCATCCATCATCCACTCATGGTGTTGACTTTCCACTTTTAAGAACTCCCAGACTCTTCTGGACTTTTCTGCTCCATCATCTTGTATTCCCAACTCGTCCGTACTTCACGGAGGTTGAACTCTTGGGATTCATACATACTTTCCAATCATCAGACTTTGAAGAGTCTTCTTGATTAACTTTCCAGGATCGTCGTCGTAATCCTTCACTGTCTTTTCACCGTTCAACTATCCCTTGCCCCTGATTTGGCTCTGCCGGGATTGTTAGATAAAAGAACGTGCCCCAGGTATGCCCCATGATAAGGCTCAAACATCACTATACTGGGGATGCCCCACGATAGGGCTAATAGGGACTTGGAGGGAGAAATGTTGCACTACTGGGAGCATGAAGATAAAACTTTCAACCAAACACTGCACTGAGCAACCTCACTGAGGAGAGACCATACGAGGTTCTGCAGGACAAAGATACAGTCATGCTCGAGATACGAACAATTGTCTTACCTCTTGGTAATCATACCACCCCCGGGAGAGCACTGTGGGTCTCCTAAGTATCCTTCCATCATTGTGAACGTTCACTTTGTTTAAGAACAATTCTTTTGAAAAATTTGTTTATTTTGAAAACAATGATACTTTATCAATTAAACATGCAAAACGTTTGTTGAGTTGAAACAAATAAGAATGCAAATAATTGGATAAAAGCTCAAATTGATGTGATGGAATGGTAGTCTGCAAAGGGCGAGACTCCATGGATCTGTACAAGTTTGAAATTGGCGATATATATTGGAGAGGGCTACATTGAACATAATGACCTTTCCTCTACCATTCTGAATTTTCGATGTATTCAGAGCTTCAGTCGACGACGAATCGAGAGTTCCTAACGGATGACAGATATAGAGCATAGTCTTGTCAAGATGCAGTTACTTGCCAAATCCCTAATTTTTGCCCAGATTGCCCCAGTGTGAGGTGATCCATCTAGCGGGATGCAAATTCTCTTTTTTTTTTTTTTTTTTTTTTTTTTTTTTTTAACGTCTCTAACTTTTGCCTGGATCGCCCTTTCGGGTTTTCAATCCACCGAGACGCTCCTTTTTGCCTAAGTCGCCCTTCGGGGTGTTCGACTTAGCGAGCTTTTGCTTTTTGTTTTTGTTTTAGGCGAAGTATTTCTTGACTGCATCAGGATTCACAGGACGAGTGAACTTCTTCATCCATTGATGTAAGTGTTAAAGCACTGCCTGAAAAGGCTCTCTTGACAACACATGGACTTTCATAGCTTGGGGTTCACTTGTCCCTGGAATCGGGCACGAAAGACAAGACTTTCTTGAGCACAGGGTCCCTCGGAACACACGAGGCTTGATCTTCTTGTCGAATGCTTTCTTCACTCTCTGCTGATATGACTGGCCATGACACATGGCAGTTGATCTCTTTGATTTTGATTGAACTCAGCATCAGTCAACTTGGGACTTTGAGGGTGCTATTTTTCTTGTTTCTTTCTTTGTTTCTTTTTCTTTTGATTTGGATTTCTTTTGATTTGGTTTTGCACCTTCCTCTTTCTTTTTTTCCTTTTTTTTGATAATGCCCCAGTTGGCCGTTCTGCTGATTCTCGAGATGCAGCTGAGTGATCTTCTTTTCTTGCTCAAGAAGTCGGGAAATCTCGTCAGGAATCCCTTCAACACCATCTTCGTCCGCTTCGAATACAGGGAACTCAAAATTGGGAGATGACGTCCGATCATTATGTTCAATGGGTGTGAGAAACAACCTGCATAAAGATTTAGAGATGAAAAGCTTTTTGAAAAACAAATAACACAATCGTTATGCAGATGAAAAGATTGCTTTTATTCTTGTTTTTTAGGTTTTTTTGTGATCACCAATTTCATGTAAAAAGCAAAAAGGGAAAACAAATGGAAAAACAAATGTTTAACATGAATTTATTTGAATGAAAATATCATTGCACAAAATGTTGCCAACAATGTCATCACTTCTCCTTTTGGCATGGGAGAAGGGTTTTTAAACAAAGTGATTATTACTCTGACTTATGAACAACTGTAGGAAAGCCCACAGTGACCCAATTGTGATAGATCCCTCCAGGGATGACAACTGTCAGTATCCTTTGCATCAGTGTCATGAACCGGGCCATGTTTGCCCTCATTTCGGCCAATTCTGCTTGAACCTGATCCACACTCCTCTGATGATTGAGTTTGGTTGAGTAGCGGTGCGGACGATGATCAACAATCCTCTCTCAGTCAAAACCCAAAGTGAGAAGTCTCTCCCAAGCATGTCTGCAATGCAAGGATGATATGTGCATGATATGCATATGATGCGAATGCTATTTTATCATGAATGATCCTGAAAAGGATATGAGTATGCGAATTAACTTTCTCTTTTTTATGCATTACTATTTTTTTTGAAAATAAACATGCTATGATGCAAATGATGCAACATGACTGGTCAGGCTGTGCGTCTCAAGGCACAGGGTCGAAGCTTCAGCTTGAACTCGGAGTCACAATCCGTCTGAAACCCAAAGTCATCTGAGGAACTGTCATCTGAACCCATTCTTAGAAACCAAATCATCATCTGAACGAGTACCCTCAAATTCAGCCCAGGGATCCGAAATAAACGGAACCTTCTGATCAATACCAGGGTCAAACCTCCGGCGTCCAGAAACATATGTCCAGAATTCATAGTCACCATCAGTACCGGGAGTCACCAACTGTACCTGTTAAAATGAACAAACCCTTCCCCACTCACGGGTGTCATCTAGGCCAGGGTAAGGTCGAGAGAAACGCAGCATAAATAACCTTTCGTGGAATATCATCCTGTGCACACCCGATGTATGCACCGATAATATCCCACCAGGGTCTGAACTGCTCGTGATATCAATGTTCCGCTAAGTGGCGCCATACCACCCGCTTCCCATGAATCACTCTATTCCTAGGTTTCCTAGATTTCACTCATAGCCTGGGTATTGGGCCTTTTACCTCGAGTAACTCCCACCCCAAACAGAGAAACACAGCACAACCAGCAGATGAATATGCATAAATGCAAACAATAATGCAAACAATAAATGCAAACAGTAAATGCAAATATATACAAATGAATGCAATAAATAACAGCCAATAGCAACCAAACCCTATCCTAGAGAGCGCTAGGAGAGACTCGCTCAGGGAAGATGGACCAGCACAGGTCAACTTCACCATTCCCCAGCAGAGTCGCCAGCTGTCGCATCACGCGAAAAACCGGCGGGAAAGAAAGAACAACAGAGCCGCCACCGTGCGTTATTTATCCCAAAAGAGGGAAAGGAAACGCTCGAAGTAAACCTGGGAAAGAACATGGTCTCGCGACCAAAGAGGATGGGTTCGGGAGTCGGTTATGCGAAGGGAAGGTATTAGCACCCCTACGCATCCGTAGTACTCTACGGGATCCACGCACACTAGAAAGGAAAATGGTTGCTAAAACACTGCTCACACACACACACTGGCTGAAAAGAGACACAAGAAACTGACTGAAACTTGACTCGGCAGGATACTGCATCCTGGGCCTACTTAGTCTATCAGGCATAGACATCAGAGTCGAAGTAGTTCGGACTGGGGAGACGACACATGCTCGCTAGGATGTCGCATCCTATGCATACGTATCTTCTCGGACGAGAGAAGAATCAGAGCATTCGTAGCTCGGCTGACACGCGCACAAACAAACACAGGCAAAGGCAAACGTGGAGCCCGACTGCCAATCACTGGACTTACATCAGCATCCGAACCAAAACACACGCACACTGGAACCCAAATGCCACTCGATGGACTTACATCGGCTTCCAAGCACACAACAACACAACAAGTTAATAGGGAGTCGGGGACTCGAGCCTATAACTGTCAAGCACACACTCAAACAGACAGACAACAAATTGCTAAGGAGTCAGGCACTCGAGCCTAGCAACTGTCAAACAACACACACAAAAAAGAAAAAGGGCGCCCGGAGAGATCAGCTCAATCTCCTGCCTACATACTTCATCTGGTATGAAGATCAGGGCGATGTAGTTCCCCTACGCAGGGATAAAGGACTAGCCTAACCAGATAACAGAGGGAGACACAACTAGGGAGACTACGACTCGAGCCTAGAGGTTATCATGCAAATCATCCCTAGGTTAAGGTTTCTAGCTAAACGGCACGCGGGCCAACCTATCCTAAGCATGGCTCACACAGGAAGCAAGCCACACACACACTTAACTTGCACAGAAAGCAAGCCAAGTAAAACCTACTTGCACAGGAAGCAAGTCAAACTATCCTAACTTGCACAGGAAGCAAGTCAAACAATCCTATCTTGCACAGGAAGCAAGTCAAACAATCCTACAAGCACAGATAGCACACGCTATACACAGACAAGTGGCTCAAACAAGGGTTAGGTTTTAGTCAAGGGGTCATATCAACCTCGACAAACAAACCTCTGGAACTGGGTGAATGTGCTCTTAACCTTGCCATTGAGGGGCTAAGGTGAAGCAGATGAAAGGATGAAGTGAGGATGATACCTCACAGCTCTTATCCCTGGCCTGGGAGAGCTCAAGACAAGAATGTGTGGGTTCAGAAAGTGGGAACCCTTCTACACATTTAAAACTGACTCAACTGTACAATTGTACAAGGTCTTGGGTTTGTATCTGCAATGCATCAACACAGTGGCGTGAGCAAAGCAGATGACACACTGAATAGTGGGGGATAGATTGCATATCCCTACCTTCCACCAATTGCCTCTTCACTTAGGAGGTCTTTGACTCTATGCAAGGACAAAAGTAAACAGTCACAAACATTGCCTCTTAAGGAGGACTTCAGACAGTTGCCTGGCCAAGTAACAGGCCAGGTCTTCCAGACTACATGAAGACAAAGAGACATACCTCAATGCAAATTGCTTATACAAGCAAAGCAAAGCAAAAGTTCACAAAGAACTAAAAGCAACTAAAGTACCTGAAATCAGTCAAGCACAGTTAGTATACAAGTCAGAGTTAAATCAAAATGAAACAGACATCAACCAGTCAACACAAGCAAGTGAATGTGCAAGGCACAAGGCTTAAGGCATGTGAGCCAAGCCACCTACAAAACAAACAAGTTAGACAATGATATTCAAGCAAGCTCAATCAAATTGTAATGATCTCTTTGAAGCATTTGTAGCTTAACCTGAAAACATAAGCTCAAAAGTGAGTACCAGGACCACTAGGGCAAGCCTAGGGTCAAAAATGAATGAGAAAGTCCAAACAGCAAGGGGTAAGTATCCAAAATCATGTTCAAACCATTAGGACACAAAACCAATTGGATTCACACTCATATCAATCATCATCATCATTTCATGAACCATTTAGGTCAAAGTGCGACAAACAGAAGCTCATAGAAGTCAACAGCAAGACTTAACTCAAAAGCAATCTAAACATTTTCCAAAAATCACCAAATAAATCATGATCAAACCTAACACATAGCATGGTGAGCATGTCAAATTTCATCTCATTTAGACAAGTGGAAGGCAGTCAATGAAAATCAGAAAGTCAAAGCCAATTTGAACATGCTCATAGAAGTCAACCAAACATGCATCAACTTAGAAAAATCATAAGTCAAGAATGGTGTGTGATAAATGAATGGGATCAAAACCATGGAAAAGATGAGGATGTCTAGTTATCTCATGCAAAATTTCATGTCCATCTAGTAAAGTATGAGAATTTCACAAATGAAATGGGAACATGTGTCACACAAGGTCAACATTTGTCTAGGCAGGGAAGAAAAATCTCAAACAAATGGAAAATAGTTCAAATAGATCCAGGAAAATTCACATGTAAACTAGACATACAAGAGTAGGTTCATGCAAAATTTGGGGTCATTTGGAGGTCAAGAAGCATGGCAATGAAAATCATGAAGTTGGACATCAATGGTGTGACACAAATTGTCACACCCTAATTCAAAAAATCATAACTCACAAACCACAAATGATAAATTCACAAACTCTACACCAAAATCACCATGAGTGTGTCTATTTTAAGCACAAAAAATTTGAGAGCCATTGGATAAAGTATCATCATTTCACAATTGATTTGGCAAGGTGTACAAAATTTGGTCACATGTCACAAACCCTAGCACCATTTAAAAACCCTTCATCCAAAAATTCTGGAAAAATAATGATAAAAAAGTAGAGATCATGATGAACATCACACAAAAAATCCCATTGAATTTGGATCAAAAATGAGCAAGTTATGAATTTTGGAAGATGGGATATCAAAATGAAGAAATAAAATGGAAATAATATTGAAAGAATGGCATTTTTGTAATTCCCTGATTCACTTAACCAAACACAGTCGTTTTGGGCTTTAAAGGAAATGTTTTGATTGGATGAGGGAGTTTAAGCCAGGCAGCACGAAAATGGGGAGAAATCTGGGAAATTCAAAGCTAGGGTTTGATGAACAGTGTAATCTCATCACCTTCAAACACGATTTTTTTCCAGAAATTGAAATTGGATATATGAGAATGACCATCAAGCAATGACAAACATGAATCTAACAACCATTTTCATTGAAACCTCGTGTGTATCATGAATCGAGCACAAACACATTTCCACGCTAAACTTGTTTTCGAAATAGCTTCAAGAACACACAACCAATTCAAAAAATAAACACATCATGGTAACCAGCATAGAAAGACCTTTTGAAAGCATGTAGTAATTTGAAGAATAATGGAGCTCGAAAATTTACCAGACTGAACAGGGCAATGTTGAATGTGATGCTGGAGATGCTTTCAATGCTTGACAGGTATCCAAATAGCTTCAAAGGGTCCAAGGCAAGCTGTTTGACTTTTAACTTGAACTTGAATCAAGCTGGAAATGAAGATGGCCACTGAACTGGTTTTTGCTTGATTTTGAGAAAGGTGATGTTTTTGATTTTCAAACAGTGAGCAATGGAGGTTTGAGACAGCTTCAATATACCCTATGGATCATGACAAACTAATTTGCTAAGCTTGGAATGGCCTGAAAGTGAAAGTGGCTTTGAAAATGCAAATTTGATACAATGTGACAAGTTGAAAAGTGATTTTGAGTTCTTGATGTTTTCTGCAGGTTTTGAGGCTTTGGACACTTGCTATGTGATATTTGAGGTGTGTTTGCAATGCTCTTTTGATCAACAAGTGCTTAGAACAAAAGCTGTCATGTTTTGGCTATTTGGTGGCTTTTTGAATGAGATGTTGAGATGGACCAAACTGCTATGGTTGGCAAGGCAAGGTTTTGGTTTTGACAGCAAGAATGAAGAAATACTGTTATCAAAGCAAGGCAGGGTTTGTTACTTTGTTCAGTTTTTACAGGTTTTGGAAGAATGGCCAAGGGTGTATGGTTTGTGGCTGCAAGACCAGTGCTACAAGAAGCTGATGCAGATGGTGTAAAATGATTGCAATGAGTTCACAATGTGGTATAGGTGTTGTCTTAGGCAAGGCAATGTTTTGTTCTTTGGTGGTTTGTTGACAGGTTCAGTAAATGCAAGGCAAGGTGTTTTTGAGCCAATGAGGGGACCAAGGTTTGTAGGCTAGATGGATGCAATTGTTGCTGCAGCTATTGGTTTCATTTGATGGAAAATGTTGAGGAAATGCTGTGTTGAGCAAAGCAGGACTTTGTTCTTTTGAGGGTTTGACAGGTTTGGTAAGTGCGAAAAATGCAGTTTGTAGGATGAGGGATTTTTGTGTTATGGCTGCTGCTTATTAGTGCTTCCAATGACAGGGAATGAGATTAAGATGTTCTATTTGAAGTTGCTTTTGGCAGGGCAAAACTTGGTCTTTTGTGTTTTTGGACTGAACTTGCAAAAATGCCAAGATGTGTTTTTTGGAGAATGATTTGAAGCAGGTTGGTTCTGCTGTGTATGTTGGCTTGTGTTTTTGAAATGCAACAGCAAGGTGATGTTTTGAGGGAATGTGGAGATTTTTGGTTTTTTGCTCCTAGTAATGTTTCACATGATAGGAAACAAATATAACCCCTGCTGTCTTGTGCTGCTTGCTCCTTTTGACAGCATTGGCCATTTTGAAAAGAGAATGTCCAATGAGAGAGAGTGAGGATTTTAGCATGAGTGAGTTGGTTCGATGGTTGGTCTGCTGCTACTTCATGGCAGCAAGTGAGGTTTTTTGTATCCAAACCATGCTTAGTTCACTTTGTGAGTTTTGACAGTTTCTTTGGTAAATGCAAGTTTGGTTTCTTGACAGAAAAAATGGAATGGCCAAGAGTGAAGTGTGTTTGTGAAAAATGTGTGAACCAAGGTTTTTTATTGGTTTTGATGGCTGCCACCTGGTTTTGGTTTTGACAGAAAAATGGTAAGGAGAATATTGCCTCAAGCCAAGGCCAGGTTAGGTTGCTTTTGGACTGAGAGTTGGAAATGCAAGTGAGAGGGGTTTCTTTTTTGGTCTGCTGCTGCTCTTGTTGACAGAAAAAAAACAAGTCAAGTTTGCTGTTCTGTTTTTGTGCTGTTTTGTAAGGCAGTCTTTGAGAAAATGTCAAGGTGAGGCCTTTTGCATGAGTGAATCCTTGGTTCGTCATGTGCTGCCAAGGGTTTGTGGTATGACAGAAAAATGGACAAGACTGCTAGGTGCAGTGCCAAGCATGGTCATGGAAACATGGAGTTCTTTTTGACAATCTTTTTTGCCAAACATGCCAAAGCAAGGTGGACTTTTAGGATGAGTAAAGTTGGTTATGCCGCTGTCATTGGTATAGCAGGGTTACAAGACTTGGTTCTTATTCTTTTGTCATGACAGCCAAATTGACAAGGCAAGAAGGTGAGTTTTTTTTGTTGGTTAAGTTATGTTATATTTTGACAGGAAATCAAATGCCAATAGCAAGTAAGGATCCTGTTGGAAAATGAGTGAAGGTTGTTTTTTGCAATTATTTGGTCTGCTACTGGCCTTGGACAGGAAAATGCAAGGTGGGGGCAAATAGCAGCCAGTTTTTTTGAGTGGGGTTTTGCTCTTTTTTCTACTGTGTGCTGCCACTGTCTTTTTGTTTTCAGGGAAATGGCGATGCAAGGCAAGGCAAGGGCAGTTAGCAGGTTTTTTCGAGGGATGGCTAAGGGTGTGTGTAGTTGGTCCTGTTGGCTTGGCTGTTACTCATGACAGGAAGAGGGCAAGACTGCTATGTGTAGTACTAGGCATGGCCAGTTTTCTGTCCCTTTCTCAAGTTCTTTTTGACAGCCCCTTGTCAAGAATGCCAAAGTGAGTTTTTAATGAATGAATTTCTATCTTTTTGCTGTCAAAAAGGTGGCTTGTGGCTACAAATCCATTTCAAAATGACAGCCCAAATGATGCACACTGTCTGCTGGACAGTACAAGGTAAGATGTGGAAGCATGGAGGATATGGGGTTTTGTCCTTTCATTCCAAAATTCAAGCATATGAGGCATGGCTTCTTTTCTGAAGTTTTAGGCTGCAAGATGTGTTCATAGTGACAGAAAAAATGCTGCATAATTGCTGTTCTTTTGAGGTACAAGGCATGGTTGTGGGATAGATTCAATGAAAACATGTACTTTTTCCTCCATCCAAGCAAGTAAATATGGCCATATGTAATATTGGAGTATGGCTGCACAATAAGGCTTCAAAGGTGACAGAAGAATGATCAAGAAGGCTGCTAGAAGTACCAAGCATGGCAAGGTCCATGGGAGTATGGTGGTAGCATAGTGAAACTTGTACTTTTCTTACAATTCAAGCAATCAAGTATAGATTCATGATGGGTGCAAGTACTGCATAATTTGAGCTTGCAAACACATTCTAAATGACATTTATGAGCTGTTCCAATTGGCCAAATGTTGAAAAAATGTTTAAATCAAAAAGTCAACTCTTGGTCAAACTTACATTTAAATGAAAAAGGTCAAAAAATGCCATTTTGATTGGTGAGGTTTTGGCTCATGAAATTTATATTTTTGGAAAGAGGGGATCAAATGTGACTTGTAGGAAAAAACCCCACCAAAATTGGCCAAACGGTTTGGGAGATATGGCCCTTTGAAGTTCAAGATTTTCTGAAATCGATTCGATCATAACTTGCCAACCATACATGGGAATTGAGAGTTCTAGGACTTTTTGGAAATGGGAGAACAAGATCTTCAACTTTCATGTTGGGCAAAAATTCATTTGAGGCTTGTATCATGATGTAAGTTTGAGGATCAAAACTTTCCATTTATGGCAGGTTTCAGTTACAGGCCCAGTTTCCGTTTTGGGAAATTTCTGATCTGGCTTCAAATTCTTCCATGATGGTGTTTGGCATGATATATGATGACTATTTGGACATGAATGAACTCTCACAAACCAATTCCAATCATCCATTCACTGATTAAATGGACAGTTGACCCACAGTTGACTTTTAGGGTTTCTGACTGATTGTGCATTGACTGATGACTTCCAAACCCTAATTCCTTGAGAACTTGACTTCAAATGATGTCCCAAGTTGTATGAACTCTTGATTATTGACCATGGTGCCCAAATTCCACAAGAATGACCACCATCCACTGCTTTGACTGACAGTTGACTTTTTTAGGGTTTTGACTGTCTGTGTATGAACTGATGATCTCTGAGCCTTCAACCCTTGACCAAAATACTTCAAATAGACCTCCAAGCCATGTGAACTTGTTGGACAAACCTCAAGGCCTTGATTCAATGAGAAATTCCTTTGCTTGCTTGGTTGACTGATCAGGAGGTTAGTTTGACCTAATTCTTGATTGCTTGCTCTTGAGGCAACTGAGGACAATGCAAATGCTATGCAATGGACCATGATATGCTATGACCTAATATGAAAATGTATGTACAATGATAGGTGCAAATTTGAGGTGCTACACCGGGGATACGGTCTGGTGAGGTTAACACATGAATGCATATGTTTGAATTTTTCTATGGCGTAATGCTCCATATTGAATGGGAATGCTACGCAGTTTGAGGATGCAATGATCACTAAAAATGCAAAAATGCAAAAATGATGAAAAACTCCGGCTGGGGAGCCAAAACTGATCGGGTACTCCAACTCTGCGGGGAGACTCTACAAGGAGAGCAACGACTTTTCACTCATGTTGGAGAATAGCACTGCTGCTGGGGGAAGGTAAACTCCGCTGGGGATATCCTTCAGTCCACAGATAGGATAAATGCTGGAGATAAATTTCAATGAACCTGCCTCACTCGGGGAGGAAATCGGCAAATACAGGCCTGCTCGGGGATAGGCAATCCTTAGATCTGTTGGGGAATAGAAGGCACTATCCACAGACGTCTCCGCAGGGGAACATAGCTCTGATAGCTTCCAAACTTGCTTGGGGAAAATATCTGCTGAGGAAACGTCCTCACAGATGCCAACCTGAAAAACAGCACAACAAAATGCCCCCAGGGGATACACGGACAAGATACGCTCAAGTGTCCTCAACATTCAAAATGATTTTCAAATGTTTCATCATCCTGCAAGCTATTGTTTAGCCTTCATGTTCTTATATGCAATGCTTATCAAAAATTCGGACATTTTTGCAAACAAAACAGTAAAAATAAAAACCAAAGAGCTATTTATCTGAATAACGACTTTTATTGATTGAAAATGTGCCTGAAAAGGCAAATACATTGGGAAGCAATTCCTGGAAAGAGGTAATTGCGCATAAAAGGAAAAATCTATCCTAACGGCAATGTGAACACGGCATCCACTATTTCCCAATTCTGTTATAACTCACAGATCATCAGTTTTCCTCCCAACTCCTTGCTTTCTGAGAAGAATGACTGGACGGATCACATCTTTCGAGATGGCAGATGACAAAGCTTGATGAAGTACACACAACTCAGACTGTAGTCTTCGCTTTAATCCCTCTTTTGGCTGGATCGCCATTTCGGGTTTTCAATCCACCGGGATACCCATTTTTGCCTAAGCCGCCCTTACGGGTTTTCGACTTACCGGGTGTACAAATTCTTTTTATTTTATCCCTAATTTTTGCCCGAACCTTTTCTTTCTGTTTTTTGGTTCGCCGGGATGCCCTTTTTTGCCTGGACTCTTTTTTTCTTTTTGTCCAGCGGGTCAATTTATGTGAAGTATTTTTTGACTACATCTGAGTTAACAGGAGACGGAAAATCTTCACCATCCATAGTTGTAAGCATCAAGGCTCCACCGGAGAATACCTTTTTCACAACATATGGACCTTCATAATTAGGAGTCCACTTGCCCCTGTTATCTGTACCGGGAGGGAGGATCCTCTTCAAAACTAGATCACCGATCTGATAGCTTCGAGGACGCACTTTCTGATCAAAGGCTCGCTTCATCCTTCTCTGATACAACTGTCCATGACATACAGCTGCTAGCCGTCTCTCTTCGATAAGGCTCAACTCATTAAACCTTGTTCGAATCCACTCGGCTTCGTCCAGCTTGACATCCAATAAAACTCTCAGAGAAGGAATCTCCACTTCAACAGGTAGGACAGCTTCCATACCATACACAAGGGAGTAAGGGGTTGCCCCGGTCGACGTACGTACTGAGGTACGGTACCCATGCAAAGCGAAAGGCAGCATCTCATGCCAATCTTTGTACGTAACGACCATCTTCTGCACAATCTTCTTGATATTCTTGTTCGCCGCTTCTACAGCACCATTCATCTTCGGTCTGTAAGGAGAAGAATTGTGATGTTCAATCTTGAAATCTTTACACAGCTCTTTCATCATCTTGTTATTGAGATTCGAACCATTGTCAGTGATGATTCTCTCAGGAACTCCATAACGACATATGATTTCTTTCTTGATGAACCGGGTAACCACTTGTTTGGTAACGTTAGCATAGGAAGCTTCTTCCACCCATTTGGTGAAATAGTCAATCGCTACCAAAATGAAGCGATGTCCATTCGAAGCAGTAGGCTCAATCTTCCCAATCATATCAATGCCCCACATGGCAAACGGCCAAGGCGAATTCATGACATTCAGAGGGCTTGGTGGTACATGCACCTTATCAGCATAAATTTGACACTTATGGCACTTCCGAGCATACTTGAAACAATCGGATTCCATAGTCATCCAGTAATAACCCGCTCTCAACAATTTCTTAGCCATTGCATGTCCGCCGGCATGAGTACCGAAGGAACCTTCATGAACTTCTTGCATTAACATGTCCGCCTCGGGTCTGTCCACGCATCTGAGCAAGACCATGTCAAAGTTTCTCTTATACAGCACATCATCCTGATTCAAATAGAAGCTTCCAGCTAGCCTTCTCAGGGTTTTCTTGTCATTCTTCGACGCACCTTCAGGATACTCCTGAGTCTTGAGGAAGTTCTTGATGTCATAATACCACGGCTTCTCATCAATCACAACAGACTCGGCTGCAAACACATACGCAGGCCTCTCGAGTCGATTCACCGCAACATGTGGCACATGATTCCACCAATGAACTTTGATCATAGACGACAAAGTTGCCAAAGCATCAGCCATCTGATTCTCATCCCGGGGGACATGATACAACTTCACCTTCTTGAAGAACGTCAGTATTCTTCTGGTGTAATCTCTATACGGAATCAAATGCGGCTGGTTCGTATTCCAATCTCCATTGACTTGATTGACCACTAGAGCGGAATCTCCAAATATATCAAGAGTTTTGATCCTCAGATCAATGGCTTCTTCTATCCCCATGATACAAGCCTCATACTCAGCTTCGTTGTTGGTGACGTCAAACGTCAATCTGGCAGAAAAAGGTATATGAGCACCTTTAGGATTGATCAATACTGCCCCAACACCGTTACCATTCATATTCACAGCCCCATCAAACATCAATGTCCATTTGTCATCCGGATCCGGTCCTTCCTCGACAAGAGGCTCTTCGCAATCTTTCATCTTAAGATACATGATGTCTTCATCAGGGAATTCAAACATCATAGGCTGATAATCTTCAATCGGTTGCTCGGCGAGGTAGTCTAACAGAATACTACCTTTGATGGCCTTTTGTGACGTGTACTGAATATCATATTCTGTTAGAATCATCTGCCAACGAGCAACGCGTCCGGTGAGAGCCGGTTTCTCAAAGATGTACTTCACTGGATCCATCTTAGAAATCAACAAGGTAGTATGGTTCAACATATACTGCCTCAGTCGGCGAGCAGCCCAGGCCAAAGCACAGCAAGTTTTCTCGAGCAGTGAATATCTTGTTTCACAGTCGGTAAACTTTTTGCTAAGGTAGTATATGGCATGCTCTTTTCGACCAGACTCGTCATGCTGTCCCAATACACACCCCATCGAGTTCTCAGTCACTGACAGGTACATTATCAGAGGTCTCCCTGGAACTGGAGGTATAAGGATTGGAGGTTTCTGTAAATACTCTTTAATCTTGTCAAAAGCTTTTTGACAATCATCATTCCACTTGATCGCCTGATTCTTTCTGAGCAGTTTGAAAATTGGTTCACATGTGGCAGTTAGGTGAGATATGAACCTTGCAATGTAGTTCAACCTTCCCAAAAACCCACGGACTTGCTTCTCCGTTTTCGGTTCAGGCATCTCTTGAATAGCTTTGACTTTTGCTGGATCAACCTCAATCCCTTTCTCACTGACAATGAAGCCTAAAAGCTTCCCTGATCTCACCCCAAACGTACACTTGTTCAGATTCAACCTCAGCTTGAACTTTCTCAACCGATCAAACAGCTTCTGCAAATTAACCAAGTGCTCCTCTTCTGTCTGCGACTTCGCGATCATATCATCTACGTACACTTCAATTTCTTTGTGCATCATGTCATGAAAAAGAGTCGTCATTGCCCTCTGATAGGTAGCACCAGCATTCTTTAGCCCAAATGGCATCACCTTATAGCAGAACGTGCCCCAAGGTGTAATGAATGTCGTCTTTTCCATGTCCTCTGGCGCCATCTTGATCTGATTATATCCGGAGAAACCATCCATGAAAGAGAATACCGAGGATTGAGCCGTATTATCAACCAATACATCAATGTGAGGTAATGGGAAATCATCTTTCGGACTCGCTCTATTCAAATCCCGGTAATCGACACACATTCTGACTTTGCCATCCTTCTTCGGCACAGGAACGATGTTGGCCACCCATGGGGGATAACTTGTAACAGCCAAAAAACCCGCATCCCACTGCTTCTGAACCTCTTCCTTGATCTTAGCTGCCATATCAGGACTCGTTCTACGAAGCTTCTGCTTGACCGAAGGACATCCTTCTCTAAGAGGTAATCGATGCACCACAATGTCTGTATCTAACCCAGGCATATCTTGATATGACCAGGCGAATATCTCCACATATTCTCTCAGCATCTCAATCAGCCTCCTCTTGACAGAGTCCTCTAAAGCAGCCCCAATCTTGATTTCTCTTTTGGCGTCCTCAGTACCCAAATTAACAACCTCCAACTCCTCCTGATGAGGTTGGATGACCCTTTCCTCCTGCTTCAGCAATCTGACCAATTCTGCAGGGAGTTCACAGTCTTCCTCACTCTCCTCTTCAGCTTGGTAGATGGGGTTGTCGAAATCATACTGAGCCATAACAGAATTGTTCATAGTGAATGCCATAAGATTGCTTCTGCATGTTTAATGCTTTGTTTTAGAAAAAGAGTTCAAAAAAGTCACAAAAACAAAAACATTGCCATTTTTATTGTTTTTTTGAAAAAGATGAAAACAAAAAATAGAAAGACAGGGATCACAAAGCTTGATTGCAAAAAATGTCCTTCATTAATGATAATCATTAAAACATGATGAGGCCCTACAATGAATCACTACGCCTTGGGCAGATCGTAGGATTTTCATGCAAAATGACAAAACAACAGAAAATTACTCTGTCAGAAGAGTAACTTGAACCACTTCTTCAGCCGTCCAGTTGTTGATAGACCCCCCTGGTGCACACGGGCGAACCCAGTTGTCCAGATCACAATCATTGTCACAGTCTTCACTACCGGTCGCAGAGACGTCGCCATGATTCATCAGCCCAGCGCTGGTAAAGGTACTCGGACCCGCTTGACCATTCTGCTCTGCTTGGAGAGGCTCGTAACCAACGCCAAATTTGTCTTCTTTGACAGGCAAATCCACCATCTTGCCCCAGCCTTCAGCTTTGCCAGAATCAACAACCTCCTTAGCCTGCTTGTAAGAAGTAATTGAAGCACCTGGCTTCCTCTGCTCAGCGTACGCCACTTTCTCAAGAGCCACAGTCTCAAACGCCTGGCATAAGGTTTCGTGGATCTCGCCATCCACCTCAACATATTTGAACGAGGATAGATGACTCACCAGAATCTCTTCTTCACCGCACACGGTCACAATCTGACCGTTCCAGACATACTTGAGATTTTGATGGAGAGTCGACGAGACTGCCCCTGCTGCATGAATCCATGGACGCCCCAATAAACAACTATAGGCGGGCTGGATGTCCATAACATAGAAGATGATATCGAACACCTCAGGACCTATCTTCACAGGCAAGGTAACTTCCCCACACACAGAACGTTTGGATCCGTCGAAAGCACGAACGATCAGGTCACTGGGAGTAAGCACAAACCCTTCCACATCAATCTTCTTCAGAATCTGCTTAGGCAGCACATTCAGCGACGACCCGGTGTCTACCAATACGTGAGACAACACTGCCCCCTTGCACTCCATGGTGATGTGCAAGGCTTTGTTATGGTTCCGCCCTTCAGGCGGTAAGTCCAGGTTGGTGAATCCTACACCATGCCTGGTGCTCACATTGGCCATCACGCCCTCCAGTTGATTGACAGAAATCTCCTGAGGCACGTAAGCCAGATTCAACATCTTCAGCAAGGCATTACGGTGTGCCTCAGAGCACAACAACAGTGAAAGTATAGAAATCTTGGACGGAGTTTGATTCAACTGATCTACAATCTTATAGTCACTCTTCTTGATTATCTTCATAAACTCCTCCACGTCCTTCTCAAATGTCTCCTCGGGCGCTTCCTTCTGGACAGGTTCTTCCTCAACCACAGCTTGCTTACCCTTTGCTTTGGCGAGAGCCTCAGCATTATTGTCCCTCAAAGGCTGCGGTGCGAACAGACGACCGCTTCTGGTAAAACCTCCTGGACCCCCTACATTATCCACAGTCGGACCAACAGTTGCAGGAACTCTATTCGGTAAACCAATTGTCACTGGAGTTTGATTCACTGGTCTCGTCTGACTTTCAGCCCTTCTGTAACTGCGGTGAGCATTATCATACTTCCACGGCACGGCTCTACTATTCTCAACAGCCCTTCTTCCAGACGCGGCGATAGTAGTTGGAGCACTGATGGTTACAGGCACGGAAATGGTAACTGGGATACCATTTGTTGCAGGTGCACTAACGACCCTTTGTCCACGTCCTTCAGACGGTTTAAAGTAAATGGTGATAGTTGACACTGTCCCACGATCTTTTACAGCCCTTCCGAATTGCAAACAACCCTCATCCATCATACCCTGGATACCGGCCCTTAACTGGTCGCAACCATTCTCAGATTCGGCACAGCCCAAACAATCCTCATCACAGCCCGAGTAGACACCCCCATTCAGCAGACGGCCCTTCACAACTAACAGAGAAGTTTGAACATCATCAACATTAACAACCAGATCTTCAGCTTCTTTCCCCTCAATATTGTTCACTCTATGCCCACTATGCTGAGGCATAGGGTTGTTTACGATGTTAGGCACTGGAGCGAAGTTGATCGCCTTGGCATCGATCAAATCTTGGACCTTGTGCTGGAGAGCCCGACACTTCTCAGTATGATGCCCTGGTGCCCCAGAGTGAAAGTCACAACGGACGTTGGCGTCGTACCCAGGAGGCAATACTGTAGGCGGGGCCATTGTACGTAACTCAACCATCCCCAACCTGAGTAGTTCGGGCAGCAGTTCGGCGTACGACATGGGTAGCGAATCAAAACGTCGATCAGGCATCCTCTGTCTGGGCTGATACGGACGTTGCTGTTGTTGTTGTTGCGGTTGTTGAACTCTTTGTTGTTGTTGTTGACGAGGTTGAGGCGCCGGAATGGTCACTGCAGCAACCTGACAGCGTTGACTTCTGTTCTGATCTCTGCGGTATTGAACAGCATTAGTTTCACCCTCTCTTCGACGAGGTGCCCCAGCAAACGGCTTCTTAGAAGAAGAGGAACCAGCATCTTGGATCTTCCCAGTTTTAATCAAGCTCTCAGTCCTCTCTCCACAAATGACAACATCGGAGAAACTACCGAATGGGTAGCTCCCCATCCGGTCCATAAACACACCCTGAAGAGTGCCGATAAACATATCTGTCAACTCCCTCTCCAGCATAGGGGGTTGAACTCTAGCAGCCAGTTCACGCCACCTCTGGGCGTACTCCTTGAAGCTCTCTCCGGATTTCTGACATAGACTCTGCAGCTGAGTCCGGCTAGGCGCCATGTCCATGTTATGTTTATATTGCCTCAAGAAGGCCTCACCCAGATCCCTCCAGCATCGGATCGAATCTCTCTTTAATTCCATGTACCAGTCCAAAGAAGCCCCAGATAGACTATCTTGGAAAAAATACATCCACATCTTTTCATCATCGGTATACGTAGAGATTTTTCGATAATAAGCCTGCACATGGGTGCGAGGGCAAGAAGTACCGTTGTATTTATCGAAGGACGGTGCTTTGAACTTGTAAGGGATTCTCAAACCTTCCACCAACCCCATATTGGTAACATCAAAACCGAGAGAATTTTGACATTCCATAGCCCGGATCTTCTCAGCAAGGGCATCAACTTTACGATCCCTCTCATCAACCCTTCCCAGAACATCTTCGTCTTCACTGAGCAGAGTGAACATATCCTCTTGTCTATCAACAATCGGAACAGGATTACGGGCCGGGGCACGGACTGCTCTGGCATTAGCGGCATCTGGAGCAATAGGTTGACCGTTGATTCGAATACCCCCCAACTCATCACCTACAGCATAGTTGTTGATGGGTACAGCAGCAGCAACATTATTATCATTGACCGGGCCTCCCTCTGGCGGAGCATGGTTGACCGGTGGAATTGCAACCTCTTGTCTCTGAACCATGGCTCGAAGTTCTTCTTGACCTTGTGCAACCCCTTGCATCATATTCATAAACTGGGCCATGTTAGCCTTCATCTCAGCCAACTCAGCTTGAACTTGATCCATACCTCTCTGTTGATTCAGTCTTGTTGAGTAGCGGTGCGGACGTTGATCAGCTATCCTGCCTGAACAGGAACCAAGAGTGAGAAGTCACGACCAAGAACACCTGTTATGCAAAATGATATGAGTATGGTGCTAATGATGCGTATGATGCACATGATATGTTCATTCCTCAGGCATTCAAAGAGCCTGAGTCATCCTCAAAAGATGGCAACCTGCAGCAAGAACAACATAGAAGCACAGAAACAACATACACAAGAGTGATGAGTACAAGGTGAAACCAACAACCTCATCTATATGAGTAACAGGATCATACAACAAAGTCGACAAAGAAAATCCAAACAATCGGAGTACAACAATGAATCCCATCCAACAAGCCTGGAGGTGATTCTCAACATACATATCAAAGATACAAACTAAGACAAACGGCCTCCCGGAATGAGAGTCTTCAAGTACTGGCACTGGTCTATCAACAGGTCACATTCTGAACATTCTGGAAAAAGAGTGATCTTCTCCTTCAGTTGTCGTCTAAGCTCTACCACTTCTCCTCCAAGGTGGTTCTCTGATGCCTGTCTCAAGTCTACTTCCTTCTTCAACTGGATGTCTTTATCTCTGAGTTGCTTCTCCAAGTCTCTGATCTTCTTCTGATAGCTGGCCTCAACTCTCTGCAACCTCAAGCACTCCCGGTGTTCTGCATCTAACATGCTCTCCATCTCCTCGTAGGATCTCTTCTTGCTTCTCAGTCTGCTAGCATCTTCTTCTCGCACTCCTCTGAGTTGATGAGCCAAATTCAACCTATCAGCTTTGGCTTTGTACAGCTCCATCTGGGTATCTTGCTCCTTCCCTCTCAAACGGCGATTCTCCATCAGGGCTTGCTTGTAGTGCTCCGCAGGCACACTCTCAGCAAGGATCAAAGGTGGTTGCTCCTGCAACGGCTCCATCCTATCGTAGGGTAACAACAAAGTTTCTACTCTCTCCTTGACCCAATCAGTGTAATCGGGCATAGCAACGGCAAACTTCTTCCCTAAGACAGATCCATCCTTCATACCAATAGACTTCCAAGCTCTTCCTATCTGCTCCAATCTATCCGGGTCACTCTGCTTCTCAAAATACACACTTTCTGCTACCTCAGCCTCAAGTGGTCTTCCCTTCATCACAAACCCCAACTGGCGGAGAGAAAGAACCGGGTTGTAATTGATGCAACCCCTAGTCCCTACGAGTGGCACATTACGGAATCTTCCACAGCTCATAATGACGTTACGCACATCCATCCGGTAAGATTGCCACCTGATATCATAGGAGGTAAGAGACATAACCCTCTGAGTCCACTTATGCGTGCTCTGCGCATCCACAAAAGGTCCACTGACTGGCAGGAGAGACAAGAACCATCTGAGCAAAAGCGGGAGACAACACCTGATAGCCCCACCCTTACCATGCCTACTGTGAATAGCATAGTAAGTGTCAGCCAACAGAGTAGGAACTGGATTTCCTCCAATGAAAATACTGACTGCAGCATAGTCAACAAAATTTGGCATACTCGGAAACAGGACGATCCCATAGATCATGACGGCCAACTGAGCATGAAAGGCTTCCCAACTTCCCTTCTCTGCTTCTTCTCTAGCTACCCTCAACAGAAACTTCAAAGGCAATCCTACAACATCCCCACTGGACTTCCAACTATCACTGACTTCCTTGATACCCAAATGGAGAGCTCTGGCAACAACTCTGAAATCAACCTCCTTGGGCACATCCAAGAAAGGAACCTGATACCGGACCGGGACACTCAGCAGAATGGAGTACTCCTCAAGAGTAGGCGCCAACTGATAATCTTGAAAGGTGAAACAATGAAGCTCTGGGTCGTAGAACTGTAGAAGAGTCTGCAACGGCACCGGATCGACTACCATCTTCAACAGTGTCAGAATATCTCCATACTGGTCGACAAACCCCTTCTGGTTACCACTGGTCATAAGGTTACTCAACTCAATCAGAGACGTCAAAGGTTCACGGTGAAAGCTGTAGGAACAAGTCTTCCGCTTCAACTCTGGGACTGTTGCCATCTCTATCAGTGAACAAGCTCTGGAATGTACCTGAGAAATGATATGCATGCAGGGATTAGTTTTTTTTCTTTTCTTTTTCCCCTTTTTTTTTATTGCGTATTTTTTTTGAAAATAAACATGCTATGATGCAAATGATGCAGACACGACTGGTTGGCCGTGTCTCTCAGAACACAGGATCAAAGCTTCGGCTTGAACTCGGAACCACAAATTCATCTGAAACCCAAAGTCATCTGAGACCCCAAACTTCTGGACCAATAGTCACCAACAGGATCACAAGTCACCAACAAGTCACCAACGAGTCACCAACTGTACCTGTAATAATGATCATTCCCTCCCCACTCACGGGTGTCATCTAGGCCAGGGTAAGGTCGAGAGAAACGCAGCATAAATAACCTTTCGCAGAACATCATCATATACACACCCGAAGTATGTAACGATAATATCCCACCAGGGTCTGAACTGCTCGTGATATCAATGTTCCGCTAAGTGGCGCAATACCACCCGCTTCCCATGAATCACTCTATTCCTAAGTATCCTAGATTTCACTCATGGCCTGGGTATTGGGCCTTTTACCTCATGTAACTCCCACCCCAACAGAGAGAAACAGACAACCAGCCAGATGAATAATGAATGTGAATGAATGCAAACATAAGTGCAATCATGAATGCAAACAATAAATAAATGAATGCAATAAATAACAGCAAAAGCAACCAAACCCTATCCTAGAGAGCGCTAGGAGAGACTCGCTTAGGGAAGATGGACCAGCATAGGTCAACTTCTCCTACTCCCCAGCAGAGTCGCCAGCTGTCGCATCACGCGAAAAACCGGCGGGAAAACAAGAACAACAGAGCCGCCACCGTGCATTATTTATCCCAAAAGAGGGAAAGGAAACGCTCGAAGTAAACCTGGAAAAGACATGGTCTCGCGACCAAAGAGAATGGGATCGGGAGTCGGTTATGCGAAGGGAAGGTATTAGCACCCCTACGCATCCGTCGTACTCGACGGGATCCACGCACAATAGGAAGGAAAAATGGTTGCTAAACACTGCTCAAACACACACACACTGGCTGAAAGAGACACAAGAAAACAAAAGAGACTGACTCGGCAGGATATCGCATCCTGGGCCTACTTAGTCTATCAGGCATAGACATCAGAGTCAAAGTAGTTCGGACTGGGGAAACGACACATGCTCGCTAGGATATCGCATCCTATGCATACGTATCTCCTCGGACGAGAGAAGAATCAGAGCATTCGTAGCTCGGCTGACACACACACAAACAAACACTGGCAAAGGCGAACGTGGAGCCTGTATGCCAATCACTGGGCTTACATCAGCATCCGAACCAACAGACGCACACAAAGAGGCAAACGTGGAGCCTGAACGCCAATCACTGGACTTACATCAGCATCCGAACCAACAAACCCACACTGGAACCCAAATGCCACTCGATGGACTTACATCAGCTTCCAAGCACACAACAAGACAAAACAAAGACACTGGCGCCCGGAGAGATCAGCTCATCTCCTGCCTACGTACCTCATCTGGTATGAGGATTAGGGCGACGTAGTTCCCCTACAGAGGGATACAGGACTAGCCTAACCAGATAACAGAGGGAGACACAACACTAGGGAGACTACGACTCGAGCCTAGATGTTATCATGCAAAATCACCCCTAAGTTAAGGTTTCTAGCTAACTTGCACAGGAAGCAAGCCTATCCTAATCATGACTTGCACAGGAAGCAAGCCACACACACACTTAACTTGCACAGGAAGCAAGCCAAGCAAAACCTAACTTGCACAGGAAGCAAGTCTAAACTAGCCCTAACTTGCACAGGAAGCAAGTCAAACAAACATACAATCACAGTAGCACACACTATACACAAGCAAGGGGCTCAAACAAGGCTAGGTTTTAGTCGAGGGGTCATATCAACCTCAACAAACAAACCTCTGGAACTGGGTAGTGTTAGCTCTTAACCTTGCCATTGAGGGGCTAAGGTGAAGCAGATGATAGGTGAGTGAAGATAAGACTTCACAGCTCTTATCCCCGGCCTGGGAGAGCTTAAGACAAGAATGTGTGGGTTCAGAAAGTGGGAACCCTTCTACACATTTGATACTGACTCAACTGTACAATTGTACAAGATCTTGGGTTTGTATCTGCAATGCATCAACACAGTGGTGTGAGCAAAGCAGATGACACACAGAATAGCAGGGGATAGGTTGCTTATCCCTTGGGTTCTGCCAATTGCCTCTTCACTTAGGAGGACAAGATTTAAACATACACAAACATTGCCTCTTAAGGAGGACTTCAGACAGTTGCCTGGCCAAGTAACAGGCCAGGTCTTCCAGACTACATGAAGATTAGAAATATACCTCAATGCAAATTGCTTATATAAGCAAAGCAAAGCAAAAGTTCACGAGGAACTGAGCAACTAAAAGCACCTGAAATAGTCAAGCAGACATTAGTATACAACTTCAAACAAAGCAAAAAGAAACAGACATCAACAGTTAATTAGAGGCAAATGGATGTGCAAGGCACAAGGCTTAAGGCCTGTGAGCCAAGCCACCTACAAAACAAACAAGTTAGACAAAGATATTCAAGCAAACTCATATCAAAAGAATTGGCCTCATTGGTCATTTGTTGGTCAACCTGAAAACACAAGCTCAAAAGTGAGTAACAGGACCACTAGGGCAAGCCTAGGGTCAAAAGAGAATGAAAAAGTCAAAACAGCAAAGGGCAAGCATTCCAAATCATGTTTAATCAATCAAGAAACAATCCCAATTGGGTTCATGTTCATATCATGCATCATCATCATTTCATAAGCAAAAGAAGTCAAAGCATGGCAAATGAGAGCTCATAGGAGTCAACAGAAAGACTTGCATCAAAAGTCAACTCAAACATTTCCAAAAATCACCAAATAAATCATGATCAATCCTAACACATATCATGGTAAGCATGTCAAATTTCATCTCATTTGGACAAGTGGAAGGCAGTCAATGAAAATCAGAAAGTCAAAGAAATTTTGAACATGCTCAAAGAAGTCAACCAAACATGCATCAACTTAGAAAAATCATAAATCAGAGATGGTGTATGATAAATGAATGGGACTAAAACCATGGCAAATATGAAGATGTCTAGTTATCTCATGTAAAATTTCATGTCCATCTAATAAAGTATGAGAATTTCACAAATGAAATGGCAACATGCATCACATGAGGTCAACATTTTGGTCAAACAGGGGAGAAAATCTCAAACAATCAGGAAATGCCTCAAATAATTCCACAAAAAATCACATGCCAACTAGACATATAAGAGCTCAATCATGCAAAAAATCAATTCATTTGGAGGTCAAGAAGCATGGATACAAAAATCATGAAGTTAGACATCATTGGTGTGACACAAATTGTCACACCCTACTTCAAAAATTCACAACTCTCAAACCACATAAGATAAATTCATGATCTTTACATCAAAATAAACATGAGTGAGTCTGGTTTGAGCACAAAAAAATTCAAGTCCAAAAGATAAATCATGACCATTTCACAAAGGTTTTGGTAGAATGTACAAAATATGCATACATGTCACTAATCCTAATGCCAAACAAAAACCAATGATCATAAAAATCTGGAAAAAATATGATAAAAAAGTAGAGATCATGATGAAGATGATGCAAAAATTCCCATGAATTTTGGACAAAGCATGCTTGACTTATGATTTTTGTAAGTTTGAGATCAAAAATGAAATTAAAATGAAAAAACAACATTATTCAATGGGACAAGGGCACGCTGGATGGCAGTTTTGTAATTACCCGTGCCACTTACTGAAACACGGTCGTTTTGGCCAAGAAGAGGAAATGTTTCTATTGGTCGGTTTCAAATGGAACAGGGACGCGGTCCATGCACACGTGAAGCAGGTTTTTTTTCTGGAAAATGCATTTTAGGGTTTGCTACAGTGTATACCATCATCTTCTTCAAAATCGTGAAGAACAAATGTGCCCAGAAATCGACAGCAAGCATACCATTCGAACAAATGAAACAAACACAATCATAATATAACAATCATATATCCTAGATCGAACTAACAAAGGAGTAACAAGCACAAACATGTTTCATCATCAAACTTAAACATAGCATAACTTTCAAATAGCCAACCATTTTTAGTGGTTCAAGTTCCAAAATGACCAGCATAAAGAGCTCTACACAAAGCATTGCATGATTTAGAGAAAAGAGCGACTCAAGTTCTTACTTGATTTTGAAGAAATCAACGAAACAGTGTTGTTTGTGTGTTGTAAGCTCAAACAGATGAAGCTTGTGGTTTGAAATGATGAATGGAGAGTGGCTTGTAGCTCAACAACCCTTGGAAATGCTCAAATCGAATTTCACCATTGATGTGTGCTTGGTAAAACAGAACATGAAGATGCTGTTACAGCAGGAAAATGAAGCTTGCCATGGTCTCAAGATTGATGGTAGATGATAAAACAAACAAGATGGCTCGTGGTTCTTTGGAAGTTTTGGCCAGAAAAATGCAAAATGAGAAAATGAGATCTGTTGAGAGAATGAGTTTTCTGTTGGTGATTGATGGCTGCTAGGGTTTCATTTAGCAGAAAAATGATGTTTAAATACTCTGTTTAAGGGTACAAATCACAGTCCATGAAAAGGTGGGATGGAGTTGGTGAAAAATGTACTTTTGGCCAATTTTCAAGCAAGTTAGGAATGGCTGTGTGTACTGCACGAAAATGACTTTGTAACATGACCAAAATATGATTTCTGAACATATTTGAATGGCCAAATTGATTAGAAATGGCTATCTCAAAAATTCACTTTTGTACCACACTTGAAATCAATTCATGCAAGTCCAAAAATGCCATTTTGATTGGTGAAGTTTTGGTGAATGGTGATGACATTTTTGGGAAGATGGCATCAAATGTGACTTGTAGCAAAAAACCCCACCCAATTTGGCCAAATGGTTTGGGAGATATGGCCTTTTGAAGTTCAAGAATTTTTGAAAATGAATTGATCATAACTTGCCAACCATACATGGGAATTGAGTGTTCTTGGACTTTTTGGAAATGGGAGAACAAGATCTTCAACTTTCATGTTGGGCAAAAATTCATTTGAAGCTTGTATCATGATGTAAGTTTGAGGATCAAGACTTTCCATTTTTGGTAAATTTCAGTTACATGTCAATTTTCCCTTTTTGGAAATTTCTGATCTGGCTTCAAATTCTTCCATGATGGTGTTTGACATGATATATGAAGACTATATGGACATGAATGAGACCTCTCAAACCAAATCCAACCATCAAAACCATAAAATCAGACACAGTTGACCAAGTTTGACTTTTTAGGGTTTCTGGCAAACTGTGCATTGACTGATGACTTCTGAACATCCAATCTTTGACCTAAACACTTCAAATGGATCCCCAAGTCATGTGAACATGTTGGACCAACCCTAGGGCCTTGGCTCAATGAGAAACACATTTGCTTGCTTGACTGATCTCCTGATCAGTTTGACCTAATTCTCCTGATGATCTTGTACTTGAGGCAGATGGGACAATGCAATGCTATGCAGTGGACCATGTTATGCTATGACCTAATATGAGAATGTATGTACAATGATAGGTGCAAATTTGAGGTGCTACAAACGGGAACCTCCTCTAGTTTTAGGGTTATGGATTTGTTTGTAGGTGTTTATTTTATTTTATTCATATTCATCAAGATATTTATTAAAGTATTTACAAGAAAAGGAGAAATATTGGAAAAAGGAGATCGTTTACAAAAGAAAGAAAAGAAGTTTTTGATTATTATGCTCGCTAAGGTTTCGAAACATCGTCCTTACGTATTCTCATAGTGAAATGATAAATTCAGAGCATCGTAGTTTGCACAAAAAAAAGTGTGTTGGTTGATTTTACAGGATGAGGTTTAAGTCAAGTTCTTGCGTTTAAACAATGGTTTGTATGCTCACACGATGTAGGCTTAAGCACTCGTTTGTATTTCACGTCAAAAAGACTTAACCTATTATTTTTTTATGAAAACTATTTTTGAATTGGGTGCACAAGGACACGAAAGAGATTTGATGAGTTTTAGGTTGATTTTAGTTTTGGATTTTGATTAATTGATCGATATGGCGAGCGTCAACCAATCAATTGCTCGAAGATAAAGCGGATGTGCATCTCCTCATCTACTTTATTTGCAAGAATATAAGTTAATTTGATTTACCAAAGTGTTTAATTATTTACAAAGGTATAAAATAATAACACTTATTATTGTATTTTTTGAACTTTAAATGGAAAGAAATATCTTTAGTATTTTTAGACTCTTAGGTGGAAAAAGAAACTATTTTTTGAATAATGAAATAAGATACAATTTTGTATTTTTGAAACAAAATAAATGGAAAAGAGTATTTTTTTTTTGTATTTTTTTATATACATTAAAACTAACTAAACAATTAAATTAAAATAATACTTAAGTAAATTAATTAGATAAAAGACCAAGTTAAAATAAAATTAAAAAACTAACACTAAATGATTAAATTAAAATAAAGAAGCAAATAAGTTAATTAAATGATAGAAATCAGGAAATAGAATAAAAACTAAGGGGTGCAAACTCAGTTGAATTAGCAACAAAAGGAGAGGTGTGAATAACAAAGGGCTAGGCCCAAGGCGCGGGAAACCCACAAGGGGCAAGGGGAGTAAACTCATGAGAGTCAAAAATTGACTCTCAATAAAGTGTATCCGATGCACTGACTGCATATTTAGTATGTAGGGAGTATAAGACTCTAAATCCCTTCAAAGTGCCCTCATTTACTTATCCTGTTTCTCTCTCTAATCTTTTTCTCTTGCCCCATTCTCTCTTTATTCTACATTTTCTTTGCATTCTCACTAAAAAAAACCACCACCTAACTTCACCAGAAATCACACCTCCCCTAGAACATCTGTAGGGACGCCACCCTAGCCACCTTATTCAATCGACGTTCATAATCTTGATGAACAACCAACCCATACTAAAAAATCCACCCCTTAAACCACCCTAGACCACCATAGGAACTACCACCAAACCCAGTTTTTCGATGAGTCTTCGTAGGAAACTTCAACCCAAACAAGAACCCTAAGAACATTTGGAACCCAAACCCTAGCTTAAACATTAACCTATATTCTTAAGAACCCTAACCCTCCTAACATGAATCATAACCCTAAACCTTTATGAACCATAACCCTTCTTCAACCCAGAACCCTTATCCATCTTCATCTTCAACCCTAGAGCTCAAACTCTAACCTACCCAGGTGCACCTTTATCCTACTCAGTTCCATGATCAAGCCATCAATAATCCTCAGATTGAAACCCTGTCAACTCTAATCCAACCTTCAAACACGAATTAAATAGAAACATTCAAACCCTAATACCTAACTTTTCTTCTGTCTAACCTCAACCGAACCCGATTCACTCTAATATAAAAAAACACAATAAAAAAATAAACCATTTTTTCAATCAGGAAAACACAATAACAATTCAAACATGCAAAGTAACAACATAAGTTTCAACAAGGTATGGAAGAAAACTAACCTACAGGAGTGTGGCTTCCCCTGATATGTGAAAAGGTAAATTTCTCTTATGTAACTCTTTTGTTTCTTTTCCCTTTTGATTGAATCTTCTATGAATCCTTCTTCTTCTTCTGTTATTGGTATGAGGTTTGGCTTGGAAGGTACCAGACGCTTCAGGAGGCTACTTAGGGTTTATTTGTTGTTGTTCTTCAACATGAAGAATAAAAACTTTAGGGATATGTAATTTGTAAATTGTGACAACCCTTCTTGTAAAAAAAACTTGTTTATTTATAGTGTAAGATTGGGGTTAGGATTCAGGTTAGATCGATTTAATTTTCAAAAGTGTAGATTTTATTTGTGTATTAGTTGAAGTTCTCAATTGTAACTGAAATCAAACATTATGAGAAAAAAAAATTCTTTATATACATGTGTTTAGATCCAATATGATTCCTTATTTGCGCATGTTTAATGTTTTTTGGACTTGTGGACTTTGACTATATTTAGACTTACAAAAATAAAAGTAAATAAAAATAAAAGAACAAAAAGCAACAATAATGCTTTGATAATAATGGTCAGAGAAAAATAAAATATTAACTAGTGGCAATATCAAATAATATTAAAAGTGATAATAATTTAAAAGAGACCTAACAAAACAGTAATACTTACTAAACCTAAAAATAATAATAATAGAAAATGATAATAGTAATAAAAAAACAATGACAAAATGATTAAAAGGAAATAAAAATATTTAGAATATTGTAGAAATAATAGTTATAATAAAAATAATTGTAAAACAACATATAATAATCCTAATTTTGATAGAAAGTAGTATCAGTTATAGTACAATAACAAGTATAAAATAACATGCCACAACATGCTAATAGAAAAAAAGAATAGACTAAAAAGTCAAAATGATCATCCTTTGACTTTTTAGTCACTGAAGTTGACTAGTTGACTTACACATGATTGACTCAAATGGAAATGGTGACTCGGATAAACCGAGACTGACCAAATACTCAAGCACAGTAGATCTACAGTGATAGGGGTATGGACTCAAAAGACTCAGTCAGGTAAAACTATGGTCAAAATTTGGGGTAGGACAAACTCCATACCTACAAGCACATAGATCCATAACAAGCTCAACCATTTAGAGCCTTATTGTTTTTCCAAGGTAAATTGTCTAAGATGTCCCAAGGGAAATATATGTATAACTCTTAAAACCACTAACACACTAGGATCCTAAAATATTTGCGTACCAAAGGTAAAAACTTAACATGTCTTGCAAGATTGTTCTGTAGCTTTGAAGGATTTAAATGAATATTTGATAAATATGTGCAAAGAATGTGTATACTCTTATTATTTAAGATGAATTCTATGGTTAGTAATCCTTGATAAATATTTATCAAGTTGTTGGTATTGATGGTGGTGCTCAATAATCTTGATTAACCAACATACTTGTTAGCATTTATGGTGGTGCTCAACAATCGTGATAATCCAAATGGAGTTTGAGGATCTTTGATGATCATTTCATTCTGAATATGCTTGATCCAAATATTGTATCAAGTGATTCATAGAGATTTAATTTTTTAATGGTTTATCATTCCTTCCTAAAGGGGGATTTTCTCAAGATATCTTAAGATATTTAGAGGTAAAACACTTGGAAAAAATTCAATCGTAAAACTCTGATGAAGTTATCTAGAAAGTAATCATTTTCATGATTTGTAAATATTATTTATCATTGACATATTTTTGGTTTGAGTTAAATGTGCCTTTAGCAAGAGTTCCATGAAACATTGAAGGAATAAGGGTGCGGAAAGAAAATGGCAACCCAAATTCACGAAAACGCCCAAAAAGGAGCAAGGAGGCTGAAAACATATTGAATAATCAATTACCTTATAGGTTTAATCTATTAGAGGATGTTTGAAATTCAAATTTCAAATTTTGCTCCTCATAATCAATTAACCCTAATGTATAATTGATTTTGGCCTTTGTAAGTTTACACCTCTAACAATCAATCATAGGGTTTCTCAAATTTAATGATCTAATAGATTATCAAGGGAGATAATCAATTGGAGGAATTCTATAAATAGGTACCTCTCCTATCTCTTTTCTCATCCCATCTTTTTCTCTTTCTTCTTCTTTCTGCTTGTGTTTTCTGTGTGTGCATGCAAAATATTCTTACAGTCTTCATCCTCATCATGGCTCCAAAAATAATCTTGCACATCTAGAATTTTTTTCTTTTTAGTTTAATTCTCATATTTTTTTTCATCTCAAGAACAAGACAATCGGTTCAATAGAGATTATGCAAGATGAGAGATTCTTCATTCCTACCACTTGGAGGAAAACATTTTTTAAAGGCTCTGAGGTGGGGTGTGATTATATGTATGATGTTTTCCACCACAGGCCTTGGACCATTGTGATAAGCTAGGTAGCGCGTTATATATCACAACAGTCAAGATAATCAACCGTTGTGATATAAAGCGAATGGTCATGGGTTCTAAACGCTTAAATGTATGGTTAATAATATTAATCGTTATCTATAACAAAGGTTGGTTTAAATGATCATGATTAAATACTTTATTTTTTTAATTTTAATTTATTTTTCCATATATTATAGAACTATATTTGTTATTTTACTTGTATATTACAAACAAATATATTAAATTAACCATAACAATATACCACCCCTCCTTTTCAACTAACACATTAAAAATAAACGTCCAACGTTTATGGACGTTGTCTAAGTCTTCGGAAGAGAAACATGTCATGTCGTTAAACGTCTACATAAACAAGTGAAAAAAATTGAATATCATGTGATTTGAATTAAAATAGCAAATTAATATGTTATTGAAAACATTTCATGACGATATATATCTGATCCCACGAATCAACAATTTCGGAAGAGATGATGTTAAACATGTGTTTCATTACATAGTATCCACGCTCGTATTTGCCTACTTGTCTGTAAATTTATATATATATATATATATATATATATATATATATATATATATATATATATATATATATATATATATATATATATATATATATATATATATATATATATATATATATATATATATATATCAATTGACAATGTTCTTCGAATGAACAATACAAGCATATATAATTAGTATTTGGTAAAACATGAAAACTAAATATAATAGAGACACCATAATTTAAAACTACTCACTTATTGATGAATGGTGCTAAGTAGCATTCTTTCTCATCTATTATCCGTGATGTTAAGTATTCTTCAATGTTTTTAGGGGAATTATTTGTAAATCGTACTCAAACTAGATTCAAAATCCATAAGTATCTGATTTATGTAATTCTATACATACACGGTAAATGTACCTAAAATGTTAAACAAGGTACAAAAACCACATGAGAAGTTAATTACATACAAAACAATAAATGTACCATATAATGAGATATACTTACATGCACCAAACTTCTACTAACCCTATGTCCACTCACCGGTTTTCATCAATCATAACCTTTATATCTTTAGGAATCATAAAGAATTTCTTTAACCCCTCAATAGTATGATCATGTTCTAGTGGATGAGTAATTATTGCTTCTTCGTTGCATACAACGTAAGCCATCATTTTGGAATATGATTCTTCAGAAGGATCCAATAACCCATATTAGATCTCTCTACCAATGGGGACGGATGAACAACTTCCTTTTGTGCTTGCACCATGTACAATATTTCTACCAGGCAATTAATCATCAGTATCATCCTCTTCATTTTTACACTATGACATGGTTCCACCGATTCTCTACATCATAAAATACACAAAGTAACACAAAACAAAATTAACATAATATACACAACAAATATGCATATAACTCTTCAGATAACACAATTCTCACTCTCAAATACCGTATATAACTCTTTTAATTCATCAAATTATTTCCTTCGAGTTTCCCGCTCCGCTTGTAACTTCTCATCAAATTCTTCCTTTTGAGTATCTATCTTCCTTTGAAGCTCTTTCAACGTTTCATTTTGCACCTGCCCGATGCTTTTTTTAGACGTACCAAAAAACACTCTCAGGCCGATTCCATCTCTAACCCCACAGTCACGTCCACCATGTTACTTTGTTCCCATTGCTTCTACTAATATATCATGTTGTGGTTCTAGAACAAAAGGTACCTTCACGGGCTAAGTTAACCAAGTTAACAAGCTCTTCTTTGTGAGATTATCCATTAAAATATCATATTTTGGTTTGCGAGCTTTGCTTGTTGTAAAAGCTCTCATTTGATTTGGGAGATTGTTCGTTAAAACCTCCATTTGTGAGTTAATCCTAGTAAAAAACTCGTGTTTGGTTTAGAGGATATCCAATGTATAACTTCAAGTATGTTTGTAAGAAGGTTTGTGGGCATAACTTCAGAAAAGATCACATATATAGTGGAAATCTTAAAAAGTAACCATTGGGGAGAAGACGTTGTCAAATGGTTAGGTCAAACCTCTATAAATCTTTGGTGCATTCTTCTTATCATTTATCTCTATTTTTATTGATTGTTTATTTATGTCGTGTTCAAATAAACTTTTAACTCTTATTTAATTCTATTTATTTATTCCATTGTTTACTCTTTTCAAAATTGTTTTAAACAATTGATTTTATAAAGTATTTTTTTTTAATTTAACATCATTTTTCATTGCAACTTAATTTATTCCCTCTTGTGTTTGAAGTTACTTATCCAACACCATGTATATCTCGCATTCATGCTGATATTAAAATTCCCAACATCCAAATGCCCTTAAAATAAATTCTTCAAAATCGATTCAACAAACTAAATTTTATGATACTCCCTTGCTTGATTCAGTGGGTCAATCGTTTTTCCTTTGTTTTCCAATGCAGGAACTTCCAAAAAAATATGTGCGGGTGAAGGTCACAAACTTTCCTCGAAACTTACATTGCAACCTATTTCATGTACTATCTTTAATCACATTGAAGTGGAAGGACTTAACATAATCCAAGTTGTAATTTTTGCTCAGGCCCATAAATGATTGAAGGTTGTGCTTCTCAAAAACTTGTGTAAAATTCATTAAGGTAGATTCAGCTTTTTTTGTGACATAGTATTTTGGAGCAATATTTTCGTTTAGAAATATCACATGATACATCTTGTATTCATCTTCAAAATTCATATTTTAGTTTTATACAGAATTATAGGGAGATTTTGAGATTGAGCATAAATAGATGAAGTAGAGGGATTTGGAATAACAACTTTGACCTTTGATCTGAATAAGTCACCTTTTTCTTTTTGACCTTGATTAACTGGTCTTTTCTATGCTGGAATCGAAAGAGATGCGTTAGAACAAGGATGCTCTCCCTTTTGAGCTTCTAATAATTTCAATTGATGAATATTGATGATTGATGAACTTGATAGCGATGAACTTTAAATTGATGAATTTTTAAGTGATGAAAATTTGAGAGAGGTTTTGGTAGAGAGAGAATATAGATTGCAAATGAGATGAAATGATAATGAAAAAATTCACTTAAATATGCAATGATGGAGGGGTGATATTGAAAGTTCAAGAGTTTCAACGGATGAGATTAAACTCGTATTTGATTTATCTTAATCGATATTTTGTTTCATTTGAAGAATCTGTTAACAAGAGACACTTGTCTTGTTTTAGACTCTCACACATTTACACACTAGATATCAATGAAGTAAGATAGGTATCTAATTGATGTTGGATCCTTGAGGATTAAGACTAAGATCTCTAGAATCCCATGTCATCTGACCATTTAAAAAAAACTTTTACATTCCTAATGTGACATTGACGCCTTATATGACCTTTTTTTTCCACAACAATAATGATAAATCACTTTTAAAATAATCTTGCATTTTACCACTTGAACTCATATAACCAATATTAGGCGAGTTGTGGAGTTATGTTAATTGTCCTTTTAGCTTTTCAATTTCAAGTATTTAATTAGGACAAGTATAACACTCAACTACCTCAACTAGAATAAATGGTAAAATGGAAATTAGGACAAAGCTCAAATCAAAATTAAAGTAATGATAAACCGAAAATATCTAAAATGCAATAGAGTATTAAAATACTAATAAAATCATATTGTTATAGACAAAGAAATTTCATAAAAGATCCTTCATATTTTCTATTGAAACAATTATCATCTCGTAAATACTCCATATCTTCCTAATTTATTTTTTGGTAGCTACAAGTCAAATAATTGGTATATGGACAAGGATATCTTCTAAAATCACTCGCCTGCCTCTCAATAGTAAACCAATCACATACAAAATAAAGTCCTGAGTTAACAAATTCAAAGAAAAATACTTTAGAGGCCACATCGGCATTGCAAGGACGAAGAGTAAGGTCCCTTGCATAAGGAAAAATGTACCATAAAGGTTTTGGTCTTGGGAAGAAGGAGTCATGTTTTCTTAGGGAGAAATATATAACAATTGATCTAGGGAGTATGAGAAAAGAATAAAGACACTAGGCTCGATTGAAGATTTTTTTATATCTAGGCATGAGAGTCACATACTAATGATAAGTGTCGATATTACCATTGGAATGGTCAAATCATATAGATTCAATGAGACACCCAAAGATACGCATGTCATGTCGTTAAAGGGTTTATAGCAACTAGTTTCTTCTTTAGGGAGCATGACAATGTTCGTGCACGACATATTACTGGTTAGGCCACATTAATCCACACCTTGGTGTTAATCATTAAAACAATGCATTGCGGAATTCAACTACACTTCAAAATAATTAAAATATCATATGAAATCGATATACGAACAATTTCATGATTAACCGATGATCCCTCTACACTAAGACAACATCAAACAAGTATAAACACATTCAAACAAATACAAATGTAAAGTAAATCTTTATCAAGTCTATTGAGGTCTATCAAAATTATAAGTTTTATTCATTTTTAAAAATTCATTAGAATTGGATAATTAGGCTTTATGACCACCTTCCATATATATCCAAACAATCAATATATTTTACACATTTTTATCTTCTTTATTTAACTTTATTTTTATACATTTCTGAAATTATTCATTCAACTTATCATTTGTCTACTTAAAGTTTTTTAAAGTAGTTAAAAACATACAAGTGAAGGACATAATTCCTCTCTCAACACAATTGTTGTAAGAAAAAGATTTCCACTAAAACTGTATATCAAATCTCAAGTAAATTTTCACCAGTTCAACAACCTAATTTCTTAAAATTTAAATCTAATATACCTGATTGAACTCTCACATATCAAATTTATGCAAGAAGCTAAAACTAACTACTATATATGAATAAATCTCTTATGAATTAACTATTAGCCAAACTCTTCTCTGTAACCCACTACGAGAGTTATATAGCTATATAGCATACTATATAATATTGCCGTATTACTTTCATAGAGCGTTGTGCCTTGCATTGATGAAAGGGGCCTACAATACGTGCAATATGATAATATTTGTACATGCCAATCATTGGTAGGGAGTGAATAAAAATGAACCCACCAACACCAAATTGTCACACATTTTGGCAAAGAAACAATATTGAAACTTATCATGCATGCAGTTTAAAATAGACAACTCCAGCTGTCTTACATTCGTACCTTTTTTTTCTGCCTGTGGCTTTCTTCTGTTATGTAATGTGTGGTGATAGAATCACATTTGAATTGTGTCCAATTGAGAGACTCGGAGGGGCCATATCATTGATTCTCAATAAAAAGAGGGACCGCCAACCTAAATTAAAGCTATTCGGTCGTCACCTACCATATATGCAAAGAGTCCAATTCAACATTTTAGGCCATTTTTTCAAAATTAGACGAACTTGTTTGGATGCTGCTAAGCGTAAAGATCAAAGCAAGTTGTTAAGACTTTATTCTATTTTTGGATTGTTGTTTCATCTTTTTGCCTAACTATTGTGTACATGATGTTAAGAAGTATTTTTCAATATGTTTTCAAATATAAACATGTATATTCCATTGTTATTAAGAGACCTTGATAAATGCGGATAAAAAATTTTGGTGGAAGTTTTTAATCTTGGTTAGATGACAACTTCGATCCGCAGGTATTCTTTGAGGGTCCTTTCCCTGCTGATTAAAAAGGATAAAGGGTACTTGCAAACACTCTAATGTTCACGTCAATGAATGAATAAAGCAATAAATAAATATTTTAGATTTATCTCGAATGTGACGTTCTTCCCTTTTTATAGATAGTATTTTAGGATTTGTGAAATTGAGAACATTCGTCTTAAGAGTAGGTGTCATCACATTATTTGTTATGTCATCTAACGGTTTTATCAAATGCATTTTTAAGACAAAATTTAGTGTATTTCCGAAATCTTATGACACTTCCCCCTTAGATCACTTGAAATATCCATTTTTGATCTTACCGTCAATCACGATCACTTAGTTGAGTTAGATCACTTTACTACATTCCAATATCCTTATGGGCCGATATCTTTTCAACCTCGATCCAGGTAGGAACAATTGCATATAAATCTTATTCGATGGAGACGAGACGTGGCTTTTGAGTGTTTTATAAGAGGGTGCTAAGTGGGTGACTCTTTTAGTGAATATTTCATCCATCTTAAGCCCTTCTTATCATTTGGTCCTTTGATATTCTCATGCCTCCTTGTTCGAAAATGATATGACTTCTCGAGATTTTTTTACCTCAGTCATCTACCATGTGTCCATATGTAGTGATCAGTCACCATTTCTACTATATTTTCATCACTTATTCGATAAGAAACCAAGGATTTTGGAATACTTTATTCGCATTATGTTACCTTTCAAGTCTATTTTTATTTCTGTAAGTTAATTAAGTATTTTATCAATTTTTAGTTTCCTCGGGATTTTATGCTTTGGTTGGTTGTTTGTTTTTATTCCCTCCAAGTCCAAGTAGAAGACCCAACTGACTCAGTGCACGAAAGTAGAGAAATCTGGCGTTTAAGGAAGGCGATTACTCAGTTATAGGAGGCCTGACATGGGCCGTGTCAGGATGAAAGCAAAACAAGCTGCAAGAGATAGCCAAGACAGGGGCTTGACACGGCCACCCGTGTTAGCTGACACGGGCCGTGTCAGTCCACCTGAGAGAGAAACAGATGATGATGGCAAGGCAGAGGTCTGCCACGGCCACCCGTGTCAGCTGACACGAGCCGTGTCATCCCAGACACAAAATATTCCAATTTTTGGGCTTGTACCCAGGCTTGAGCAGCAAGGACGTTCTGGGGATTTCCAACCATTGCCAAGGGATTTTTACTATTTTAGAAGAGTTTCTACGAGAGAAGAAAGGATATTTTTTGGCGAGGAGAAAACATAGCACGGAGAATTGTCAGACGATCGAGAATTACAGAGATCAAGGAATTCGGAGAGCAGAAGATTTTCATGAGCAGAATCAATTGAAGATCCAAGTCATCCAATTACTTGTAATGTCTAATTTTTATCTTGAATATGTTTTGAACAATATGAGGAGTTAAACCCCCCAATACTATGGGGATGTCCCTAATTTATATTTGTAATGACTTTGAGTTTACAATTGCATTGACAATATTATTTTTCATAATTACGGTAATCTTTTGATGTGTTTAATGCTTTCTCTTTCGGACCAATTGAGATTGTTGTATCATTGTCAATTAGGATGGACCGTCATTGATAAGGTTTTCATAAGATTACTCTGCAATATATATCATATAGGACTAGGGATACCCTGTATGAACCAGAGGATTCTTGATATAATAAGGCTTAATTTCACCGGTAATTTCCTATAGACATAGAAATTAGGGTTGAATGATTAAAGGTTTTCTCACCAAGACCTTGGGAGAAAATACCCTTGAGAACTGGTAGTAGTTAATTGATATTTGTTGATGCAATAGTGACTCAGAGTTGTTACAGGGACAAATTGTATACCTTTACTGGCATATTCCTTTTTTCTTTGAAACCCTTATTTTACAATGTTTATTTTATTTGCCCTTATTTTTATAAGTTTGAATTTAAAAATCCAACACTATTTTTTGTTTAATTGAACGATGATTTGAACTCAATATTAACACACAGTCATTGAGACCGATATTCAAGGAATTTCCCCTTTATTACTACAAAAGGCAAAATAATATACTTGTTATTTTTCCAATCAAGTTTTTGGCGCCGTTGCTGGGGACTGCCAAAATATAGAGTTTAATTTTATTTCAATTAAAATTTTGTTGCTCTGCAATAAAGTTAGTTTTTTTCTGTCATTTATATAATTTCATTCACTAATTTGTATAATCTATTTATGCGAGGAGATTCCTCAGATGGATTTCTTTTTGACGCAGAAATCTAGAGAACCCTTCACTAGAGACTCAGACACGCTCGAGTGGCTCAGATGAATTCCAAAGAAGAAGTTCCCTCTGATCACTGAGATTCAGATTCAGAAAAAGAAACTATGGTTGAAGTTCCTCCAGTTCCACCTCCACCTCTAGAAAGACTCCTTGGTGATTATGAAGGTGCAAATGCACCGGGTGGTAGATTGACCATTGTCAATTAACCGGTGAATGTGACTAATTTTCAAATGCATATGAGCATAATCAATCAACTTGAAAGAAAATCTTTCACCGAAAAGGTAAATGAAGATGCAAACAAGCACTTGTAGAGATTCCTGACCATGAGTACTACTTTGAAAATGAATGGTCATACTGATGAAACAAAGAAGTTAAGAATGTTCCCGTTCACTTTAGCTGAAGAGGTGGAAGAGTGGTTCTACTCTCTCCTAGCTGGCAGTATTACATCATGGGAAGAGATGGAAACGACTTTCTTAAATGAGTATTTTCCAGCATCGGTATTTCTGAGAAAAATGTATGAAATCTTAAACTTCAAACTGAAGGAGGGTGGGTATTTAGGAGATGCCTACAAAAGATTCAAAAGGGTCCTGGTAGCTTGCCCAGCTCATAATATGGAGCAGACTAAACAAATGCAGATGTTTGTTAATGGGCTCAAAATAAAGACAAAACAATTTATTGACAGAGCAGCCGACGGCTCAACAAATTTCTCAACTGCCACCGGTATTAAAAAGATCATTGAAGCGATAGCTACAAATGAGCATCTGGAATTATATGATAGGTGTACGAGCAAAACTGAAGGAGTCATTGATCTGAAGTTGGAAGCTAATAAAATCCATTTGGAAGATACAGTCGCTGCTAAAGTAGAAAAGAAATTGAAAGTTATGAATATAGGTACTCAAGAGGTAGCTCAAGTTCAACCTGCTCAGACCATCACTTGTGAAATCTATAATGGACCTCACCATATTGTGTATTACTTTGCAACCCCTAAACAAATTAAAGAGATAAAATTCTTGAAGCAGAATAATCTCTACTCCAACACTTATGAAAATTCTAGTTATCAGACTTTCGATGTCACACGGGTTGTTATGACATCCGGTTCTGCGCAGATAAGAATTATGCAGAACTTAAAAGTAAGTGCAGTAAAAACACAAGTAATTGTTTACCCAGTTCAGTCCAACATGACCTACGTCTGGGGGATACCAAGCCAGGGAGGAAATCCATTATTAGTAGTATTAATTCAGACCTTAAACCAACTGTTTAACCATATCACTTAATACCTACCCAATGCAATTTCAATCTTACACTAAGATCAGAGTTCCTACTCACTCCCCCTCAATCACCTCAGTGATTACAACCTTTAATTACTATTAAAGACACTTGAGAAGTCACACTTCAAACAACTCTTGATTGTGCTTAACAGCTTTAATCAAGATACACAGCACTCACGCTTAAAAGCTTAGAGTGACATAACACTTACAACTCAATGAACACCCTATACCAATGCAATCATCTCAGTGATAATAGCTTGGCTTACAAGTTACGTCTAATACAAGACACACAAAAATACAGCAGTGAAGTATGATGGACACACTAAATCTTCACGCCTAAATCCCCAGTTCTGAATGAAGGATTGCCATCCTTTTATATTGCAGCACTTAGGCCTTGTACTTGTATTTTCCTGAAATTAAGGTCACACGAGTTCCCCTAAATTCTACATCTAGGTTACTAACAAATAGGCTATTTGTTAGGTTCATTAATTGTAGCTTGGTTGTTGGTTTCCTGGATTTTCTCTCAGCTATTGAATCCCTGAAGAATAGCCTGAGAAAAATGTTGAAACAGAAAAACTAAACAACCTACAATATAGCATATGCTGTCAGGAATGAATGTCACAATATTCAGTTTGACATCCAAATCAAGGACCATATGCTAAGTCTGTTTTTCCTGAAAACAGACTGTATAAATTTGCTGAACTGTACATGACCAATTTGTCCATACCTCAGTATCAGCGTACATTAATAAATGTCAAGACATCCAATTTGACATTTACACATAGAGACTTACATCAGGTCTGTTATCCTCTTGATAGGCAGACTGATAATAAATATTGAGTTATAGTAGAACACCACCTGTTATATTCCTCAGTATCTGCTGACAGGGATGAATGTCATAACATCCAGTTTGACATTCAATGAATCCTGTATTAGCTAATTCTGCAGTACACTACTCAGAATGTCATTGTTGGTGTAATCCCTAGAGGCCAATACTTTTGGTACTTGTATCGAATTATTTATTAATAATAAAAGGCATTTTCTTTATTATGGTTGATTAATAAAGTCCCTAGAATAGATAGTCTGTTTAATGTATTAAGTGTGACTTAATCATGAGAACACATTAAACATAAGGGCACTATTCTTAAAGTATCCGTAGTCGAGCTTTAATGTGAAGTGGGATAACATTAAAGCATTAAGACTATTATGTTTGTAGACTGATGATCACATCTCATGGATCATGGATAAAGAGTTATCAAGTCTTAAACATAGGTATGAATATTAGGAGTAATATTTATACCAGATTGACCCGCTATGAGAATACTATATAGAAAGTTATGCAAAGTGTCATAAGTTATTCTCATGGTGATAATAGTGTATACCACTCTTCGACCTGAAACCACTATGGATCCTAGATGTAGAGTTGAGTGCTTTATTACTGATCCAACGTTATCCGTAACTGGATGACCATAAAGACAGTTGATGAGTACTCCACGAAGCATGCTGAGGGACATGAGTGTCCTAGATGGAATTTGCCAATCCTGCGTAACAGGATAAATGTCTATGGGCCCAATATTGAACTGGACAAGGGTGACACGGTCTATACCTTGTGTTCAATATAGACATAAGGGCAAAGGGGTAATTATACACATAATTATTATCACAGGAGGTTTTGTCAGATCACATGACATTTTCGTGACTTGGGTAGCAGTGATGTGTTGCTAGATACCGCTCACTGTTTATTATGTTAAATGCGTGATTTAATATAATTGCCAACGCCGCGAAAACCTATAGGGTCACACACAAAGGACGGATTGATGAGAGATAGAATAATTAAGGAACATCGTAAGGTACGGTGTACTTAAGCTGAATACGAAATATGGTAAGGTACCAAATACTTAAGTGATTTTGGCATATTATGAGATATAGGCCAAAATGCACTTAAGTGGGCTTTTTGGCTTGAAGCCCACACAAGTGGTTCTATAAATAGAGCTCTTGTGCAGAAGCTTTGTAAGGGAATACAACACAACTGAAGAGTTGGAATTTCGTATCTCTCTTTCCCTCACTCAAAGCCTTCATTCACAAACAGCTAGCACTGCGATTGAAGGAATCCGTTCGTGTGGACTGAGTAGAGACGTTGTCATCATTCAACGCTCGTGATCGCCCCGTGGATTTGCTTCAAAGGATTCGATCATTATCAGAGATCTGCACCAAAGGTTTGAATCGCCACAAGAGGTAACGATTCTATCACTGATCATGCTCATTCGTAAGGATAACTAATGGAGAAATTTTTAAATTCCGCTGCGCCATGGATGGCAATTCTCCTTCAGTGGTATCAGAGCCACTTACGAAACCATGAATCTGATAACTGTTTTTGTTCTGTAATAATATGATTAAAGACAGAATGAATCAAAGGTTAAATTGAGATCGATCAAGTTACATATATGTGATATATGTAATCCTGATGCAAAATACATTATATATGATATAGTGTTCTTGTTTCGTTCATTCAAACCCTCGATGATTGTTTTCCTTTGAGCGATCAATGGTCATTTGCTTCTTGATCCGACATTAGTACGGTGAAGCAATGACACGTTGATCAATCATACTGAATTAACAATCGAGATGTGTTTGACGGTCTGAAATTGGTGCATCAGGGTTAGTGACGACACAAGGGTTGTGTTGTTAGAGAGTTATGCGATTGGGGTTTGATTGCACAAGAGTTGTGCGTCCTAAACACTTTTCCGAACAGTGTTAACCGGTTAACGCGTATGGTTAACCGGTTAACGTAATACGAAATAATTTTTTTTTAATTTTTGGAACAGTGTTAACCGGTTAACGCATATGGTTAACCGGTTAACGGAATGCGAAATAAAATTTTTTGAGATTTTCATACAGTGTTAACCGGTTAACGCATTTGGTTAACCGGTTAACGCAAGGCAGAAAAAAAAAATTCTAAATGTTTTCAAACAGTGTTAACCGGTTAACGCATTTGGTTAACCGGTTAACGCAAGGCAGAAAAGAGTTTTCTAAATGTTTTCAAACAGTGTTAACCGGTTAACGCATATGGTTAACCGGTTAACGCAAGGAAAAATTCACCCGTTCGGCTAGAAAAAGTGTTTTGAAGTATCAAGTGTTGATACGAAAAACGACGTCAATTTTAAATGAATTGTTCATTAAAATTTTCGAGCAGCGGAACACCCGTTCCCGCTGTCCGGGCAGCGGACCCCCGGCTAACTCTGCGTAGTGTGATCGGTCGTCGAAATTTAATTTGATTTTAATTAATTAAAGGAATTAATAATAATAATAATAAAGTGTTTATTATTGCCTTGTGGTGATCGGTTATGGCCTTAGTTTTCCTTTGTCTTGCTTTTGGGTTTTTAAAATACGACCTGCGTGTCGTGCCTCTCTCTTAATCTCCCAAATGTAACTTCTTTTCTCATCTCACTCCCTCGTATGTAAAACGAGTTTCCTTCATATAATGATATGAAGAAAGCAAAGAAGTCAGTGCCAAAGGAGAACAACCTTGAAGATCTTGCTTGGAGAAGCTTAGATCGTTGTAGGTTAGCTTAGGTTCTCTCATTGGCTTGGGAGAACAATTGCGCTAGGGGCCATAACTGTTTCATTTTGTTTGTATGTATGTTGATGCATGTGAATGTATGTTGATGCATGTGAGAGACGGTTTATATGATAAACAAGCCGGTGAGATCAGAAAATTGCAATTCCCTCAAAATTAAATATTAAGTTTATGCTTTCCAAATTTTAACACTCATCAAGACTAGTAATGGATAATGTAGGTTTCGCCTACGCGAGGTGCATGATCTATATATTAGTAAGGTGCGATGGGATAATTGTAATATCCAACTGTTAAAACAATGGGTCAAACTTAACTAAACAAATTATAATAAGATTATATATATGTTTAGAAGCAAGAGTTGGGAATAATCCATATGATGGATTAGAAAAAGGAGTTATTCATCCAACTGAAATTTTCGAGAGTTGTATGAGATACAATTGGAAGGAGTTCCTACCTAAAATAACCTAGTTTTGTGTAATCCGCCTACGCGGACTTAGAACGAAGTGAAATATGGATCTCGACCCACTAGAAAATCTTCCAACGGGATTTTCCGAATCAGATGATGAGGGTCATTTGTTTTGAGTAAAATAGTGGGAGCATGTTTAATTAAAGGCCTAATTGAATATGTCAATGATACTTATATTTTCATTAATCCTTATGTAGATTACCATGACAGCAAACACCTCTAACAACATCCTGCGATCAATCCTTGATAAGGAAAAATTGTCTGGGACAAATTTTCTGGATTGGCACCGAAACCTGAGGATTGTCCTCAAACATGATAAAAAGCTGTATGTCTTGGAGACACCTGTTCCTGAAGAGGAACCTCCTAGTTCTGCACCTAAGGCAGAAAGAGATGCTTATAAGAAGCATGTCGATGATGCCAATGAAACTGCTTGTCTCATGCTAGCTACCATGAACTCAGAATTGCAAAAGCAACATGAGAACATGTCAGCATTCGATATGATCGAACACCTGAAGTTGCTCTATCAAGAGCAAGCAAGGCATGAGAGGTTTGAAGTTTCAAAAGCCCTTTTTCAAAGCAAGTTAGCTGAGGGAGCCCCTGTAGGTCCCCATGTACTCAAGATGATTGGGTATGTGGAAAACCTTGAGAGATTGGGTTTTCCCCTCGAAAAGGAACTTGCAACTGACTTGATCTTGCAATCGTTGCCAGATAGTTTCAGTCAATTTGTCCTAAATTTCAATATGATTGATATGGACAAATCTCTTCCTGAACTGCTCGCCATGTTAAGAACTGCCGAGCAGAATCTGAAGTCAAAAGGGAAGTCCATTCTGATGTTCGGAAATGGAAAGAGACAGAACAAAAGGCCCACTAAGCATAGTGATAAGGGGAAGGGCAAGGAAGTTTCCAATCCCAGACCCACTGCTGCTTTGAAGCCTAGTGGAGGCATAGCAAAAGAAGGCACCTGCTTCCATTGCGGTAAGACCGGACACTGGAAGAGGAACTGCCCAAAGTACCTGGAAGATAAGAAGAATGGAGTAGAGACTTCAACTTCAGGTATTTTTGTTATTAATTTATCTACTTCTACATCATGAGTATTAGATACTGGATGCGGTTCTCACATTTGTACAAATGTGCAGGAACTAAAAAGGAGTAGAGATTTGGCAAAAGGTGAAGTCGACCTACGAGTTGGCTATGGAGCAAAGGTTGCTGCTTTAGCCGTAGGAACTTTTGTATTGACTTTACCTAGTGGTTTAATAATTCAGTTAGAGAATTGTTATTATGTACCTACAATTAGCAGGAATATTATTTCCATTGCTTGTTTGGACAAGTTTGGTTTTTCATTTATAATAAAGAACAATTGTTGCTCAATTTATTTGAATGATATATTCTATGCTACTGCACAAATGAACAATGGACTATATGTCCTTGATCTTGAAATGCCTATTAATAACATTAATACAAAAGGGTGAAACCTAACGAGTTAAAACCAACTAGGTAAGAATATTAAAACTCTTCGATCAGATCGAAGTGATGAGTATTTAATCCTAGAGTTTGATGACCATCTGAAAGAGTGTGGGATCCTATCCCAACTTACTCCTCCTGGAACATCCCAATGGAAGGATGTATCTGAGAGAAGAAATCGAACCCTGTTGGACATGGTCCGATTCATGATGAGTCACACCAATCTTCCAAACTCCTTTTGAGGACATACACCATTAACATCAGCTTACACACTTAACCGTGTTCCATCCAAAAGGTTGAAAAGACACCATATGAGATATGGAGTGGTAAGAGACCACATATGTCTTACATGAAGATTTGGGGTTGCGAAGTTTACGTGAAACGACAAATTTCAACTAAGCTTAAGCCCAAATCTGATAAATGCTTATTTATGGGGTATCCTAAAGAAACAAGAGGATATTATTTCTACTATCCTTCTGAGGGCAAAGTGTTTGTCGCTCGAACTTGAGTTTTCCTAGAAAGGGATTTTATTTCCAAAAGAATCAGTGGGAGGAAAGTAGAGCTTGAAGAAATTCAAGAATCACAAAGTATCGATATACCTATGGAGGAACTAGAGCAGGAAACACAAGTAGTTGTGTAAGAGCAACCTGCTCAAGTAGAACAAGACCAGCGTAGGTCAGGCAGGATACGTCACCTACCTGAGATATATGGATATCTGATCAAGGTGATGTATTACTCATGGATCAAGATGAGCCTGTGACCTACTCATGGAATCTTCGCTTTGATGAAACAGTAAAGCTGTATGGATTCATCAAGAACGAAGATGAGCCTTGTGTCTACAAGAAGGTTAGTGGGAGCATGATCGTATTCCTGGTATTATATGTAGATGACATATTACTCATTGGAATCGATATCCCTACCCTGCAACAAGTAAAGGCTTGGTTGGGGAAATACTTTTCTATGAAGGACCTGGGTGAAACAGCCTATCAGAATCTATAGAGATAGATCATGAAATGCTTGGCCTAATTCAGAGTACATAGACAAAGTGCTGAGATGCTTTAATATGAATGATTTCAATCTGGTTATGTGTTTTGCTTAAATGGTGGCACTGTGAGCTTGAAAAGTTCAACGCAAGATGCAGTTGATGATTCTACAACTGAGGCTGAGTATATTGCTGCCTTAAGTGCAGCAAAGGAAGCTGTTTGGATCAATAAACTTGGCATAGTCCCTAGCATTGTGGATCCCATTGGTCTCTATTATGATAACAATGGTGTTATCGCACAAGCTAAGGAGCCTAGACCTCACCAACGATCCAAACACATACTTAGGCGTTGTGCGAAAATATGTAAAGTACCTACACTTGACAATGTTGCTAACCCACTGACAAAGCCTATTGCGCAGCAGAAGCATGATGGCCATACTAGATCAATGGGCATACGGGGTATGCCTGATTGGCTCTAGTGCTAGTGGGAGATTGTTGGTGTAAGCCCTAGAGGCCAATACTTTTGGTACTTGTATCGAATTATTTATTAATAATAAAAGGCATTTTCTTTATTATGGTTGATTAATAAAGTCCCTAGAATAGATAGTCTGTTTAATGTATTAAGTGTGACTTAATCATGAGAACACATTAAACATAAGGGCACTATTCTTAAAGTATCCGTAGTCGAGCTTTAATGTGAAGTGGGATAACATTAAAGCATTAAGACTATTATGTTTGTAGACTGATGATCACATCTCATGGATCATGGATAAAGAGTTATCAAGTCTTAAACATAGGTATGAATATTAGGAGTAATATTTATACCAGATTGACCCGCTATGAGAATACTATATAGAAAGTTATGCAAAGTGTCATAAGTTATTCTCATGGTGATAATAGTGTATACCACTCTTCGACCTGAAACCACTATGGATCCTAGATGTAGAGTTGAGTGCTTTATTACTGATCCAACGTTATCCGTAACTGGATGACCATAAAGACAGTTGATGAGTACTCCACGAAGCATGTTGAGGGACATGAGTGTCCTAGATGGAATTTGCCAATCCTGCGTAACAGGATAAATGTCTATGGGCCCAATATTGAATTGGACAAGGGTGACACGGTCTATACCTTGTGTTCAATATAGACATAAGGGCAAAGGGGTAATTATACACATAATTATTATCACAGGAGGTTTTGTCAGATCACATGACATTTTCGTGACTTGGGTAGCAGTGATGTGTTGCTAGATACCGCTCACTGTTTATTATGTTAAATGCGTGATTTAATATAATTGCCAACGCCGCGAAAACCTATAGGGTCACACACAAAGGACGGATTGATGAGAGATAGAATAATTAAGGAACATCGTAAGGTACGGTGTACTTAAGCTGAATACGAAATATGGGAAGGTACCAAATACTTAAGTGATTTTGGCATATTATGAGATATAGGCCAAAATGCACTTAAGTGGGCTTTTTGGCTTGAAGCCCACACAAGTGGTTCTATAAATAGAGCTCTTGTGCAGTAGCTTTGTAAGGGAATACAACACAACTGAAGAGTTGGAATTTCGTATCTCTCTTTCCCTCACTCAAAGCCTTCATTCACAAACAGCTAGCACTGCGATTGAAGGAATCCGTTCGTGTGGACTGAGTAGAGACGTTGTCATCATTCAACGTTCGTGATCGCCCCGTGGATTTGCTTCAAAGGATTCGATCATTATCAGAGATCTGCACCAAAGGTTTGAATCGCCACAAGAGGTAACGATTCTATCACTGATCATGCTCATTCGTAAGGATCACTAATGGAGAAATTTTTAAATTCCGATGCGCCATGGATGGCAATTCTCCTTCTGTCTTGACATCAGCCAAGACATCAGAGTACAGCTAGATATTCTAACATACAATGCAGTCAAACAAACATCTCCACAACATGTCATGACATCAGTCAAGACATTAGAATCCAGCTAGTGTTTTACCATACAATGCAGCCAATTAAACATCTACAAACTCCCTCTTTGGGAAATTTTTGGCTAAAACACTTTGGTCTCACAACAGAGTCCACAGCAGCTGAAAACATACATCTAGCAGGAAATTAACCTAGCTAATACACTTAGAGTTGCAGCACACTCACACACATGGAAGTTAAATAAAAACTTCACTAAACAGCACACATACAGAAGTTAAAGAAAAACTTCTAATTGCAGCACACATATACATACTCACACTCATTAGAAGTGGAACAACTGCTGCAGCACAACCTCTGGATTAGAGGATCTTGAATATTTGTCCTGAATAGCTGTTTAGCAATAAGCAAAATAATCTGTTGTCCTGGGGTATCACCTGTTACTCCCCCTTTTTGTCAAAAATGTTGCCAAAGCAACACTTTAAATTACAGATCCACATAAACAGAATTACACATAAATGACAGAATTACAGTCTTGGTTTTACTTCACAGTTTCAACCAAGTCAACACCCACGTGATCTTGCTTCACAGCTTTGATAAAGTAGTCACACACTCTTACTTTACAGTAGGTACCACCATATCATATGCCATGACTTTGTGTCTGACATCCAGAACATCTCCGGCATGAACATTGTCCTTGAACTCCTGCAGGTGCATAGGCTGCCTTAAGTTAGGATATCTCCTTAACCTCTTGTTGCCACACTTGTTGCAAGTGACATAGCTATGATCTGTTGACCAATCAGAGCACACTTCCAATTGTTTAATAGGCAGAGATATTAAACAATACATCCCAAACATCATTGGTTGCTATAAGTTCTCAGAGAGACATATTCCCAGTTTGCCCCTTAAGTTTTCAAACTGAGTAGCATCCAGAGCCTTTGTAAATATGTCAGCTAGTTGGAGTTCAGTGGCTACATGTTCCAAGGTAATCACTTTGTCTTCCACCAGATCTCTGATGAAGTGATGTCTAATGTCAATATGTTTGGTTCTGCTGTGTTGGATGGGATTCTTGGAAATATTGATGGCACTGAGATTATCACAGAACAATGTCATGAAATTTTGAGAGACATTGTACTCAGTGAGCATCTGTTTCATCCAAACCAGTTGGGAACAACTGCTTCCAGCTGCTATGTATTCAGCCTCTACAGTGGACAGAGATACACAATTCTGCTTCTTGCTGAACCATATAATGAGATTGTTTCCCAAGAAGAAACATCCTCCGGATGTGCTTTTTCTGTCATCAACACTCCCAGCCCAGTCAGCATCACAGTACCCAGATAGGACAGGCTCAGAACCATGTGAGTACAGCATCCCATAATCACAAGTCCCATTGATGTACTTGAGAATCCTCTTGACTTGATTCAAGTGGCTCGCTTTGGGCTCTGCTTGGTATCTAGCACACACTCCAACTGCATAGGAAATGTCAGGTCTACTTGCAGTTAGGTAAAGAAGACTACCTATCATGCTTCTATACAAACATTGATCAACACTGGGCCCTCCATCATCTTTGGTTAACTTTAGATGAGTAGGTGCAGGAGTTCTCTTGTGCCTAGCATTATCCATACCAAACTTCTTAACTATGTGTTTGGCATACTTGCTTTGGGAGAGAAACATAGAATCCTCCATTTGGTTGACTTGCATTCCAAGAAAATAAGTCAGTTCCCCAACCAGACTCATTTCAAACTCAGATTGCATTTGGTGAACAAAATGTTTTACCATTTGCTCTGACATTCCACCAAAAACTATATCATCCACATAGATTTGAGCAATCATGATTTTGCCATCTTCATCCTTCACAAACAAGGTCTTATCTATCCCACCTTTTCTGTATCCATTTGAGGTCAGAAATTCAGTCAACCTTTCATACCAAGCTCTAGGTGCTTGCTTCAACCCATACAAGGCTTTCCTCAACTTGTACACATGTTTAGGTTGGTTAGGATCACAGAACCCTTTCGGTTGTTCCACATAGACTTCTTCATTTAAGTAGCCGTTTAAGAATGCACTCTTCACATCCATTTGGAACAATTTGAACTTCAGAATGCATGCTACACCTAACAACAATCTGATTGACTCAAGTCTAGCAACGGGTGCAAACGTCTCATCAAAATCAACCCCTTCAACTTGAGTATATCCTTGAGCTACTAGTCTTGCTTTATTCCTAGTAATTACTCCTTTCTCATCTGACTTGTTTTTGTAGATCCACTTGGTACCAATGATGTTAGTCCCTTCAGGTCGTGGAACTAGCTCCCATACTTCATTCCTTTTAAACTGCTCCAGTTCATCTTGCATGGCATTGATCCAATATTCATCAGTCAGGGCTTCTTTCACATTTTTTGGTTCAACCTTGGATACAAAACAGGAATTTGAACTAATTTCCCTTGATCGGGTAGTCACACCACTATTGGGATCTCCTATGATAAGATCCTTAGGGTGGTCTTTCTGAATTCTGATAAATGGCATTTTGGTGGGTGCATCTACCTCACATTCAGTAGGAGTGAAAATTCTGGTGTAGTCAGAATTCAGATGTTCTACTCCAAGTCATGACATCTGATCTAACATTGTAACTAATACAGCAAGATAGTTATTAACCACTGTACTAATATGTACACGTTCACAGATGTCACGACATCTCATTCTATGTCACCCTAGAATGGATGAACACCTGGTTTTGTGCATCAGGAAGAAGGACTCAACAGAGATCAATCCTAGCACTCACTTCTGTTGTTTTCTTACACAGTTATCAGCATGATGTCATACTGTTGATTTTGGACATCATCTGTTACATTGTTCCAGTGTGTTTGTCTTTTACTTGTATTTCCTGAATTAAAGGTTGAACACGTTAATCTAATTTCCACTTATTAGATTGCTAACAACTAGGCTATTTGTTAGGTTCATTAATTGTAGGTTAGTAGTTGGTTTCCTGGATTTTAGCTCAGCTGTTGAATCCCTGAAGAATAGCCTGAGAAAAATACTGAAACAGAAAAACCAATCATCCTACACTTTAGCACATGCTGTTGGGAATGAATGTCACAACATTCAGTTCGACAGCCAGAACATATGCTGATTCTGTTATGTTCCTTGAAACGGATTGTGCTAAGTTTGCAGTACTGTAAAAGACCAACTTGTCTCTACTTCAGTATCAGCTTTCAGTATCAACTGTCAAAACATCCAGTTTGACAGTTTCACAATGATCCTTCGGCCAGGTCTGTTATCCTTGAAAAGAACAGACTTAAATAAATACTGAACTGAAACTAACCTGCTTATTATTCAGTATAAGCTGTCACTGATGAATATTACAACATTCTGATTGACATTCAACCAGAAGGCTATATACCAGATCTGTTATCATCTTGATAAGCTGACTGGAATATCAGCTGAGTTATGACAGTAATAAAAACACATGCAGAAGGAAAACAAACACAGGAAATTGTTAACCCAGTTCAGTCCAACATGACCTACATCTGGGGGCTACCAAGCCAAGAAGAAGATCCACTATTAGCAGTATTAATTCCGAGTTAAACTCCCCCGTTTACAACTCTTCACTTAATCCCTACCCAATGCAATCTATACCTAGGAACTCCTAGATAGAAACCTCCAGTTTCCATTCCTATCACTACAAATACAATGTAATGTTAACACACCTTGAACTTGCTTCACAGCTTCATTCAAGAACAAAATCACTCTTGCCTACAGGCTTTAAGTTACAAATACTCTCAGCTTCGACCACTGAGAAACACATGGTAACCTTCCCACAGATTGGGAGGTTTACCTCACACACACCCCTAAAAATTCATTCTAAGAGGCTTACAAATACTAGGTTACAATGAGCTATTTATAACCTAATCACCCAACTGGATTTGGGCCTTCAGAAATCGCAGCAGACTTGTTCTTTGCTGTTACAACTTCAGCAAAAAAATTCTGCTACAAACAAGGTCTTCAATCCTAAAATCTCTTCATATATATCTCCATATTTAGAGCCTATATATATTCTGATTAAGTCTTTAAGACCTCCACATGGGAGTTAGGATATTCACCAAATATCCTTACTAATCCCAGAATATATACTGAATTAATTAATTCAGTTTTCTACACATGTACGATGTCACAGACCTGATGTCATGACATCGTACATGACATGTTGGTCCAGATGTTGAACTTCTTCAACCCAACATATTAAAACAACAGAGATGAATACATTATTTGTTTTACAAAATTAATGCCAATCCTAAGGTATTAACAATCTCCCCCTTTGGCAAATTTTAGCTAAAACAAATAAACATTACACTGGACAAAACATCCCATTATGGGTATGCTCTTCATCTCTGTCATTGACTCCACCACCACAAACACCAAGGTTGGTGTACATGAGGAAGTAGAGGAACACGGATCAGTTGTACCAGAACCCTTTCCCTCAACAGGAGAGCTTCCGGAAGAATATGTAATACTGAGTACATAGATAATGTAACTCAGATCACAAGACACAACTGTCCTCTTAACTCAGATCACAAGACACAAGTGATATACCCAGTTGGTGGATTTTGTGCCTGACACCAACTTCTGTTTGCTACCACAGTTAGCTTGCTTCTGGTACATTCTCAACCCCAGGACTGTATTTCTCTCCCCCTTTTTAGCTAAACATTTGTAAAGGCACCCCTCACAAAACCAGATCCAGGCGCAGCTTGCCCAAACCTTAACATACCCCATGATTCTGAGGGAATGGAGTGTTTCTCTTGTGAGAAGAAGAGGGCTATTACATCCTTTAAATAGTCCAGCCCGTGCTTAGGAATTAACGGTAGGAATTAATGCTTGGTCAAGATTCATTAATTTTTGCTGAGAAACAGTCAGAGAATCACCAACAAAATCTCAGACTATCTTTGAATACCTTTTATAGCTCTTGACTGTTTCTTTTCCAAAACAGCAGTTCCAGTGCATGGAGACTATCATATATGCAGTCAGACACGTTGCACGCGATGTCTTAACATTCCACGCGGCTTTTTCCTGCATTCTGCCAGTATTCAACATTTCCCAAGGTTCCTGTCATACCTCCAGTAGAGACTTGACATCTGGCACTGCTACGGTCAAATTCCCACACTTCAGCAGATGGTTACTCCCCCTGTACCACACAGCTGTAGCCATCAGGCTTATTCTGATTTATCAGAATTTGACACAACACCCTTATAATTCCTAATGACTTTAAGACTCAGAAGGAATTTATAGCATTGTCCAGGGCAATGTCATGACATCCGGTCAGACATTCTTCTGCTCACTCAGCCTTGACATACATCACAGCATCCTGATAACTGACAAGGTGCCATATCTAGTTAACTGAGAATACGTAGACCACAAGCTTGATGATTTCTTGCAGCACACAGACAGAACTCCCCCTGTCATGAACAACCCACTCTCCTCTTGAAACTTGGAGATCACACATGGGCATATCCAACATCCCAAAGTTGGACCTTCACATACTTCCTGATTCAAAGAGAATCCAGACCACTTGATGAATGGAAAACATAAGACGCATCTTCATGTCTTCAAGAGCACACCCTCTGTTCAACCCTCTTAGCTGAACACATTCACACTTTGTGTCAATCTCTCTTCTAACCAGAACAGAAGACCACTTCACAAGATGTTCTAACATCAGCTGGGACATCCTTCATAACAAGACAAGGCACACCATCTGATAGTCTTCAGATATCACTGAGTCACCGGGTTGATCAAGAAGAACCCAGACATACATTGGGACATATACATTTTCATCCCATTACAAGAGATAATCTTCCATAGATGGCCCAGAACTCCTACCACAAGCTCCAAGGGATGAATAAAAAGCACCTCCTTTTGTCTTCAACTTAATACTTTTCTGCTCAAAAGTAATTTGTCTCAGACTTTCCTCAAGAATAATCAGCTGCCATATGTTCATTATCTTGATTCTTCAAACTCACTTCTGAGGTAGACCAACTGCCACTGGTTGATTACTTCCTTCATGAATCCTCATATGAAAAAGTCAAATGCCACCTTTTGACCTCTCCAAGTTTATCAGACTTCTCCCAAAGATATTCTGACCTTCCAAGTGAGATTTGAACTTCAAGCCTATTGGAGTGTCCAATCTACAACCCTGCAGACCCTTCTATCTCAAGTTGATGTGCCACTTCACCAACTAAGAATCTAATGTTGAACCAAATGTCACAACATTGTGTTTTGACATCCAGCTGTTGAATTCAGCTCCTTCTTCTGCCACTTGAAAGAGCTTCCTCCCTTCATAGAACAATAGTTCAATGTTCTCATAGACTTGACTGTGGAACCAAGTTTGAGTAAACAACCTGCATCCTGCAGGTTTGCAGTTAAGTCATCCAAGTTCGCACCTTGATGAATTCCTGCTTCTTCTCCAAAGACATCAGACACTCTGGTGCATGAGTCTTCAGAAGGACCAGTTAGCAACTAACCCTTCAGCTATACCAAGGATTCTACTTCCTAAAGCACGACTGTTTCCATGATGTTAAGAGAGCTTCCACTTGTTCTTAACTTCATAGTGTGCATTAGCCAATGCACTTCCTTACCTAGATCAGGAATAAGCTGATCCAAGTAACCACCATCAAGACTATGATGTCTTCTTCTTCTTGTACATACCAAGGCTGAACATGTTTCTTGCCAGGAAACCTTTTCAGAGATCATATGCTTTTGCTGCTACCAAAGAGATAGATCATAAGCCAATGTACTATCCTTCCTGTGATTCTGCACAGGGTCTTGAAGAAGAGATGTTCCAACATCTTTAAGAACATCAGATATCTTGAGCTCCAAGGATAATCAATTAAATACTTGTACTTGGCACAAGCTGACATTGATTTTAAATCCTTTCCCAATATTCCTTTCAGATACTTCCACCATAAGACTACTTTGAACATACTCTTCTAGTGTCAACATCTTCTGCTTGCAAGCACTTCAACAGTTTTGAAAATCTTCTCAGATTAAATTCACCCTTAGGAATGAGAGAGATGAATTCTTCCTTGCAAGTGTGTCACACAACCACCAGAACCCATGTGACACAGGTCAACATCCAACCAGACTTTAGGCTGACCAAATGTGAGGAGGTTAACCAAAACTCCCCCTCAAATTAACAATCATGGAAGCTTCACACCAATATCCATGCATTGTACAGATATGTCTCAACATGATATACACCATCCCTACCGGTGGCACCTATCTCTATGAGTTATACCTATACATACTCCAATCACACCAATCAGACTTCAGCTGACCATAAGTACTAGTGAAAGACATCAACACCAGTCCATAGTAGATATGCATTGCCAGAGCACACTACCTCAACCAACCTCTGAATCTTCATATTCTCACTCCTTGAAAGAACTGCCACTTCTGAACGTGGTGTTTGAACAACAAGATTCATGGTTCCAATCCTCTTAAATGATATAGTAATCAGGTTACCCCAATATTGACTTCTAACATTCAGGGGACTTGTCTTCCACCACTACATAGTACTTCAGGGAACAACTATCCCACCCTGATCAATCTACAGGAGTAAGACAACCAGCAGGAAATTGCACAATGTCACACTTCAACCAGCTCCACTTCTAGAGATCAGACTTCTATGAGTGACCATCTTGAGCACACACCCGGTTGACCCTGCCCTTGTCAACTGAGCACACACAGATGTCTCCTCTTCCAGGTCAGGAGTAGGTTCCAAACAAGAGTATCCCTTTGTTTGACACCTAAAAACATCTGTTCTTCAACCAGCAGCTGCATACTTGTTGAACAACATGTTCTAACATCACATAGAACATTGGTTCCACCTCCTTGGAACAAACCCTCCTTGAGAGTCTTCAAGGTCTTCATATACACTACCCAAGAGTGTAAAAGAATCAGTGATCAGGTGATTCTTACCATCCTGACGTGAGAACATCATGATGAGTGGACTTGAGGGGACTCACGTATCTTTGACATCTTCAGAGGTTATGATGAAGTCTTGAATACAACAGCCTTTCATCCACATGAGGGGAAACTACATCAGAGTTTGAGTTTTGCCAGGTATTATGTAGCGGAAATCATAATACAACTCAACCAATGAACACACACTTCATCAGATCAGCCTCCAAGAGCATGCCAAGTTTGAATATGATTCAATACTTGCACAGCTGTCCCACACAAAGGCCAATTGCCAATCTCCAGAGGCAGGTGCACACAGTTCCTGTCGTGAATAGTCCATCCACCTACTTCAAGGGACCATTCAGGGAAACCACAAAACCATCTACAGGTTCCAACATCAGTACTAACATAACCTCTTGCCAGATACCAGAAAGTATCAGCCATGGATCTCTTCCAGAAACAGAACAGGATGCCTGCTCTGATACCAATTGAAAATTCTGGTGTAGTCAAAATTCAGATGTTCTACTCCAAGTCATGACATCTGATCTAACATTGTAACTAATACAGCAAGATAGTTATTAACCACTGTACTAATATGTACACGTTCACAGATGTCACGACATCTCATTCTATGTCACCCTAGAATGGATGAACACCTGGCTCTGTGCATCAGGAAGAAGGACTCAACAGAGATCAATCCTAGCACTCACTTCTGTTGTTTTCTTACACAGTTATCAGCATGATGTCATACTGTTGATTTTGGACATCATCTGTTACATTGTTCCAGTGTGTTTGTCTTTTACTTGTATTTCCTGAATTAAAGGTTGAACACGTTAATCTAATTTCCACTTATTAGATTGCTAACAACTAGGCTATTTGTTAGGTTCATTAATTGTAGGTTAGTAGTTGGTTTCCTGGATTTTAGCTCAGCTGTTGAATCCCTGAAGAATAGCCTGAGAAAAATACTGAAACAGAAAAACCAATCATCCTACACTTTAGCACATGCTGTTGGGAATGAATGTCACAACATTCAGTTCGACAGCCAGAACATATGCTGATTCTGTTATGTTCCTTGAAACGGACTGTGCTAAGTTTGCAGTACTGTAAAAGACCAACTTGTCTCTACTTCAGTATCAGCTTTCAGTATCAACTGTCAAAACATCCAGTTTGACAGTTTCACAATGATCCTTCGGCCAGGTTTGTTATCCTTGAAAAGAACAGACTTAAATAAATACTGAACTAAAACTAACCTGCTTATTATTCAGTATAAGCTGTCACTGATGAATATTACAACATTCTGATTGACATTCAATCAGAAGGCTATATACCAGATCTGTTATCATCTTGATAAGCTGACTGGAATACCAACTGAGTTATGACAGTAATAAAAACACACGCAGAAGGAAAACAAACACATGAAATTGTTAACCCAGTTCAGTCCAACATGACCTACATCTGGGGGCTACCAAGCCAGGAAGAAGATCCACTATTAGCAGTATTAATTCAGAGTTAAACTCCCCCGTTTACAACTCTTCACTTAATCCCTACCCAATGCAATCTATACCTAGGAACTCCTAGATAGAAACCTCCAGTTTCCATTCCTATCACTACAAATACAATGTAATGTTAACACACCTTGAACTTGCTTCACAACTTCATTCAAGAACAAAATCACTCTTGCCTACAGGCTTTGAGTTACAAATACTCTCAGCTTCAACCACTGAGAAACACATGGTAACCTTCCCACAGATTGGGAGGTTTACCTCACACACACCCCTAAAAATTCATTCTAAGAGGCTTACAAATACTAGGTTACAATGAGCTATTTATAACCTAATCACCCAACTGGATTTGGGCCTTCAGAAATCGCAGCAGACTTGTTCTTTGCTGTTACAACTTCAGCAGAAAAATTCTGCTACAAACAAGGTCTTCAATCCTAAAATCTCTCCATATATATCTCCATATTTAGAGCCTATATATATTCTGATTAAGTCTTTAAGACCTCCACATGGGAGTTAGGATATTCACCAAATATCCTTACTAATCCCAGAATATATACTGAATTAATTAATTCAGTTTTCTACACATGTACGATGTCACAGACCTGATGTCATGACATCGTACATGACATGTTGGTCCAGATGTTGAACTTCTTCAACCCAACATATTAAAACAACAGAGATGAATACATTATTTGTTTTACAAAATTAATGCCAATCCTAAGGTATTAACAAGGAGTCTCCTGTACTTCTTCAGACTTGACTGGTATGTCTGTTGTAGTATCAAGGAATGTTCCAACATTCTCTATGACATCGATTCCTTCCTCTTTATCATCCACAATAACATTTATGGATTCCATCAGGACATTGGTCCTGTAGTTGAACACTTTGTACGCTCTGCTGTTAGTTGAGTATCCTAGGAATATACCCTCATCACTTTTGGGATCCATTTTCCTTCTCTGTTCACGATCTGTGAGAATGTAGCATTTACTTCCAAAGATATGAAAGTCCTTCACAGTGGGTTTTCTGCCTTTCCATATTTCATATAGAGTGTAGGAGGTTCCTTTTCTCAAGGTGACTCTATTGTGAACATAGCAAGCGGTATTCATAGCTTCAGCCCAAAAGTGCATAGGGAGCTTCTTTGCATGAATCATAGCTCTGGCAGATTCTTGAATAGTTCTATTTTTCCTTTCAACTGTCCCATTCTGCTGAGGAGTTATAGGAGAGGAGAACTCATGACTTATTCCTTCAGCAATAAGCAGCTTTGGGATTCCTCTAACTGCTTCCTTGGATATGATCTTTTTCATTCCCCTTAAGTGTAGATGACCAAGGCGTCTATGCCACAGCTTCACCTCCTGTTTTTCCTTGGCAGAGGAGCACATTATGGAAAAGTTTGAGAGCTTAGGTTCCCACAGATAACAGTTATCTTTGGATTTGGATCCTCTCATAACTTCTTGATTATCTCCGTTTGTCACAACACATAGCTCCTTAGTGAACTGAACATAGTATCCTTGATCACACAGCTGGCTTATGCTGATGAGGTTGGCCGTCAATCCTTTTACTAACAGTACATTATTCAGTTCTGGGACTCCAGAGAAGTCCAGCTTACCCACACCTTTTATTTTTCCTTTAGCACCATCACCAAAGGTCACATAACTGGTAGTGTGAGGTTGTATATCCACCAATATATTCTCCATACTACTCATATGTCTTGAACAGCCACTGTCAAAGTACCAGTCTTCTCTGGTAGATGCCCTTAGAGCTGTGTGAGCTAACCTAGCATACCATTGTCGCTTCTTGATGGGGACATAGTGCCTATATGTCTTATGCTTAGGTCTGACATAAGGGGCTTGGTTAGGGTAACCATGAAGCCTGTAGCAGAAGGCTTTTATATGGCCAAGCCTACCACAGTGGTGACATCTCCATTTCTGGAATTTCCTCTTCTGATGATTATTCATCCTAGTTCCCTGATGTTGAGACATTGGGTGTGACCTCCGCTTGAATTTCTGAACTTTAGCCTTTGGGCGTTTGAGTTCAGCTGAGGATTTTTTCACAAAGCCTAAACCAGATATGGTTCCAGACTTCTGTCCCACCTTTAGGATCTCTTCCAAGGTGTCAAGTCCTTTATTCAACATTCTGATGGATTTAGTCATTTGATCCAGCTTGGAGGTCAGCAAGGTTATCTCACCATTTAGACCCTCTATGACTGTCAGATGCTTTTGTCTCTCATCTTCCAGCTCCTTGATGAGCTTCTTCTTCTTTTCTCCTTGTACACGCACTTCTGCACTGGTGACACATAGCTTCTTATAAGCTGCAGCAAGTTCATCAAAGGTCAGTTCATCTGCACTTGAGTCATCATCAGTGGCACAAACACTCGTTAGTGCAGTGACATGTTTAGCAGATTCTCCTTCAGATTCACTTTCAGAATCTCCCTCAGACCATGTGACATCTAGCCCCTTCTTTTGCATCTTGAGGTAAGTAGGGCATTCATCTCTAATGTGTCCATAGCCTTCACATCCATGACATTGGATTCCCTTGCCTTGGTTGAACTTTTCTTCAGAAGTTGATCTTTTCCTGATGTCAGACGAGATGTTCTTGACATTTGGTCTACCTCTTTGATCAATCTTCTTCACGAACTTGTTGAACTGTCTCCCAAGCATGGCTATGGCTTCCGATATGCTTTCATCACCTCCAGTATATCCTGCTTCTGATTCCTCTTCAGTATTTGATACAAAAGCTACGCTTTTGTTCTTCTTTTCAACATTCTCACACATGCCCATTTCAAAGGTTTGGAGAGAACCAATGAGCTCATCCACCTTCATGATGCAGATATCTTGAGCCTCTTCTATTGCAGTGACCTTCATGGCAAAGCTCTTAGGTAATGACCTGAGAATCTTTCTTACAAGTTTCTCTTCAGCCATTTTCTCACCTAAGCCACCAGAGGTGTTTGCAATCTCAAGAATATTCATGTGAAATTCATGAATAGTCTCATCCTCTTTCATCCTCAGATTTTCAAACTTGGTGGTCAGCATCTGAAGTTTGGACATCTTCACCTTGGAGGTACCTTCATGAGTTATCTTGAGGGTATCCCAAACTTCCTTAGCCAGCTCACAGTGGTACACCAGCCTGAAGATGTTCTTACTGATTCCATTGAACAATGCATTCAAGGCCTTAGAATTTCCAAGGGATAATGCCTCTTGCTCCTTGTCCCACTCGTCTTCAGGAATTTGCACACTGACTCCATCTTCACCTGTCTTCATTGGATGTTCCCATCCTTTGTTGACAGCTCTCCAGACTTTGCTATCTAGAGACCTTAAGAAGGCTATCATACGAGGCTTCCAGTCATCATAGTTAGAACCATCCAGCATGGGTGGTCTATTTGAGTGTCCTATATCCTTGTCCATGGTACTAGAAAGTAACTTCCCTAGATCTCACCCAGAAATTAACAGGCAGGGTGCCTGCTCTGATGCCAATTGAAAATTCTAGTTATCAGACTTTCGATGTCACACGGGTTGTTATGACATTCGATTATGCGCAGACAAGAATTATGCAGAACTTAAAAGCAAGTGCAGTAAATAACACAAGTAATTATTTACCTAGTTCAGTCCAACATGACCTACGTCTAGGGGCTACCAAGCCAGGGAGGAAATCCACTATTAGTAGTATTAATTCAGACCTTAAACCAACTGTTTAACCCTATCACTTAATACCTACCCAATGCAATTTCAATCTTACACTAAGATCAGAGTTCCTACTCACTCCCCCTCAATCACCTCAGTGATTACAATCTTTAATTACTATTAAAGACACTTGTGAAGTCACACTTCAAACAACTCTTGATTGTGCTTAACAGCTTTAATCAAGATACACAGCACTCACGCTTAAAAGCTTAGAGTGACACAACACTTACAACTCAATGAACACCCTATACCAATGCAATCATCTCAGTGATAATAACTTGGCTTACAAGTTACGTCTAATACAAGACACACAAAAGTACAACAGTGAAGTATGATGGACACACTAAATCTTCACGCTTAAATCCCCAGTTCTGAATGAAGGATTGCCATCCTTTTATATTGCAGCACTTGGGCCTTGTACTTGTATTTTCCTGAAATTAAGGTCACACGAGTTCCCCTAAATTCCACATCTAGGTTACTAACAAATAGGCTATTTGTTAGGTTCATTAATTATAGCTTGGTTGTTGGTTTCCTGGATTTTCTCTCAGCTATTGAATCCCTGAAGAATAGCCTGAGAAAAATGCTGAAACAGAAAAACTAAACAACCTACAATATAGCATATGCTGTCAGGAATGAATGTTACAACATTCAGTTTGACATCCAAATCAAGGACCATATGCTAAGTCTGTTTTTCCTGAAAACAGACTGTACAAATTTGTTGAATTGTACAGGACCAATCTGTCCATACCTCAGTATCAGCGTACATTAATAAATGTCAAGACATCCAATTTGACATTTACACATAGAGACTTACATCAGGTCTGTTATCCTCTTGATAGGCAGATTGATAATAAATACTGAGTTATAGTAGAACACCACCTATTTTATTCCTCAGTATCTGCTGACAGGGATGAATGTCATAACATCCAGTTTGACATTCAATGAATCCTGTATTAGCTAATCCTGCAGTACACTACTCAGAATGTCATGACATCAGCCAAGACATCAGAGTACAGCTAGATATTCTAACATACAATGCAGTCAAACAAACATCTCCATAGCATGTCATGACATCAGTCAAGACATTAGAATCCAGCTAGTGTTTTACCATACAATGCAGCCAATTAAACATCTGCAACTTACAATCCATTTTGGAAGAATCATTCAAACTTCTCCTGGAAAGATTAGAGAGGGAATGTTCCACAACAGGTTCAAGGTCAATACCAAACTCAATATCAACAACAAACAACAAGCTCCTAAGAAAGCAGATTGAGAGATTGCCATTAAAAAAGTGGTCACTCACAATATTTAGTTCCAAGAGGAGACTAGAAATAATCAGAAGAACACCACTGCCTCTATAAAAAATCTTGAAGTTCAGATGGGTCAGATAGCACAATAGTTAGCCTCAAATTCTCAAGCTCCAGGTATCTTTCCTAGTGGTACAGTGACAAATTCTCGTGAGCATAGTAATGTTAACGCTGTGGTGACCAGAAGTGCTAAGTCTACTGAGGAACCAAAAGAAAACAATGCAAAATAAGATGGGTTGTTGGAAGTCAATTTAGAAATCAAAGAAACAAAGAAAATAGAGGAGGAGGTTGTGATAATGCCTATAAAGGGGAAAGAAAAAGTTGTCAAGCCAATCATCAAACTTCCTTATCCTAACAAAAGAAGAAAGACCAACATGAAAAGAATTTTGATAAGTTTTTGGAAATGTTTAAGAAACTTGAGATAAAAATTCCATTTTTGGAAGCTCTGGAGCAAATGCCAATATATGCCAAATTCATGAAAGACATCATCTCCAAAAAGCGCTCCACAAATGTAGACCCAATCATCCTCACTGAAACCTAGAGTGATATTCTCCAAGGTATGAAAATTCCTGTGAAAAATAAAGATAGAGGTTTTGTTACTATTCCTTGAACTATTGGTGATCGAAAATTTAAGAAGGCTCAGATTGATTTGGGAGCTAGTGTAAGTTTGATACCGCTGTCGATTCATAAAAAATTGGGCCTTGGCACCATTCAAGACACTAGGAAGACCCTTCAGTTTGTTGATCGCTCAGTTAAGCGACCATATGGAATTGTCGAAGATGTTCTGGTAAAGATAGATAAATTTGTGTTTCCAGTTGACTTTGTCATTCTTGAGATGCTTGAAGATGAGGAGATACCTCTCATATTGGGCAGGCCCTTTTTAGAAACTGGACAGTGTATGATAGACATAGAGGAAGGAACAATGACCCTCAAAGTCTATAATGAAGAATTGAAAATTGATGTTCATAACACTATGCGATACAAAGATGATGTTGGCACGAGTCACACTGTAGAGGTAATATATCAAGTGATTTCTCAATAAATTGAAATGAAAATGCCTCAGTTATCGTTAGAACGTGTTTTGAGCTTGTCGATTTTTGAAAGTAATGAAGATGAGAGAGAGTCAAAAGTGCTAGCCATGATGGAAGCACAACCTCATTGTATTAAATCTAAACCACACCGGTGGGAAGATTTAAAACCACCCCAATCATCAGAAAATACCCAAGAGCCGAAAAAGGGAACAAATTAGAAACAACTACCCGAGAATCTGAAGTATGTGTTTCTTGATACTGAAAAGAAGTGTCATGCCATTATCAATTCCGGTTTAAAAAGTTTTCAAGAAGAAGAACTCATCCGAGTACTCAAGAAATACAAGAGAGCTATTGGATGGGAAATTGAGGATTTGAAAGGTATTAACCCTACCGTTTGCATGCATAAGATTTTAATGGAAGGCGATCATAAGCCGATGGTTCGACTACAACAAAGACTTAATCTAGCTATGAAGGAAGTGGTGTGCAAAGAGGTGGTGATGTTTTTGGATGCAGGGTTGATCTACCCCATATCTGATAGCTCATGGTTTAGTCCAGTACATGTGGTACCGAAAAAAGGGGGAACTATTGTGATCAAAAATGAGAAAAATGAGTTGATTCCAACAAGAATTGTTACAGGTTGGACATTGTACATTGATTATAGAAGGCTGAATATTGCAACAAGAAAAGACCACTTCCCTTTTCCATTCATTGATCAAATATTAGAAAGGTTAGTCGATCATGATTACTATTGTTTCCCTGACGGATACTCGGGGTACAATCAAATTACAGTGGCCCCTGAAGATCAAGAGAAGACAACTTTCACATGTCCTTATGGTATTTTCGCATAGAGGAGAATGCCATTTGGGTTGTGGAACGCACCTTCCACATTTCAAAGGTGTATGACATCCATATTCGCGGACATGCTTGAAAAGCATATGGAAGTGTTTATGGATGACTTTTCTGTTTTCGATTCTTCTTTTGATAAATGTTTGACTAACTTATCTCTTGTTCTAGAAAGATGACAGTAAAAAAATTTGATCCTAAATTCGGAGAAGTGTCATTTTATGGTACGTGAAGGCATCGTGTTAGCACACAAAATTTCCAACAAAGGCATAGAAGTAGACAGAAAAAGTGGAGGTAATAGCTAATTTACCACCACTGGTGAATGAGAAAGGTATAAGAAGCTTCTTGGGACATGCAGGTTTTTACCGCGGGTTCATCCGAGACTTTTCTAAGATCTCCAAACCATTAACGAGCTTGCTTGTGAAAGAAACACCTTTTATTTTTGACAAAAAATGCAACGAAGCTTTTGAAATCCTGAAGAGGAAGTTGGTGTCTGCTCCTATAGGGATTACCCCTGATTGGTCTCTCCCATTTGAGATCATGTGTGATGTAAGTGATAATGCAGCAGGGGTAGTGCTAGGACAAAGAAAAGAAAAGCTCTTGCACGTGATTTATTATACAAGTCACATGTTGAATCCTGTCGAAATGAATTATGCAACCACTGAAAATGAGTTGGTCACGGTTGTATATGCTTTTGATAAATTCAGGCCATACCTGTTAGGATTGAAGCTAATTGTTTATACTGACCTTGTTGCTTTGAAATATCTTTTTGCTAAACAGGAATCTAAACTAAGGTTGCTGAGATGGATTCTACTTCTGTAAGAGTTTGATCTGGAAATCAGAGACAAAAAGGGTTGTGAAAATATTGTTGCTGATCACTTATCCCGGATGTCTCTGATAGAAGAAACAAAGGAGAAACACCCAATCAAATATGATTTCATCGATGAACGAATCCTAGTTGTTACTGGTGTTCCATGGTTCGTAGATTATGCGAATTATTCGGTGGGTGGACTAATACCTGATGATTTTGATTCTAACAAAAATAAAAAGTTTTTGCATACGTGCATGTTTTATTTGTGGGACGATCAATTCTCGTACAAAAAAAGGAATAAATGGGTTGGTTCGAAGGTGTGTTCTAGAGGAAGAACAAAGGGACATCCTCTCAGATTATGGAGGACATTTTAGTGGCGATAGAACCGTAACAAAAGTTCTCCAGTCTGGGTTGTATTGGCCTACATTGTTCAAGGATGCTCAAAGTATAGTAAAAGAATGTAAAAGATGTCATAGGACGGGTAATATTTCGAAGAGAAATCAAATGCCTCAAAATGCCATGTTGGAGGTAGAGTTGTTCGATGTATGGGGAATAGACTTCATGGGACCTTTTCCACCTTCATTTGGAAAGCATTACATTTTGGTAGTTGGTGATTATGTGTCAAAGTGGGTAGAAGTTGTAGCATTACCCACAAATGATGTGAAAGTGGTGGTCAATTTCCTAAAAAACTATATTTTCTCTAGGTTTGGGGTGCCAAGAGCACTAATCAGTGACAAAGGTGCTCATTTTTTAAACAAGTTGATGGAGATTCTATTAAGTAAATACAACTTCAAGCATAAGATTGCCACACTGTATCATCCTCAGACAAGTGAACAGGTTGAAGTATCGAACCAACAAATAAAGCAGATTCTGGAAAAGACTGTTAGTGCTTCTCAAAAGGACTTGTCAATAAAGTTGGAGGATGCACTATAGCCATACATAACAATGTTCAAAACCCTAATAGGTATGTCCCTTTACCAATTAGTTTACGGTAAAGCATGTCATTTACCGCTCGAACTAGAGCACAAGGATTTTTGGGTCTCCAAATTCCTGAACTATGACCTTTCAAAAGTCGGGGAATTTCAGATTCTTCAACTACATTAGCTAGAAGAGTTTAGAAATCGGGCTTATGAAAATGCCAAAATATACAAAGAGCAAACGAAAAAATGGCATGACCAAAGAATTCAGAAGAAAGAATTTTGGGAGGGAAAGTTGGTGTTGTTATTTTATTCCAAGTTGAAGTTGTTCCTTGGAAAGATGAGGTCGAGATGGTTGGGACCTTGTGTGATTCATAAAGTATTCCCGCATGAGCAATTGATCTCGAAAATCCAGCGAACGAGGACACTTTTAAGGTGAACAGATATAGATTAAAACCATACTACCAAGGACAAGAGAGTGGTCAGGTAGATGAGGTTCGTCTTACCTGATAAGATGGACGACCATCGAGCCATGCGGCGTTAAACGAAGCGCTTCGTGGGAGGCAACCCACACGTTTTTACTTCTAATCATTGTCTTTGTTTTGTTTGTTATTTTAGGTTTGCACAATGTCGTGCATAAAAGGGTGGAGGCACTCACGTAAATGCGAGAGTTTTACTGGGAGAAAAGACCTTATTTGAAAATAAGAGAGAAGAATTTTTTTTTGAAGCCCAACCAGCCACCTGACACGGTCTCCCATGTCAGGCCGTAAGACCCCAATTTTGATCCTAAGACCCCTCATGCAATCTCATCATATGCATTAGCATTGGGATCATACCTTGGCATTCTCCTTACCCCTTCTTCATTGGGTTTGTTTTGGGAGAGATCACCAAGCACCATGTGATTGTATCATACTTGTATATTGTCATTTCACTAACCAAAATACCAAAAATATGTCTTTGTATTTTCCTAACTCTTTTGTAGGAAGGGCATGATCACCATTGATCTATCAAGTTCACATCTAGGATTTGAGACCCTCATAGCTAAGAGCACAACCAAGGAATGATCCACAATGGCTCTAAGCATCATATATGAGTCACAATGATCTTTACATATTACTTTGATCAAGCATTCTTCAAGAGTTTGGAGTTGGTTTGCCTTGAAAACCCTAGTTTGTCTAGGTATCTTGAGTAACTTCTTCAACAAGCTTCCTCGCCAATTGATCAAATTTCTCAAATTGAACTCCAAAATTCATCATCTTATGCATATATGATCTACCATGATCCTAAAAAGTCAAGAGAATTGCAAGTTAGCAAGTTGGTTGACGGTGGTTGGCCAGATGAATTCATCTGATCAAAACTGGGTCCCCCTAGACCCTATATCCTACAATATTTACCATATGAAAATGATTACAAAGAGAAAAGTTAATCTAAATGACGTTCCAAACAACTTTCATGTTGAGGTCTAGAGCTAATTTTTCTTGGAAAGTCATTCTCTATGTTGAAACATTATAGGTCATTTTGTCTAAACCCTAATTTGAAAGTCAACTTCCCAAGGCCATAACTTGCTCAATTTTTATGATATGAAAGATTTCCAAGTTTCAAAATCAAATTCAATATGTATAATTAAGTTTTTATGTTTGGAGTGAGAGATAAATCAACTTTTATGAGCATGTGATATGAGGATACATTATAGGTCATTTTGGACCAATACCATTGAACAAGTGATTTTCCTCAACTTCAAAAATGCATAACTCTCTCATTCTAAATCCAAATGATGTCAAATTCGTGACCATTTTGAAGGTATTTGAAATAGCTACAACTTTGATAAACACATTTTTCTAATTTGGAGCTCGCATAAAATTTTTAGTAAGGTGGAACATTGAGGTATATGGCTTGACACTTAGAAAAAATTTCAACATGTTGAAATTTCCAAACTTCCACCTCAAATATCACCTTGATCCAAGTTTGAAATGGAAATGTGTTCAACACAAGAGTTGTTCCTTTTGATTAAGCTTTCCAAAGAGTCCTATTTCATTTATTTTGGACAAGGTTTGATAGGGCTGCGCATGGTTTTAACATGCCTCTATCAAGTGGAAAAATCAAAAGTGCAAATGACCATTTCACATTGCCTTGCCATTCAAGCTTCATTTCAATCTCATTTCAGATGCATTTGGACTTAATTGGATTGCTTCATGGGCATGTACACGCCCATGCAAGCATGTGCATGACATTGCCAAATTTGGAAGAAATTTGAAGTGTGCAAATAACATTCCCAATTGCTATAAATACAAGCCCTCTGAGCTCATTTGAAGGATCCTTGCGCGCCAACTTTGTCCCCTCTCTTCAAACCCTCACAATTCAAAGGAAAACCTGAGAATTTTCATTTTGAAAATTAAGTTTGAATCTCACTGTTTGGAGATTCAAAAACTTCAGGATCCAAAGTTTTGTTCCATTTCCAAACCACTTCTGCAAGCTCCCTGAGTGTGATCAAGCAAGGATTGAAGCAAGCAAGATCAAGTTCTACACATCATTGAAGGTATTTTCTAGAAATTTTCTTCTCTTCGATTCTCACTCAGTTCTCATCAATTCTCTTTGATCTTTAGATGTCTGAAGTTCTACCAATGCAGGTAAGAAGATTGAGTTGCTTTGAGGTTAAATCGAAGCAACTCAGTTGACACACCTCAAAATTCAAATCCTCATATCTTTCTATATATGTGGAGTTAGTTAAAATTGAGGTCAGATTCGTGCTCTACACCATTTTTTTCTTTCAGATCATGTCTTCCTTTTTCATTAATGTGATGGTGATGACTGAACCAGTTATGCGAGGTTCGCCTGAGAAGATGACCAGAGGTTTAACACCGGTGATGTGTTGGCATCGTTCAGAGCCATTGATCCTTTTCAAATTGTTTTAATCTCGTGGGTTGCTTATAAATACCACTTGTGTTACGCGTTGACTAGTGACTATGGTGGAAAGCACGCTTGTGACCACTTGATTTGCCACCTCAATTAATGAGGGAGATCAAGTGGTCCACGTTTTTTTGTATTTTCTGATTTTCATTTTATTCCTTTGATTTTCATTAATTCATATTAATTTTAATATTGATCCAAAAAATATGAGAGTTTCACCAAAAAAATTTAAATAAAATCCTATTTCATATTTTGAATTAAAATTATTTTTTGGATCATTATTAATATTTTTCATGATTTAATTGATTTTGTGATTATTTTTAATTGTTTAAAAATACTTTTAAGTCTCTAAAAATTCTGAAATTTTTTCTCCAAGGTCCTTTGATCTTGTTTGACCTATGATAAGTCTCATGGCCATTTCTTTGGTGTTTTGATGAGGTTTTAGGAATTTGACAAACCATATTTAATTTAATGCATTATTTTTAGTATTTTTTAAATTGAATAAATGCCAAATAATTGTGTTGAGTCATTTTGATTGTTTATATGAGTTTGGCTTGTGTTGTTGGGCCTTGGTCAAGGTTGATTTGACTTTGCTAGGTTAAGATCATTGGATTTAGGGGATTGATGGAATGTACATTCCATCTCCCAAAATGAATGAATGATCTTAATTCGGTAAAAGTCCTCATTTGTCCAATTTGAGTTTTATCCATTTCCCCCCCCCCCCCCCCCCTCATCATCTTATTCCCATTCTTTATGCATTCATGTCATGGTCCTATGATATCTCAATGTCCTAAGGCTAGTTGATTAAAAATCAACATAAGTATGGATGAGATTATGCCACCTCTTTTGCATATTCTTTTTGTGTGTGGTATGTTTCATGAGCATAGTCCATTATATTATGTCTCTAACATGCATTAACACCAAAATTATATTGTCCGGCCTCAAATAGTTGTGACTTCTACATAAGTCTAATTATGATTGCTTAACATAGCGCTAAATTTTTGACACAAAAGGCATAGCATTCTAGTTAGTGAGATTGTAAGTCTCCCCTCTTTCATGGTATTGTATCGAAACTTGGCCTTTTTTCCTTCCTTTGGAAGATGTCTTGGTTCAAGGATCCATACTTGTGATAAGTGGGTTGAGTGTTCTCCAAAGAATGACATAAAATAAAAAGCAAAAGCAAAACTAACTTCTAACTCATTGACAACTAACATTTAATTTCAAGTTGTTTACTTTAATGCACTTTATTTTTAAGCCTTATCCATTTGCCAATTATTCATACCATTCTAATTATTTATGTTGATGTCCTTTTCACTTCGTCCATTTGGACCATATTTTGTGATATATTTTGCTTGTGTATATTGTGTTTGTTTGTGTGGTATTTGGCCATTAATGTACATAATAAGAACAAAAACCCTAAAAAAAACATCTTGTGTGGACTGTTGGTTTGATCTGAGACAATTGGACTTAGAATTTAGGCAACACTCCCTATGCAAAGGACTTGGCAAATGCCAACTTTTATGTAACAAAGTACTTGTAATCTGAATCTTCATATGATACATCCTTGAAAGATCCATTTAAGCTCATCTACAACATGATCATTATGAAGCTATTATTTTGAACCTGTGACTTATGGCATTATGGAATTCATCTGCTACATGGGCAAATTTGGAGAAGATCATGAGTTTCTAAGCTTGGATGTGGCTATCTTTATTTGATGCCTTGCTCTTCAAGTTAATATTGTATCCATTATTTGTTGCTTGTTTCTAATGTCCAAGGAAATTTGAGTTTCTATATGACATTGTTGTCTATTGGATTGCAGCCCATTGGTCAGATCTTTTCAACTCTTAACTTTTTAAATTTATGCTTAGGATTAGTATCTTCATCTCCTCCCCATCTCTTTAATTTCAAAATCTCTCCCTCATTTTTAAAACTTCTTTGTTTGTACTTGTTCTTTTTTTTCTAAACTTAGACCCTTTGCAAATTAGAAACTTTGGCCTTATGCCATTGCATTTTCAAACTTCTTTTCTTAAATCAAACTTGTAAATAAACTTAACTATAGTTGACTTAAAATCTTCAAAAGACAAAAAGAACTAACTCATTCAAACCATTTTCTAGGCCTTTGTGCCTTTCAAACCTAATTTTTATTAAAAGCAATGCATCCACTTTGAAATTTGTATCACGAACTACGAGGTTTTGATCCCTCATTTTTATGTTGGTACGTAGGCACAAGTTTGAAGGTCTTGTCAAACACAAAAATATAATTAATGAATTCTTTTCTCATCCCCCCATTCTATTTGCTTGCAAACATCATTTGTACAAAATACATATGCACACAAAAAAGGGCTCCCTAGGAGTACCTAGGACACTTTGGATGCTAACACCTTCCCTCTGTGTAACCAATCCCCTTACTTGTAATCTCTGGCATTTTATTAGTTTTGATTTGAAAACTTCTTATTTCTGGGTTTTGTTCGTACTTTTCCCTTTTCCCTTGGAAACAATAAAAGCGCAATGACGACTCTTGTTATTTGATGTCTTGCTTATCCATAGCTTGACGGTCATGAATTTACCGCTACACAAGCCCATGAAGCAACTTGCAAAACAGGGCTAACAACATCTTGACACGATTGACCGTGGTACTTGACACGACCCGTGTCAGGAGCACTGAAGACCATGTTTTTAAGCTTTTGAGAAGACAGGGGGCTGACACGGCCTCCTTTGTCAGCTCACCCGGCCCGTGTCAGGCCTATGGATTTGAAATTTTTGAAATTTTTTGGACATTGTGTGGGCCTCATCCCTCATTAAAACCCAATAATCACTCATTACACCCACTTAACCCTTTCCAAAAATATGATTTTATTCATTCTCCATTCATTATCTCTCACAAACCTGATCTTCTCCACCATCTCTCTATCCAAAAACCTTACCTTCCATTAAAACCTCACAAAAAAGCTTCCACCTTTACCACCACAACAACCCCAAATCACAAACTCCCTTCACGAATCCTTCTCCATTTTCGCCCTCATCACACCCACAGTGTCTGTTTTTTCTAATTCCAATTTCGAATTTCTCTTCCTTTTTGCAGGTATGAAAATACCGCCAAGGAGGATTGTTCAAAGGAAGCAACAAATGGTCGAGACCTCGAGGCCACGGAAGAGGAGTATCCGTAATCCGAACCCGCACAACATTGTCTTCGACAATCTGGAGCAAGAGCAACAGTACTCCATTCATAGAAAGCGGAAGCTAAACCACACCAGGTACATGTGCGATAAAACCTTTAGGATTTAGGCTTAAAAATTGAAGTTGACAGGATGTTCCATGTGCTGGGTATGTTGGAATTCATGAGTCTCGAAGCGCCTACTTATGAGTGAATCACGCTTGAATTTTTTAGCACACTTGAATTCCAACTAGAGAAGTGGTGGATTAACACAATAAGGTATTACTATAGTACTCTCTGATTCTGTCTTTTTAATAATTATCATGAGCTATCTGTTTAGGAGTTGGGTGGTATTCTCCGACTCCCACTGTACGGACCTGGTGCGGTCCCTGAAGAGTTTGCTCCGCGATATTTCTTGACTGCTATTACTGGGAGGACTGATTACACCTCCAAAGGTGCAAAAGCCTTCGGCATCCAAAACTTGTGCTTCCCCTATTCCAAAAAAGGTCTGGTGTATACTCTATTTGGACGGGGTGATAGTATGGGCGTGACAACTCAGCGGGAGTTGTTATTCCTGTACGCGATGGCACATAATCAATCCATCAATATTGCTGCCTTTGCAATTGATTACTTGGGGAGAGTTGGTCGGGAAGACTCTAGTGGTATTTCTGTTGGGGGCATGAATACCCAGATTGCTGAATATTTTGGCTATCATGCGATTTTGATGGAAGAGACCCCGGTGGCAAGTAAGATAAAAATTGATATGGCAGCTCTCATCCAACAGGGTGTGATTTCTATTGGAAATGATTACTACTTTGCTATCATCCATAAAAGGTTTATCATTGCACTATCTAATCCTAACAGAGTAAGTGTTGTTGATTATGCTAATTGGTTGTGTGTGAGTGTTGACCCTGATGCAAAGGAAGGCTACGATGCTAGAAATATGGTTGGAGGTGAACAGATGAATGAAGACGAGTAGCATCTGGAGCCGTTTGTACCCCGCCCCACGAGCCAACCTAATAGGGAGCCGAGTCATCATCCATGAATCATGACCAGTGAGCATGGGTAAAAACCGAGCTCGGTGACCTTAGAATCGAGCAATCAAGACAAGGCATCGAGTAAGCTCGGCAAGGGGCGGTTTAGGATGAGATGAACCTGATGATGCAACAATTGATGTTGCACTTCCCGCCCCAACCTCCTCAAGAGGGCACTGTGTGTCACCCTCTTTCTATCTTGTTCTAAAACATTGAGGCCAATGTTTAGTTCAAGCGTGAAGGAGGTTTAATTATGCTTTTTGTTTTTATGCTTTTATTTTAATTATTTTCAATTTTGTTTACTGTTTATATTTGGTTTGTCTTTACTGTTGGGTATCATTTGCTGCATGTATTTCAGGTTCTTGGTGTTATTGTTGGATTAGGTGATGACCATTAGTGATAGTGAATGAAATGATCACTCCACTTATGATTGCTTGTTGTTGAAAGATCTTACCAAAAAGTTGATACTGCTGAAGAAAAAGATCGGACGCAATTGTCTCAAGCTCGACTAACATAGGTTCCCTGTGCATTCCAAGCTGAGTAAGAAGTCGTACCATACTAGAAGTACTGTGGATTATGTCAAGCTTTACCGAACATGGTGAGCGCATAAAAAGCTAAACACATTTGTCATCATGAGAGATATTCAAGTAAGTCTTTATCACTCTGAAATTGTGTATGTTCTCTGGGAATATCACTACATATATACCCACACACTGAGGCACGTTGTTTGAATAATAGCCCTGAAGCTTTCTAGCCATCCTTTTAATATTATCCCTTGTTAACCCCGTTTGAGCCTGTAACTTTTGTTTGTATATATAACCACATGAATGTAACTCATGGTTCAAACACTTCCTTACCCTGTTCAGAGTCAATGTTATGTCTTTAAGATGTGTTAAATTCTAAGTTAGGGGTAACCCCATAAGTATCTGAAAGTAAGGTGAGTTCGGAAAAAGATTAAGAAATTGATCATTGAAACAAAAGAAAACAAAAGAAAAAAAATCGATGGAACGAGAAAAGCACTCACCAAATGAAAAATGCTCAGTTGGATATAAAAAAATCAAAGAAAAAAAAAGAGAACTGAGTAACAAAACTGAAAAAGAAAAGAAAGGGAAATAATATATGTTAGAACAAACACAGTGAAAAGAATAATGATATTGACTCAGAAACCAAAACCATTTGTTTTTCCTTTTGTTTGTATTTACCCCATCGTAGCCCAAGCTCTGTTACAACCTGAAACACCTCGAAAAGTGTGTGTTATATGTAGTTGATACAAAAGCAGAAGCTAGTCAAATTTATGAGTCGATATTGCATATTCTAAAATGTGAGTGTAAACACTTTAACCCAGAGAGATTTTGTGAGAGTGTGATATAAGCTGACAAGTGAAGAAGTACATCTATGTGGAAGTGCAACGATAAATCAATTAGGGAAAGCAGAGACTATGAAAGAAAGAGTGAAGGCGTGTGGCGCAAGATCTCAGCAGTATTGTGGTAAGAAAATTTTAGGCATTTTGGGGGATGACACACTCTATCGTTTAGAACATTACTTGAGGATAAGCAATGAGATACGTTTGGGGTTATGATCTGTCACCATTTCTACTGTATTTTAATCACTTATTCGACAATAAGCCAAGGATTTTGGAATACTTTGTTCGCATTATGTTACCTTTCAAGTCTGTTTTTATTTCTGTAAGTTAATTAAGCGTTTTATCAATTTTTAGTTTTATTTCGTGTTTTCGATATTTTATGCTTTGGTTGTCTATTTTTATTCCCTTCAGATCTAAGTAGAAGACATAACTCAATGCATGAAAGTAGAGAAATCTGGTGTTTGAGGAAGGAGATTACTCATTTATATGAGGCCAGACATGGGCCGTGTCAGGATGAAGGCAAAACAAGCTACAAGAGATGGCCAAGACAAGGGCATGACACAGCCATCTGTGTCAGCTGACATGGCCTGTGTCAGCCCACCTGAGAGTGAAACAAAAGATAATGGAAAGGCAAGGCCCTGAAACAACCATCCGTGTCAGCCTAGGCGCAAAATATTACAATTTTTGGGCTTTTACCAGTTGGTATAAGCCCTAGAGGCCAATACTTTTTGTACTTGTATCGAATTATTTATTAATAATAAAAGGCTTTTTCTTTATTAGGTTTGTTTAATAAAGTCCCTAGAATAGCTAGTCCGTTTAGTGTATCAAGTGTGACTTAATCATGATATCACATTAAACATAAGGACACTATTCTTAAAGTATCCGTAGTCGAGCTTCATTGTGAAGTGGGACAACATTAAAGCATTAAGACTATTATGTATATAGACTGATGATCACATCTCATGGATCATGGATAAGGAGTTATCAAGTCTTAAACATAGGTATGAATATTAAGAGTAATATTTATATTGGATTGACCTGCTATGAGAATACTATATAGAATGTTATGCAAAGTGTCATAAGTTATTCTCATGGTGATAATGGTGTATACCATCCTTCGACCTAAAACCACTATGGACCCTAGATGTAAAGTCGAGTGCCTTGTTGCTAATCAAACGTTGTTCGTAACTGGATGACCATAAAGACAGTTGATGGATACTCCACGAAGCATGCTAAGGGACATGAGTGACCTAGATGGAATTTTCCAATCCTGCGTAACAGGATAAATGTCTATGGGCCCAATATTGAACTGGACAAGGATGACACGGTTTATGCCTTGTGTTCAATATAGATATAAGGGAAAAAGGGTAATTGTACACATAAGTATTATCACAAAAGGATTTGTCAGATCACATGACATTTTCGTGTCTTGGGTAGCAGTGATGTGTTGCTAGATACCGCTCACTGTTTATTATGTTAAATACGTGATTTAATATAATTTCCAATGCCGCGAAAACCTACAGGGTCACACACAAAAGGATGGATTGATGAGAGATAGAGTAACTAAGGAATACCGTAATGTACGGTGCACTTAAGTGAATTATAGAACATCGTAAGGTACGGTGTACTTAAGTAGAATACGAAATATGGTAAGGTACCACGCGCTTAAGTGATTTTGGCATATTATAAGATATGAGCCACATACACTTGAGTGGGCTTTTTAGCTTGCAGCCCACATAAGTGGTTCTATAAATAGAACCCTTGTGTAGATGAATTTGATCAGTTTCAATTTCGTTTCTCTCTCTCTCTCACTCAAAGCCTTCATTCGTAGCAGCTAGCACTGAGATTGAAGGAATCCGTTTGTGTGGACTGAGTAGAGGCGTTGTCATCGTTCAACGTTCGTGATCGCTTCGTAGATCTGTATCAAAGGTTACAATCGCCACAAGAGGTAACGATTCTATCACTGATCATGCCCATTCGTAGGGATCACTAAAGGAGAAATTTTAAATTCCGCTGCGTTTTGGATCGCTCTTCTCCTTCAATGGTATCAGAGCCTGGTTACGAACCCATGCATCTGATAGCTGTTTATTTTCTGTATTTTCTATATTAATACGATTAAAAGATAGAATGAATCAAAGAATAAACGAGTAATTAAATTTGGCATCATGTGTGTACGATTTGGATGATTGATGTTGACTATGCTTCGGAATTCGATATTAGTATGGTGAAGCAGCGATACATCGATCGTCCATAGGTTATGTAATTGAGATCGATCAAGTTATATATATGATATAAGTAATATTGATGCAAAATACGGTATATATGATATACCGTTTCTGTTTCATTCATTCAAACACTTAATGGTTGTTTTCCTTTGAGCGATCAATGGTCGTTTGCTTCTTGATCCGACATTAGTATGGTGAAGCAAGGACGTGTTGATCAATCATACTAAATGAACAATCGAGATGTGTTTGGCACTCTTAAATTGGTGCATTACGGTTAATGACGGCACAAGGGTTGTGTTGTCAAAGAGTTATGTGATTAGGATTGTGAATGCGCAAGAGTTGTGCTTTAAAGTATCAAGTGTTGATGCGAAAAATGACGTCGATTTCAAGTGAATTGTTCATTAAAAATTTCGGCCAGGGGCGCTGCCCCTACAACCTCGCAAAGCGGTGCTTCCCCCTTGAACCCCCGTCCCGCTGACCGGGCAGCGGACCCCCGGCTAACTATGCGTAGTGTGATCGGTCGCCAAAATTTAATTTGGTTTTAATTAATTAAAAGAATTAAAATTAATAATAATAATGTGTTTTTTATTATTGTCTTGTGGTGATTGGTCATGGCCTTAGTTTTCCTTTATTTTGTTTTGGGTTTTTAAAATACGACATGTGTGTCGTGCCTCTCTTTTAATCTCTTAATGTAACTTCTTTTCTCATCTCACTCCCTCGTATGTAAAACGAGATTCTTTTATGTAATGTAATGTTATGAAGAAAGAGAAGAATTCAATATCAAAGGAGGACAACCTTGAAGATCTTGCTTGGAGAAGCTTAGATCGTTATTAGGTTAGCTTAGGTTCTCTCATTTGCTTGGGAGAACAATTGCGCTAGTGGCCATAATTGTTTCATTATGCATGTTGATGCATGTGAATGTATGTTGATGCATGTGAGAGACGATTTATATGATAAATAAGCCGGTGAGATCAGAATAATTGCAAATTCCCTAAAATTAAATATTAAGTTTATGCTTTCCAAGTTTTAGCACTCATCAAGAATAGTATCGGATAATGTAGGTTTCGCCTATGCGAGGTGCATGTTCTATATTAGTAAGGTGCGATGGGATAATTGTAATATCCAATTGCTAAAACAATGGGTCAAACTTAACTAAACAAATTATAATAAGATTATATATGTTTAGAAGCAAGAGTTGGAAATGATCCATGTAATGGATTGGAATAAGGAGTTATTCACCCAACTAAAATATTCGAGAGTTGTATTAGATACAATTGGAAGGAGTTCCTACCTAAATAACCTAGTTTTGTGTAATCCGCCTACGCGGACTTAAAACAAAGTGAAATGTGGATCTCGATCCACTAGAAAATCTTCCAACGGGATTTTCCGAATCAAATGGTGAGGGTCATTTGTTTTGAGTAAAATAGTGGGAGCATATTTAATTAAAGGCCTAATTAAATATGTTATTGATACTTATATTTTCATTATTTTCATGTAGATTACCATGACAACAAACACCTCTAACAACATTTTGCGATCAATCCTTGACAAGGAAAAATTGTTTGGGACAAATTTTTTGGATTGACACCAAAATCTGAGGATTATCCTCAAACATGATAGAAAGTTGTATGTCTTGGAGAAACCTGGTCCTGAAGAGGAACCTCCTAGTTCTGCACCTAAGGCGGAAAGAGATGCTTATAAGAAGCATGTCGATGATGCCAATGAAATTGCTTGTCTCATGCTAGCTACCATGAACTAAGAGTTGCAAAAGCAACATGAGAACATGGCAGCGTTCGATATGATCGAACACCTGAAGATGCTCTATCAAGAGAAAGCAAGGCATGGAAGGTTTGAAGTTTCAAAAGCCCTTTTTTAAGGCAAGTTAGCTGAGGGAGCCCCTGTAGGTCCCCATGTGCTCAAGATGATTGGGTATGTGGAAAACCTTGAGAGGTTGGATTTTCCCCTCGGGAAGGAACTTGCGACTGATTTGATTATGCAATCGTTGCCAGATAGATTCAGTCAATTTGTCCTAAATTTCAATATGAATGATATGGACAAATCTCTTCCTGAACTGCTAGCCATGTTAAGAACTGCTGAGCAGAATCTGAAGTCAAAAGGGAAGTCTATTCTAATGATCGGAAATGGAAAGAGACAGAACAAAAGACCCACCAAGCAGGGTGATAAAGGGAAAGGCAAGGAAGTTGCCAAACCCAAACCCACTGTTGCTGCTTTTAAGCCTAGTGGAGGCATAGCAAAGGAAGGCACATGCCTCCATTGCGTGAAGACCGGACACTGGAAGAGAAACTGCCCAAAGTACCTAGAAGATAAGAAGAATGGAGTAGAGACTTCAACTTCAGATATTTTTGTTATTGAAATTAATTTATCTACTTCTGCATCATGGGTATTAGATACTGGATGTGGTTCTCACATTTGTACCAATGTGTAGGGGCTAAAAAGGAGTAGAGATTTCGAAAAAGGTGAAGTTGACCTACGAGTTGGCAATGGAGCAAATGTTATTGCTTTAGCCGTAGGAACTTATGTATTGACTTTACCTAGTGGTTTAATAATTCAGTTAGAGAACTGTTATTATGTACCTGCAATTAGCAGGAATATTATTTTCGTTTCTTGTTTGGACAAGTTTGGTTTTTCATTTATAATAAAGAACAATTGTTGCTCAATTTATTTGAATGATATATTTTATGCTACTGCACAAATGAACAATGGACTATATGTCCTTGATCTTGAAATGCCTATTTATAACATTAATACTAAAAGGATGAAACCTAATGAGTTAAATCCAACTTACCTTTGGCATTGTCGATTAGGCCATATAAATGAGAAACACATTTCCAAACTCCATAAAGATGGACTCTTAGACTCTTTTGATTATGAATCATATGAGACATGAAGATCTTGTTTAATTGGAAAGATGACAAAGTCTCCATTCATAGGAAAAGGTGAAAGAGCTAATGATATTTTGGCCCTCATACATACTGATGTATGTGGACCACTGAACATACCAGCCAGAGGAGGTTTTCAGTACTTCATCACATTAACTGATGATTTCAGTAGATATGGTTATGTGTATTTAATGAAACACAAACCAGAGTCCTTTGAAAAGTTCAAGGAATTCAAGAATGAAGTACAAAACCAACTAGGTAATAATATTAAAACTCTTCGATCAGATCGAGGTGGTGAGTATTTAAGCCTAGAGTTTGATGACCATCTGAAAGAGTGTGGGATCCTATCCCAACTTACTCCTTCCGGAACACCCCAATGGAATGGTGTATCTGAGAGAAGAAATCGAACCCTGTTAGACATGGTCCAATCCATGATGAGTCACACCGATCTTCCAAACTCCTTTTGGGGACATGCACTATTGACAACAGCTTACACACTTAACCGTGTTCCATCCAAAAAGGTTGAGAAGACACCATATGATATATGGAGTGGTAAGAAACCACATATGTCTTACATGAAGATTTGGGGTTGCGAAGTTTATGTGAAACGACAAATTTCAACTAAGATTAAGCCCAAATCTGACAAATGCTTATTTGTGGGGTATCCTAAAGAAACAAGAGGGTATTACTTCTACAATCCTTTTGAGGGCAAAGTGTTTGTCGCTCGAACTGGAGTTTTCCTAGAAAAGGATTTTATTTCCAAAGGAATAAGTGGGAGGAAAGTAGAGCTTGAAGAAATTCAAGAATCACAAAGCATTGATACACCTATGGAGGAATTAGAGCAGGAAACACAAGTAGTTATGGAAGAGCAACCTGCTCAAGTAGAACAAGACCAGGGTAGGTCAAGCAGGATACGTCACCTACCTGAGAGATATGGATATCTCATAACTGATAAAGGTGATGTATTACTCATGGATCAAGATGAGCCTGTGACCTACCAAGAGGCCGTAACTGGTCTCGAGTCTGCGAAGTGGCTAGAAGCCATGAAATCCGAAATGGGTTCCATGTACACAAACCAAGTTTGGACCTTGGTAGTGCCTCCTGTAGGAGTTAACCCTATAGGATGCAAGTGGGTCTTCAAAAAGAAGACTGACATGGATGGTAAGGTACGTACCTATAAGGCAAGACTAGTTGTAAAAGGATATAAACAAATTCATGGGGTTGACTATGATGAAACCTTTTCACCAGCTGCAATGCTTAAATCTGTTCGGATTTTACTTGATATCGCTGCATATCATGATTATGAAATATGGCAGATGGATGTTAAAACTGCTTTCCTTAATGGGAATCTTCTTGAGGATGTGTACATGACACAACCTGAAGGATTTGACATACCAGAAGAAGCCCAAAAGATATGTAAGTTACAAAGATCAATCTATGGATTGAAGCAAGCTTCCAGAAGCTGGAATATTTGTTTTGATGAAACAGTAAAACAATATGGATTCATCAAGAACGAAGATGAGCCTTGTGTCTACAAGAAGGTTAGCGGGAGCATGATCATTTTCCTAGTATTATATGTAGATGACATATTACTCATTGGAAACGATGTCCCTACCCTGCAACAAGTAAAGTCTTGGTTGGGGAAATGCTTTTCTATGAAGGACCTAGGTGAAACAGCCTATATATTAGGAATCAGAATCTATAGAGATAGATCACAAAAACTGCTTGGCCTAAGTCATAGTACGTACATAGACAAAGTGATGAGATGCTTTAATATGCATGATTCTAAGAAAGGATTCACACCTATGCATCATGGCTTGTGTCTATCAAAAACACAATCCCTTTCAACTAAGGAAGAAAGGGATTGCATGAATAAGATTCCATATGCATCTACAATAGGATCTATCATGTATGCCATGTTATGTACTCGACTAGATGTCTCGTATGCTTTAAGTGCAATGAGTAGGTACCAATCGGATCCTGGTGATGCTCATTGGGTAGCTGTCAAGAATATCCTTAAGTATTTGAGGAGGACTAATGACTCATTCTTGATATATGGAGGTCAGGAAGAGTTGGATATAATTGGATACACCAATGCTAGCTTCCAGACATATAAGGATGACTTTAGATCGCAATCTGGTTATGTGTTTTGCTTAAACGGTGGCACTGTGAGTTGGAAAAGTTCAAAGCAAGATACAGTTGCTGATTCTACAACTGAGGCTGAGTATATTGTTGCCTCAAGTGTAGCAAAGGAAGTTGTTTGGATCAAAAAGTTCATTAGTGAACTTGGCATAGTTCCTAGCATTGTGGATCCCATTGGTCTCTATTGTGATAACAATGGTGCTATTGCACAAGCTAAGGAACCTAGATCTCACCAACGATCCAAACACATACTTAGGAGTTATCACCTCATTCGAGAGATAATAGATTGAGGAGATGTGAAAATATGCAGAGTACCTACACTTGACAATATTGCTGACCCACTGACAAAGCCTCTTGCGCAGTAGAAGCATGACGGCCATACTAGATCTATGGACATTATGGGTATGCCTGATTGGCTCTAGTGCTAGTGGGAGATTATTGGTGTAAGCCCTAGAGGCCAATACTTTTGGTACTTGTATCGAACTATTTATTAATAATAAAAGGTTTTTTCTTTATTATGTTTATTCGATAAAGTCCCTGGAATAGCTAGTCCATTTAATGTATCAAGTGTGACTTAATCATGAGATCACATTAAACATAAGTACACTATTCTTAAATTATCCGTAGTCGAGCTTTATTATGAAGTGGGATAACATAAAAGCATTAAGACTATTATGTATATAGACTGATGATCACATCTCATGGATCATGGATAAGGAGTTATCAAGTCTTAAACATAGGTATGAATATTAAGAGTAATATTTATATTGGATTGACCCGCTATGAGAATACTATATAGAATGTTATGAAAAGTGTCATAAGTTATTCTCATGGTGATAATGGTGTATACCACCCTTCGACCTGAAACCACTATGGACCCTAGATGTAGAGTCGAGTGCCTTGTTGTTGATCAAACGTTGTCCGTAACTAGATGACCATAAAGAAAGTTGATGGGTACTCCACGAAGCATACTAAGGGACATGAGTGACCTAGATAGAATTTGCCCATCCTGCACAACAGGATAAATGTCTATGGGCCCAATATTGAACTGGACAAGGATGACACAGTCTATGTCTTGTGTTCAATATAAACATAAGGGTAAAAGGGTAATTTTACACATAAGTATTATCACAAAAGGATTTGTCATATCACATGACATTTTCGTGTCTTGGGTAGCAGTGGTATGTTGCTAGATACCGCTCACTGTTTATTATGTTAAATACGTGATTTAATATAATTGCCAATGCCGCAAAAACCTACAGGGTCACACACAAAAGGACGGATTGATGAGAGATAGAGTAACTAAGGAATACCATAATGTATGGTACACTTGAGTGGGCTTTTTAGCTTGCAGCCCACACAAGTGGTTCTATAAATAGAACCCTTGTGTAAAAGCATTTGAGCAGTTGTAATTTCATTTCTCTCTCTCTCTCTCTCTCTCTCTCTCTCTCTCTCTCTCTCTCTCACTCAAAGCCTTCATTCGTAGCAGCTAGCACTGAGATTGAAGGAATCCGTTCATGTGGACTGAGTAGAGGCGTTGTCATCGTTCAACATTCGTGATCGCTCTGTAGATCTGCATCAAAGGTTACAATCACCACAAGAGGTAACGATTCTATCACTGATCATCCCCATTCGTAAGGATCACTAAAGGAGAAATTTTAAATTCCGTTGCATTTTGGATCGCTCTTCTCCTTCATTACCTGGGCTTGAGCAATAATGACGTTCTGAGGATTTCCAACCATTGCCAAGGGATTTTTACTATTTTAGAAGAGTTTCTACGAGAGAAGAAAGGAAGCTTTTTGGCAAGGAGAAAACAGAGCACGGAGAATTGTCAGACGATCGAGAATTACAAATATCAAGGAATTCAGAGAGCAGGATATTTTCATGAGCGGAAGCAATTGAAGATCCAAGTCATCCAATTACTTGTAATGTCTAATTTTTATCTTGAATCTGTTTTGAACAATATGAGGAGATAAACCCCCTAATGCTATGGGGTGTCCCTATTTTATATCTGTAATGACTTTTAGTTTGCAATTGCATTGACAATATTATTTTTCATAATTACGGTAATCTTTTGATGTATTTAATGTTTTATCTTTTGAACCAATTGAGATTGTTGTATGATTGTCAATTAGGCTAGACCGTCATTGATAAGGTTTTCATAAGATTACTCTGCAGTAGATATCACCTAGGACTAGGGATACCCTGTATGAACCAGATGAGTCTTGATATAATAAGGCTTAATTTCACCGGTAATTTCCTATGGACATAGAAATTAGGATTGAATGATTAAAGGTTTTCTCACCAAGACCTGGGGAGAAAATACTCTTGGGAACTGATAGTAATTAATTGATATTTGTTGATGCAATAGTGACTCAGAGTTATTACAGGGTCAAATTATACACCTTCCCTGGCATGTTCCTTTTTTCCTTGAAACCCTTATTTTACAGTATTTATTTTATTTGCCCTTATTTATATATGTTTGAATTAAAAAACCCCAACACTAGTTTTTGTTTAATTGAATGATGATTTGAACTTGATATTAACGCGCGGTCCCTGAGATCGACATTCGGGGAATTTCCCATTTATTACTACAAAAAGAAAAATAGTGCACTTGCTATTTTTTCAATCATGTAGCCTATAACATGATGGCCTATTATTTTCCCTAATATGATGATTTTTTTTGGGAATTGTCATTTTCATTGTGTTCTTCGCTTACTAGTTGACGTTCAACCCATACTCATTATGCTTTTAGATCGTGAAATTTTGTCTTTCCATTTTCTTTTTCATGCATACAAAAATACCTCAAGACACAAGACTTCTTATTTTTTTCCCTTGCCATTTCCTGTTTCTCCTAGAAGTGTTCTTCTTTTTTCTTGAAGTATTCTTCTTCTTCTAATTGGTTTATTTTTGTCATTCCTTAGCTATTTATATTTAAAAGGTTTTGTGGTAGTAGTGTGAGGGTAGTTCTAGTTTAGTTCTAGGTGTTCTATCAGTTTTCCTATATTTCTTGTGAGGGAGAGTAGTAAGAAGACATGATAGTTTTCCTCACATCATATATTTTTTTTGTGTGTGTGTATGCGTGTGTGCATGCTTAGGTATAATGGTTCATGCTACTAGATTCCCTCAAAACCTATTATTGACAAGGAAAAACGCAATTCTTAATCTTAGATAAATGATATATACTTGAGAACTCCTTCAGTGTACTCTGATTTGGTGGAATCATATAACTATGTAGTTGTATGTGAAGTAGGAGATCATCTTTATGCATGGAAAATTAGTATCCTAGATTATATATATATATATATATATATATATATATATATATATATATATATATATATATATATATATATATATATATATATATAATATGTCAAGATTTTCCCATCCTTCATTTCCTATGTTTGACGTAGTCTTTCGAGAAATAGTCATCTTCCTTCCATTTACACCTTAAAAGTTCTAATCAATATGCCTATATTTGGATAAGGAAACTTCTCTTAGGAACTTTATTCACATTTTTTTAGTTGATTGAAAGGGCTCAGATTTTCCTTATGGTTTAGTACACTTCAAATAATTCTGCAAAATATTTGAGGTTTTCATTGAGTCCTTAAAAAATCTTAAGTTTCATTATGCGATGGTCGATCCTTTTACTATTGATGCTCATTTAAATAAACGCAATTGTGAGGGGGGGGCGCATTTGATGCAGTCCATGAACTTGGATTTCCAAAGTGTTGGAGTAAAGACATTTTTAGTCGTGGGAAAGCGAACTTTCCTTCAAGTTGTTATATCTTGGGAAAAGAATGAGAGTTTTATCACCATCCATTTTTATTGATGACTTTGATCAGATTTGTACTTATGAATATAAGTCTAAATTTTAGAAGATGAGGAGTCGAAATATTAACACACACTTTTGTTTGCTTTCCCATTTGGTAAAAATCGCATAGATTTTTTTTGTTAAACTTAATTTTCGGGATATCGATCACTATTTCCTTGGAAATTGTCATATTAATCAACTCAAAGTGAACATGGCTCAAACACCCATGCCATAGCCAGAAGTCTTTACTCTAGGTGACTAAACATTTGATACGTCTTTCTTATACATCACTTAAGCTCAATATACAGATGTTATTAATCCTATAACCTTTAAACACTAACTTCTTATTATATTTATGTTCAATTAAGCAACTTAAGGTATCAAAAGTGATTGAATACCTTTTGTAACATAATTTACTAACACTCAAGAGATTGTGCTTTAGCCTTTTGACCAGTCGATGTGCAAATCAGATGAGATTGGTGATGAAGTAGGGACGGTTCGAATGGAAGCCGAGTAATATTCAGAGCCAAAAAATGGAATTGTCTAAAGAATATCTGAGGTATAGCTCAGCATGTGAAGTCATCATATTGTCGGGTTAATGGTTCTAATGGGCCGAGATGATGAGTCTCGTATCATCGGGTATGAAGCTTGGATAAATCGAAATAGTGGTCAGGCGAAAGTTCACCATCTGTAAACGGTTTCGAAAGGTGAAAGGTCATAATGATACCATAAAGGAGTGGGTGTTACTAGTCATTAAGGAAGGACAATGAATAATGAAGCGGTGGTTTTAAACGCATATAGGAATAGGAAATGGCTCTTCATGATTGTTGGGGGCCTATATAAAAAAATGGAGAAGCAAGAAAGGGAGACCGAAAAAAGATAAACATTTCAAACAGTTAGCCAATCATTTGAGGCTCTCCCTGACTTGCATCAGGCAAGTCAACCTTTTATTATTTTTAGCAAGAACATTTGGTGCCCACTGTGGGTCCTTAATAATATTTTCCCATTCCACATAAAAATCATCTCCCAGCCCAGCTGTGTGATGTCCAGATCATCTCCCAACCGAAGTGATCCATCCTCGCCACCAGAGTTAACTCTATTGCTCACATTGGTAGAGGCTTTCCGTCAATAGAATGAAACATTTGCAAAATAACGCCCATGTTTTGAAAACACATAGTTAACAGGATGGGGATACAGAGGAGGAGTTTCGGGATCCCCAACCATTGTCTGAGGCTATTTTGGGTGATCAAGTTCCAAAGATAAGTCCTCCCAGAGAGGATACCAAATTGGAAAACCCTATCAGTGAAGGGAAAAACACATATGGGGTCCACGAAGCTCGAGGGACCCGTAATACCTTGAAAACCATTGTTGGAGGATTTGCAAGAGGAGGAGAAACTAGTTTAGCCAGGAAAAGATATGCCTGGGACAAAAGCCACTCTCAAAAGAAGATGAAAACCCGACCAAATTTAGCTTCTAAATGATGTTGAAGGAGTTTTGGCTCACGAGAATGACCTAATGGTAATCAAAGTACAAATTCATGACTGGAGTATAAAGCGAATCTTGGTAGATTGAGAATTTCAGCAGACGTTTTGTATTGGGATGTATTCAAGGGTATGAATTTTGATTTCATCAAGTTATTACTTTTTATAGGTACCTTAGTTGGTTTCTCTGGAGAACAGGTACCGGTTCTAGGGCATATAGCTGTGTTAACAACTTTTGGAGATAGAGACAATGCGAAGAGTATCAATGTCAGATACTTGATTGTCAATGTTGCATCTCCTTACAACATTATTAGTGGCACACCACCATTCAATGATTTGGAAGAGACATTATCCACTTTATACCATGCATTGAAGTATCCTCTCGAAGATGTTTGCGTAGGGGTGGTAAAGGGTGATCAAGGATTAGCAAGGAAATGTTATAAAGACAGTCTGAAGCTCAAAAAGAAAGCTCAAGTTGATGAGTGAATAAAAGATTATCATTTAAATATGAATCTATTTGATATTAATTTGAGAGAGGACCCGATGAAGGATAATTTGACACACATCAAAGATGTAAAGAAGGTACAAATCGGTGCCCAAATGACTCAAATTGGTTCTAATGTGTCTCTGGAGGAAGAAACTGGGATTATAAGAGTTGTAAACAAAAACATAGATCTGTTCGTGTGGAAGCCGACCGACATTCCCGTAATCAATCTAGATATTATTTTCCATCATTTGGCGTTGGATCCAACCGTGAAGCCGGAGTCACCGAGAAAGCGGAAGGATGACGAGGAGAAGAGAAAAGCAATAGAAGATGAGGTTAGAAAGCTGGTGAAGGTTGTATTCATTCAGGAAATTAAGTACCTGACCTGGTTGGCTAATATAGTTATGGTAAAAAAGAAATCGGGAAAATGGTGAATCTGCATGGATTTCGCCGACTTAAATAAGGCATGTCCTAAAATCCTTATCTACTTCCCCATATCGGTTGACTCGTTGACAAGGCTTTCGGTTTCTATCTTCTTAGTTACATGGTTGCTTACTCGGGTTACAATCATATATGAATGAATATGTTGGATGCTTCCAAGGCGACGTTCAAGACAAACATGAATAATTATTATTATGAGGTGATGCCTTTCGGACTCAACAATGCAGGGGATACCTATCAAACACTGATGGATATGGTATTCGCTTCACGGATAAGGCAGGAACCTGGAGGTGTATGTGGATGATATGGTGATCAAAACCCTGGAAAATCGAAAACACATTGAAGATTTAGAAGAAACATTCGCGTCAATCAGAAGTTACAACATGAAGCTTAACCCAGACAAGTGCACTTTCGGGGTACAAGCCATAAAATTCCTTGGGTTTATGTTGACCAGCCGAAGAATAGAAGCACACCCAGATAAATGTTAAGCAATTATTAATATGAGAAGTCTGTCAACAGTAAAAGAGGTATAACAGTTGATATGACATTTAGTCGTATTATCTCGCCTATTATCTTGTGTAGGAGACAAGTCAATTTATTTCTTTATTGCATTGAAGAAGTCGGCAAAGTTCCATTCGACGGATGAATGTAAATATGCTTTTAAAGAAGTAAAACGTTTCCTATACGCACCTCCCATCCTGATACGACCAAAATAGAACTAGCATATCATCTTGTACCTAGCCATTCCATAAAAGGCTATGAGTTATGTATTAGTCCAAGAGATGGAGAAAGGAGAGAAGCCATTATATTTCGTTAGTAAGGTGTTAAGAAAGTTGAGATATTGCAACTCAAAAGTTGAGATATTATTTCAAAGGACACCCTATCATTGTCAAAACCAGTTATTTAAATAAGCAATTCTTGAAGAAGCCGAACTTGGTAGGAAGAATGGTATCTTGGGCAATAAAATTGTCAGAGTATGATATAGAGTTTGTACCTTAGAGTTGCATCAAATATCAAGTGCTTGGTAATATATTGGTTGAATTGAGTGCTCCAGCCTCGGAAAAGTCATCATGCAAATGGACTCTATTTGTGGATGGATCCTCCAATCTTAAGGAAAGTGGATCCATGATAATATTGGAAGGCCCGAGCAACTTGGTTTAGAATATTCTTTGTGTTTTAATATTCTGGCTAGCAATAACCAGTCGGAGAACGAAGCTTTCATTGCAGGAATGAGATTGTCAAAGGAAGTTGGAGTAAATGACTTTCTTATTCAGACTGATTCTCAGTTGATCGCCCGTCAGATCAGAGGAGAGTATCAGACGAAGGATTCATCGTTAATTAAATACTTGGAAAAATATCTCAAGATGTCTCAGACATTTATGGAATTCGAGATAAACCATATTCCCATGGAGGAGAATGTTAGAGTCGACCTACTATCCTGGTTAGCGAGCACTAAAGATGGTTTAAACAAGACGGTAATTCAAGAAACCTTGGAAGCATCGAGCACAAAGGTTAAGGAAGTTATGACATTGAATAATGCAAGAGGCTGGATGGTATCTATCATTTGATATTTAACCCGAAATGAGTTTCCAGAAGATGAGATTGTGGATAGACTCATTAAAAGGATATCTACTAGATACCTCATCGTTGTTGATCAGTTATATAATATGGGAAGATCAACTCATATGTTAAGATGTATTTCGGAAGAAGACATTGTGTTGGTCATAAAAGAAGTCCACGAAGGAGTATGTGGAAGTCACATTGGAGAAATAGCATTGTCAAGAAAAAAACTTAGAGCATGATATTACTGGCCGAGTATACTTCAAGATTGTGGGAATTTTATAAACCAATGTGAAAATTTTCAAGTATTCACTCCTTTCATCCATTCTCTTGCATAATTATTACATTTGATGTTTTCCCCATGGCCATTTTATCAATGAGGGTCGTACATTCTGGTGTCATTTCTCATTACAGACGGGAAGCTGAAGTTCTTGATAGTAGTTGTTGATTACATTACTAAGTGGGTGGAGGCAGAAGCAGTGTCATGGGTAATAGTGGAAAGGGTAAGTCAATTCTATTGGAGAAACATAATATGTTGTTTCTGTCTTCCCGGGCTCATTGTTTCAGACAACGACACACGATTTGCCAGTTCATCAATACTAGAGTTTTATAAGGATTTAGGGATACAAAATCTATTTATTTCGGTAAAGCATCCTCAAGCCAATGGACAAGCGGAGGCAGCGGACAAGATTATTTTATTTGGAATGAAAAAGAAATTGGATGAGGCTAAGGGGTTATGGGTCGAGTACCTACACGAGATCTTATGGTCTTATCACACCACCCCTCGTTCGACTACTCAGGAAACTCCTTTCAGGATGGTTTATGGAGTTTATGCAATGATACCGGTAGAAATCAATACTTCGACTTAGAGGCATATTGCTTTTAAAGAAGACGCCTATTCAGACGGTTTGAAAAATTCTGCAAATTTTTTGGATGAAGTCAAGGAAACAACCCACATAAGGGAATCTGTAGCCAAACAAAGAATTTCCAGGAGATTTAATATTAAAGTAAGGCAACGAGTATTTCACAAAGATGATTTGGTATTGAAGAGGGTGATTAATCCTAAGAAGAAAGGTAAACTAGCTCCAAATTGGGAAGAAGATTTTCATATCCCCCGAAGGTTAAATAATGGGGCTTATAAGTTAGAAATTTTAGAGGGTGTTGAAATGCCTAGGGCCTGGAATGTAATCAATCTTAAGTTTTACTTCAGCTAAACCATGTAGTAAACATCATGAATAAAATTGTGGGAATGCACTATTTTCCCTTGCAAGGCAAAGGGTTTTTAATGAGGCACCTATAGTTAAAACAATTGTATTATAAATTTATAAAGTAGAAAACCAGTCCTAGGACATAACACAAGATTAAACCCGGAGCTGATGAGAAATCATCCAAAGGCCAGAACTTTCCACCTAATCGGCTACGGTCAAGCCAAGTAAACTGAAACATCTGGCGTAACAAAAGTCCAAGTTAATTGAAACCTCTGGCATAATCAGTTGTGGCCGAGCTAAGTAAATATAAACCTCCGGCTGAACTGAAGTCCAAGTTAATTGAAACCTATGGCATAATCGTTTGTGTCTGGGCTAAGTAAATTGAAACCTCTGACCTAACTGAATTCCACGTTAATTGAAACCTCTAGCATAATTGGTTGTGGTCGGGCTATGTAAATTAAAACTGCTGGCATAATCAACTACGATCAGGCTAAGTAAATTGAAACCTTTGGCATAACTGAAGTTGAAGTTAATTGAAACCTCTGGGATAATAGGCTGCAATCCGGCTAAGTAAATTGAAACCTTTGGCCTAACTGAAGTCCAAGTTAATTGAAACCCCTGGCATAATTGGTTGCGACCGGGATAACTTGATAGAAACCTCTAGCAAAATTGGGTCTGAATAAATTATAAAGAGGAATCCTTGGTCGGTATATGCTTATCATGGCCGGGTTGTATTGTAAGCACGACCCAACTTCATAGAGGTACCCGACTGGTTCATCTAAATAGAAATATCTGAATTAACTTACTATAGACTTGCCCTCAGTTAGGGAGCCTATATTTAAAAATTTTAACACTTCGAACTTCTATAAGGAACCACTTCAGAGAACCAATTATAAAAATAGATTATGAAAGGGAGACAATCAATAATACGGAACCATACATGACATTGTTATAGATGTTACGAATCACAGCAGGACCAGAGGACAAAAAAGTGAAAATGAACAGTATTCTTAAAAACATTACAAAACGCATCATAGGGGATGACTAACGCAAACAGGAATAGAAACAAGATTATTCTTCATTCTTATCCTTATTAACAGCTCTGAGGTTGGTGTCATTAGCATGGTTTTCCTTGGCCTGATCATCAGCGGAAGATGGATTAATTTCTTCCATACCCATGAGGCGGCTATCTACCAGAACTTTGAAAAAATCCAGCTCGTAAAAATCAATCCTAGGATGTAGGCACAAGACTTGGGCCTTTTCGTTATCAAAGGCATCATCACCTACGTCTAGAACATCAATTTGAGCTTTCTGCAAGGCTTTGTGCAGTTGGTCATTCGATTCCTGAGTTGATTCCATCTCCTCAGATTGCTTGGTGACAATAGACTGCAATTCTTGATTCTTAGCCTCCAACATCTCCCTTTTTTTCGTCTCCTACAAAAATCGTTTCTCTAGGTCGGATATTCTATCTGTTTGTGCCTTTTGTTGGTCCTTTAATTGATTAATCTATTGGTTTAGCTTGTTCTCATTCTGCTCATAGTCATCCCCGGATTCGAATAAGCCTTAGGTTAGGACATCACACCTTATCATATAGGAGGTGATGTTTTGGGTCAGTGTTTGCCGACCTATTATCTTTCACTTGTTCATGTCTTTTGTTGCATTCTGATGGTCGTAAAAGACTTTCAATCTGTCAAAGTTGTTACCCCAGAATTTAAATTTGTTAAATGGTTTGGTTTGGTCGCTTCCACTGGCCTCTTGCATAAAAGAGGAACTTTCCCAATTGTTTCTATAAACTTCGTCACTCATCAAAGTTTTTATAATCTTTGGGGAGTTTGGACAAGAATCCTTCAGAGGCATGATTGTTGAGACCTGGGGCTCAGAAATACACGGGGTTGTTTAACTACTTGCTACTTTTCTCTTCTTTAATATATGTGTTTCTAAACCGGACAAATCTGACTTGGAAGCGGACTGGCCAGCTCATCTTCTTGCCGCCCGAGCTTTCAGCATCAATATTCTATGTTCATTCACATACAAGTTATTCATTTTTTATTCAAAATAAATTTGAAAAAGATTAGGAATATAAAATGTAATGCGGCGAATAATGCAAAAAGAAAATAAATGAGTATTACCTAGAGAAGGAAGGATGTGTTCCTAAGGTAATGGACATAGATCCTAAACTTTCATCATACGAAAGGAATCTAATATGGTCAAAGACTGGATTTCCAGAGTGTTTAGTTTATCAAAATCAAACCCAAATACTAGAAGTAGGTTTCAGTACAATAGATAGGAAAGCATTGGGATCCATCTAACGTATACAATACCTGAGGACATCTCGATCCACATCTAACTCGGAGAAGCCGATCTTTAAAGCCTTTATAATTAGTAGTGTAAACTTGAATAAATCTCTTTCCAGGAAGGCCATTAATTATGACCCATCCTCCTTTATCAACACCCATGATTTCAAAAAAGGATCAAAACAAGCCTATGGTGGGCTATATGCTTATGGCCTCACAAACTATCTCGAAAGCTTTGATAAACCCCCGACTATTGGGGCAAAGTTTGAAAGGGGCAGTGTTTAGGGTTTTTAACAGTTCAGATTCGAAATTGGTAAAGGGTAAATGGATTTTAAAATCCTCTAATACACCAGTGTAGAAATGGAAATACTCATCTTTGACTCCTCTAGGAAGAACTATACAAACGTGTTCCTCTGGGATTCATGGCTCATATACAACGTCATCCTCGTTTCTAGTAGAGGAGATATTCATCAAAGACCGGAGTTTAGTGATCTCTTATTCATCAATAGAGCTATGATCATAGCTCATAACCTCTTGATCAAAGGAGTCGACAATCTTCATCAACACTTCTACTATTGAACCTGATGAGGAAGATTACGAATCAGAATTACTAAAAGATGAGTTAATATCATTGTAAAATTGATTTATAATATGATCAAATTCATTTTAGCCTTGGGCATCCTTGCATTATTTCATGCATAAGTCCCAGAGATGTTTCTTTTCTTGGATATTTAGGCTTTTATCACATTTCCGTCATTATCACATTCGTGCACAATAGTCATTTCTTAAGAAAGAGTAAAGTGGATAAAGAAATAAAAGTAAAAGTACCTGAGATAGAAGAGCGGATGGAAAATCAGAAATCATCTAGAAGGAGGAATATGTTACTTTGGTGGATGATTAGAGAGAAGAGGAAGAGATGACTTTAATAAAGGAAAATCCCTTTTAATGACTTTCAAATGTGAGATGTTTGAGATTTCAGGAGAAAATCAATTCCTCATAAAAATCATCATTACAGAAGAAAAAGAAAATATGGCAAAGATATGATCCTACGTCTTCCCTGATTGTCTACGTTACTAGGTTAAGTCTATAAAACAGACAATAATATGTTAGGTCCGTGGTATACCTCGACCCTGTGATGGACAAGAAGTATTTCGGGCTTCTTTTGTCCAAGCATTAATGTTGAACAGTCGATGTGTAAATCATATGAGATTGGTGATGAAGTAGGGATGATTCAGATGAAATCCGAGTAATATTCAGAGCCAGAAAATGGACTTGCCTAAAGAATATCCGAGGTATAGCCCGGCATGTGAAGTCATAATATTTCCAGGTTATGGGTCCTAATGGGTCAAGATGATGAGTCTCGTTTCATTGGGTATGGAGCCCGAATAAGCCAGGATAGGGGTCAAACGAAAGGTCATTATCTGTGAACGATTTCGAAAGGTGAAAGGTCATAACGATACCATAAAGGAATGGGCCTTACTAGATATTAAGGAAGGAAAATGAATAATGAAGTAGAGGTTTTGAATGCAGAAAGAAAGAGGAAAGGGATCTTCATGATTGTTAGGGGCCTATATAAAGAACACGGAAAAGCAAGAAAGGGAGACCTAAAAAAGACAAACATTTCAGACACTTAGCTAATCATTTGAGGATATCCCTGACTTACATCGTGGAAGTCAACCTTTTTAGTATTTATAGCAAGAACAATAAACATCGCATAACTCTTTTTGTTAAACTTAATTTTCGGGAGATTGATCATTATTTCCTTGGAAACTATCATATTAATCAGCTCAAAGTGAACATGGCTCAAACGCCCATTGCATAGCCAGAAGTCTTCACTCTGGGTGATTAAACATTTGGTACGTATTTTTGATACATCACTTAAGCTCAACGTATAGATGTTATCAATCCTATAACATTTAAACACTAATTTTTTATTAGATTTTTGTTCAATTAAGCAACTTAAGGTATCAAAAATGATTGAATACCTTTTGTAACATAATTTACTAACGCTCAAGAGGTTGTTCTTTAGCCCTTTGACTAAAAGAACTCCATCTATGATGATTGTGGATGGATTTCTCACAATAACTTCTCCTAATATCTTACCTCGGTTATTTGTGATCGTGTTCTTTGTGATAAAAATTGATAAACATTGAAGTGTTTCCTATCATATGTTTTGAATAACCATTATCTATAAATCACACTCTTTTCATGACGGTAAAACATTCCTACATGAGATCAAAAAGGTAATATAGGTCCCCCACTTATGTTGGGTCCTTGAGGATTAGTAACAAGGTCTTTAGGAACCATGCCATGAGAACTTTAGGAACCTTAACATTAATCCTAATTTAACATAAAGACGTAGTATGATCCTCATCACCACAATAGTGACATTTTACTTTAGAAGGTCTATTATTTATATCTTTCCTAATAACATAGGGTTTTTTCTTATTATTTTTTCTAAAATTCTTACCTTTATCGTTTGGAACTAAAGAAATAATATTAGGTGATTTAATGATATGTGTTAATTGTCTTTTCAAGTTTTCAATTGCAAGTTTCAAAATGGGACAAATATCACATTCCACTATATCTACCTTTTCTTCTAAAGTAATAGAGATACACAACTGCTCCTTTACTAGATATGAATGTTCCGCTTTCATGGACTCTAAGGAAATATTAAGATGTAAAACTCTCTCTCAAGTTTTGAAACCATTTTCTTTTAAAGAGATATTTTTCTTGAAATCACATATAGCATCAACATGTATTTCCCTAAATGATTTAGACAGTTGATTATATGGAGGTTTAAAATTCCAGTATGAATCACTTACCTCCAAGTCTTTTCTCTATGATGCGCCATCAAGCATGGATGAGTCCGTTCACGATCGTATAATATTGAGATAGAGGAGAAAGAGTATTCATCTTCTTCTTCCCAAGCTATATAGGCTCTCTGAACCTTGGCATTTTTTACCTTCGTCTGGTAAAACTCTTGCTTATTCTTGTTCTTATTTAGGCTTGGATAATCAATTTTGTAGTGTCCGAATTTACCACACTCATAACAAGTCACTTGCATGTTTCCATTTTCTTTGGTGGATGAGACTTCCTAAAGTTTATCAAGTTTCTTTCTAAATGCTTGAGATAGTTTCTATTTATGTATTTGTTGTAACCTCTGACCAAAAAAACTCATTTCTTCTTCTTTAGAGGAATACTTATCGGTACTATCACCATCTTCCTTAACCTTAGCACAATTATGATTAAATAAAGTATTTCCTAAATTATATAACTTATTGATCATGTGAGCAAAGTGCTTCTGCATGGATTCCACTATTTCATTATATTCCATGCAGAAAAGCTTGTATTCTTCCATTAACATGTTAACCTAAGATTGCTTCACAAATTTAGTACCCTCATTCATTATCTGAATTGCTTTCCACATTGATTGAGCTATCTTATCATGCAAAATTGAATAATATACATTAGCGCACAAGGAATAAATTAGTATATTCCTCACTTTCAAAATACAGGAATTTTTATAAGTTTCTTCATCATCCTAATCCTTTGGAGGTTTTATAATTTCAATGTCATCGATATTGATTTTCGGAAAAAAGAGATGTCATCTATAGCAGTCCAAAGCATTATATAAACTGACATTAAATGAATATGCATGCTATCTTTCTAATAAGCATAGTTTTTTCCCTTGAATATGAGAGCTCTATTATATGCATCATTTAGGTCGTCCTTACCCATATTCTCAACTTTTGAAGTCTGAAGACTTGATCAAAAGAGAAGCCCCGAGGCTAATTATTAGATAGAATATGAATGTAAAATGGTCTAGAGGGGGGTGGGGGTGAATAGACCTTTCTCCAAAAATCAATTTCAAAAAACATTTTCTTAAAACATCCTCACTAGCACTTAAGCTAGTCTTCAATGATAAATAATTGAATTTTTTTTATTTTCCATTATATGTCAACTTTATAACGTGTTTTTAAATACAATTAGATAATCTCAAATAATGCTAAAAATTTATATCATCAGATAAGTTATTTCAATATGAATCATTTTCTTATAAAGTATACAATTCAAAAAGGGGAATTTCACAAGATCTTCACTCGACCTTGAATCAGTTCACATTCTTAGATCCAAAGGTTGATTTATGCTTTCGTATGTAGCAGACTTCACTCACTCTATCGGAAGTCCCTTGTCAGAGCCTTTGATCTAACTGAAGGAACCAGACACTCAAACCTTTGTCTGCAACAACCTTCACTTTCTCCTAAATAAGTTTTCCTCAAAGAATAAAACTTGATTTTTCCTTTGTTGGATTACCAATCCCAGCTATACAGTTACAACTTCATTATGCGATAGGAAACTCAAACTTCATAAAGTATTGACACCTAATGACCCTCCTCTCAGTAGATCTCATTCTTTCTCAAAGTTGGCACACACACACAAAAAACAAAAAAAGAAGTTATTCTTCAAATTTTATTTAAGAGAGAGCGAGAGACAGGAGATATATATATATATATATATAGAGAGAGAGAGAGAGAGAGGTTTTTCAAAAATTGTGAAAGTTGTATGCTAGAGAGAGAAAAAATTTGTTTATATATGTGTTGAAGTTAATGCACTAAAAATGATCCTTATGATTAAATTCAAATGAGAGAATTATTTAAATCAATAATATAAAATCCAAATTTTGCACCTTTGATTCTAGTCAAAGAAATCCTCTATTTGAGTCACATGACCAGAGATGAACTCCAAAATGTGAAGCCTAACCATGATTCAAATTAGGGTGTCATTTGATTGTTATAATGCTCTTAGTTGGTTCAAATCACAATTCTAAATGAAAATTATGATTTCCAGAATTGAAATTCTGATTAAAAAAAAGATGTTCATGATTGAATCAAATATTTGTATGACTTGAATTATGCTTTCATAAGTTTATTGGTTCAATTATTTTGACTTATTCACTTGAACGACTTTGCATCGACTTTAGTCAAAGTGTTTGGTTTATGCATGCAAAATACATTTTACTGAAAAATGCTCAATTCTAATAGATGCGCAAGGATCTAGATGAGAGGAGACTCAATTACTAAAAACGATAAAGAAAGAACAATCAATAAGAAAATCAACAAAATTCTATGAGAGCAGAGAAATTTAAAACTAGATACATGAACTTAGATAAATAAACTAGATTATACATGTTATGGTTGGAAAAATGACAAAGTCCCCATCATCCTTTATTTGTTTCTAAGGAACAGAGAAATAATAAAACCTATAAACTAAGGGTGAGATGCTAGATTCGGGAGTCAGTTAAGTAAGGGGAAGGTACTAGGCACCCCTTACCTCCGTTGTACTCAATGGGATCCTCCTTCAATTCTAGAGTTAGTGTGGGATTACAGATGTTTGCTAGATTATTGATTAATTATTAATTATTTATCATATTTTTATTGAGTAAATATTTTAATTAAACAAATGGGAGACCCAAAAAGATTTTTTATTATCGTACTCACTATAATTTACAACTCTATGCCTACGCACCTTCACATTAGGCGAGAGATCAGAATACCGTAATTCTTATATAAAAAAGTTGATTGTTGATTGTTTTTATCCCTTGAAAATTCTCACACATCAGGGGCGGAGAAGTGATTAATTTTAAGAAAATGTCTCAATTGCTAGGATAGAAAACTTATAGTTTAAGGTGTGTTGAATTGATTTTATCGCTTAATCATTTTGCAAAAATATAATATTTAATTTATTTAAGAAAATAGATTCATAATGATATTATATATTGAATATTAAAAAGTTTAATTAACCCAATATCATATCCCTTATCCCTAATTTTTATCCCTGACTTTTATCCCCGATTTATCCCTTGTGAGTATCTCTTGTTTTTATCGCTTAAAACTCTATGATTTTACCCCAAATTTCTATATTATAATTATCCCAAAAATTATCCTAAAATTATCTCACATGTTAACCCTAATTCTTTAATCATAATTATTATCGTTTTTTTATATTTATTTTAGTGGACTACTAGCACATTTACGGTACTCTAGTTTTCTATCTACTATACAATTTGTATTTACAATTAATTAAATCTAAAAACTCAAAGTAGGTGAATCTCCTATGTTCCACTCTCATCTAGACACAACACCTAACACACGTGTTTCATATCTATGAGAAAATAAGACATATATTTTTTAACCACACATCAGTCTATTAAAAGCAAAATAAAAAAAAGAACATTCAAATTAGGAAAAACTAAAAATAACTTAGAGAGAAAACACATGGAGATAGCAGAACGCGACCACATAGGGAGAAAAGTTAATCGATAGAAGACTGACGTTATGGCTGTGGCGGTGACTGGATTTTGCATGGATATGATGGTGGAGAGTAAGTTACACGCTCGTTTGACTTGTCGGCAATGGTGGTCACTCTTTTCGGCGATGCAACGGGGACGCGAATAGATTCACTGTCGTATATGTAAGTGGTGATACATCCGTAAGGATTTGAGTTCTGATACGGTGTTGTAGTGTTTGAAGATGGATTATCGAACTAGGCATCATGATCTTAAATTATGGCTCTTCTTCTTCCTTATTCTTTGATACACTGTTATTTTTTTTATTGTTATTGTGAATAGATTTTGTCATGAAATTTTTGTGTGTTTTGTGTAGTGTTATTAAGATTTATGTCGTGACTTGTTTGAATGAAGAAAGGAGTGAAGTTATAGGTGATATGAGGTGGTTGGAAGTTGATGATATTGTGTAATTTGTGTGGCTTTGAAGAAGAGTTTTTAGAAAGTTAGAATAGGTGTGAGTGAATTTGTCTTTTCAGTGTATACATCTAATATGTACAAGGTGGAGGTTCTTCGTGTTTAGAAAATGGATTAATTTATACTAAAAGAAATAGTTAGAAAATTGATTAAAAATAAAGGTCATTAACAATCATATTAAATATAAAATTAAAAAATGTTAATTATTTTTATTTTAAGAATAAAATACTTTTAGAAAGATTTTTATTTTAAGAATAAAATAGTTTTGAATTTTTCCTTATTAATAACTTTCGATTTTTTTTTCGATTTGGAATCAAAGGTGAAATAGTTCAAAAACCAAAAACTTAATGTCAATAATTTTAAGAATAAAATATTTTTCTACATTTTTTTATTTTTAAATTTTTTTGGATTATTTTTTTACTATTTTTGGATAAACAAATTATTATTTAAAGTATATATTAATAAAAAACAAAATTTAACAATAAATATTAAAAAATTACAATTTTAACCTTTTAATTAAAAAGAACAATTTTAAAAAGGTAGAATATGAGATTATCTATATTAATGGAGATTTGATTTTGGGTAAGAATGAAGTGATTTGGAAGATATAATTTAGTAAGATTTTGATAATTGAGCAATTTTAAAAATTTAAAACTTAAAGATGAATTAAGAGTTGAGAAGATTTTGCTATTTTTAGATTAATAATAATTACAATTATTTATTCTTAGATTAACACACTATACTAACAAATAGTTCTTTTGCTATTCTTTGTTTTTTTTTTTTAAATAAATTTAAGAGATTTATCTTTTAATAGGAATAGTAAAAAATTTAATAAAAATATAATTTTTGGATTTTTTAGATAAAAAGTGAAAAAAGTAAAAATATATTTATTTTTAAATTTTTATTTTATATGAAAAACGAAAAATTAATAAAGTTAGAAACCAATAAAAGGGAAATGTACTAAAATGGGATAATTGAAATTTGAACTCAGAACCTCTCACACTTATGTCTCCATATACTCACTTTACAATCAAATTGTCTATTATGTTTATTCCAAATAAAATAGAACCCAAATAAAATGCAAATGAGAGATTGATTTTCATTTTTGACCATTTTACAAATGGTACCATATTTTTTTTTTCTCTTTTTTTTATAAATGTATAAAAAAATTATTTATCTAAAAACTTAAAATAATTTTTAAAATGCAACTTATTTATTATTTTTCTTTGTAAAAACCAAAAAGATAAAAGTCAAAATGTGCTAAAACGAAAGTTGGGACTCAAACCGAGATCGTATGATTGTGCTCCTTACACATGTTCTCTAATCCAATATGTCATTTCATTTATTCAAACTAAAGTGGCATTAGAAAATATATGAAGGATGACCAAAGTTTGAGTATACGAACATACACCAATAAACATAATCCAGAGAGAGGGAGAGAGAGAGAGATGTTTCGAATGAAGAAAGTGAATGAAAGAGGAAGAAGACGCCTCTCAAATGCCTAATATTATTCATGAAATGTAGAATTTGAGGAAATGTAGAATTTTATACATAAAAAACACTATTATTTTTTTGCAATTGCTTTAATAAAAGAATCATATCTAAAAAACTATAGCACTTTAAAAAAATCATTTTTATAAATAATTATTAGTTTATTTTTAATTAATTAGAGTTTGATTAGGCTTTGTTTTGTTGTGAAACTAGAAATGAAAATGATTACAGAAAGTACGAGGAATGAAGCTTTCGATGTTCTTTTTGGATGCAGCACGTGAATCAAAGGTTGTGATTATAATGCTTTTTGAATTAGAGATATCCGTTCTGGTATGACGCAGATAACCGATATTGCTATCTCTGATACGGACTTAAGGGAGGGGTACCTGTATGGTTAACACTCCAACATCCAAGTCTATTAGGATTTAAGATAGGTGATAGCGAAAGTTGAGATTTCAGTTATGAGTGTGTACCTTAAAACTCTTTACAAAGATATTTATACATTAGATTTGGTGGAGCATATTAAATAATGGATATCATGTCATTGGGTCTTTGACCAATAAAAGAAGTGGAACTCAGATCTTAGTCGGCGCGAACTTGAGAGTCCCCTTTTACTCTTCATTGTATATAAAATAAATGACTTTTTTCTTCTTCTTATATTACATTAAAGCGTTCTAATTAAAATTACACTTTATTTATAAAAGACATTCTTAAAAATAATTATTATATTTTTATTTTATTTTAATAATTTTATTTTATAATATAAAATGGTGTAAATATCTTAAAATATTATTTAAAAAATATATTTATTTAAATATCAATAGCTTTAAAAAATTTGCAATTTATTTTTCTTTGTTTCTTTAAAAGTGCTTTTACATAAAAAGCCCCCTAAAATGTAAAATCTAACAAATAAAGCTTATACACTATACCTCCCATCACACTAATATATAAGACATTCTTTACCTAATTCATATTAATTTAAAAAATGGTTTATTATAGTTAATTATATTAAATTTGTTAATGGTTTATGTATTATTTTTCAATATTGCTTTATAATTATTGAGATTCATAAGTTCAGTACTCTCACTTATTTAATTATCCAACTGATTTTGTATTAAGACTCACCACCCACCTTTTTCTTCAATTATTGTAAGAGAAATGATGAAATAACTCAGGGTCTTTAGAAAAAAATAGCTAATACAAAAAGAAAACATAGAGATATTTCTAATAAAAAAGGATAAATAAAATATGGGCTAGGCTTTACAGACTTCACTTTTGGGCTTTATCATTGGGTTATTTACTAATGGTGTTCATCTAAAAATTGGCACAAAGTTTCTTTTTGTCAAATTAAAATAATGAATTATAAATTTAATTTTTAAATTGATCGTGCTCTCATCTTCATCTTTAAAATGAGTTGCTTATTAATTTGTAAAAATGTAATTCTTTATTTTTATAAAGAGTTATCATGAGCTTAATTTATGGGTATTTTATACAAATTGATTACCTAGCTGGCCCACGAATATTAATATATAAAAACTGTTTGCGTTATCTACAACAAAAGAGTCTTGAAAAAAGGACATGGTTTCTCATCTTCATCTACCATCTGATGATGACATGTTACGAGGTCATAAATAACATTTGATTTACGTTTGCAGATCAATAATAATAAATATTTAAATGAACCTGATTTTTAAATTATAAGTTTGAATTAAACTTAAATTATATTCCCTCAATCTCATATTATAAGCAAATTTCACATTTCTAGATTCATTAAATAATTGGTATATGTAGTCTTTTATTAGACCAGATACGTTAATTATTTAACAAATCTAGAAAGGTAAAATTTGTTTATAATATGGGACGGAGGGAGTATGTTAAGCGGTTAACCTCAATTGTTTTGCAGGTTGATGTAGAAGATAGTTGAGTTTGAAATTTAAATTCCTCTTCTTATTACATGGTCAGCCGCGCTTATAAAAATTTGTCTGATGTTGATGACAACAACAATCAGGATAATTTTTTAATTTGGTGGTCGAAGAATATGCCGCTTAAGGTGTCTATTTTTGTCTGACAGCTATTTTTGATTCACATTTCAACGAAGGAGAATTTGGCTAGGTGGCAGATTCTTGCTTTGACCGACTAATGATATGTTGCGAATTATGGTGTGGATGAACACGGAGATCACTTGTTTGTAAAATGTCATTTTTTGGGTAGATTGTGGCCTATAATTTCTATTTGGCCAGGTTTCTCAACAGAATTTCAAGGAAAGTTATTGGATCATCTCTTACAGTTTGGAGTGCAAGACGGTTTATCGAAAAATGTTTGGATGTTTCTTAATACTATTTGGCTCTCTGTGATTTGGATTATTTGGAAAGAGCGAAACACTCGTATTTTCATAATAAGGAGAAGAAATTGCAGGCGTTATCAGAAAGGGTAACGCTTTAGTCTTTTTGGTGGTTAAGGTCAAAAAATGTTTCTATTGATTTTGATTACCAGGTTTGGAGGAAAAATCATTTATCTTGCTTATCAAGTGTATTGTAGTCAGCTTTGTGTTGTTTCTAATTCAGAGTTTTGTGTTGTAATTTTAGAGTTGTGTGTTGTAATTTCATATTCTTTGTTATCATCTTCGGTACATCTTGTGCTGAAGTGACATATTTTGATCATAAATATATTTCTCATTTTGGTCTTTTAAAAAAAAACTCAAATCATATGTGTCGATCTTTTGGTTGACTACTTTAGGTAAAAACAACATGGACAAAATAAGATAAATTTGTGAAGAGGCAGCATGTGGGACACGATGTTCCAACATGTGCGCATCATCTGTCCCTAGTTAGGAAGAGTGGTTCAGTGAGTAAATCTGAGCACGTTTTAGTTGATTCCAAGATGATTTGACTGTTATGTTTTGTATCTTTTAGGAATTGGTTATTAAAGAATATTAGATAAAAAAGATTGTCCAAGACCAAGTCAAATTGAATGAGATCAAATCTCTTGGTGGACATTAATGAATAAGCAAATCAAATCTACATTTATTTTAAATCAACATAAAATAAAAAATGTTTGCTTTAAATCAAATGCGAAGGCCCAACAAATGGTTTTCTATATAAGAAGACTCATTCATACAAAAAAGAAGATGCAAGTATTTAAGATCTAGTGTGATAGGGTTTTGTTCTTTGAGTCTTTATATTCTTGTTGTTTATTATAAACCTCTAAAGAAACCTAAACTGAATATTCAAGGCATAAATATTGATTGTTAGTTGAGTTCTAATTCAACATCTTTAATCTGTTGAAAGCATAGATCACCAGGGTAATGATTGAGAGAAAGTGAGAAGGGTTATCATGTTTAGGGGGAATCCTAAATAGAAAGACATATGTAGTATTAGGAAGTAGGAATTAAACAAGGTTTGTCCTTCTAAGACTAATTCTATTAATACTATTGAGAGTGGATTTCCTTTCTTATGTTGGAATCCCCTCAGACGTAGGTGACGTTGCACCGAACTGGGTTAACAATTCTCTTGTATTCTAAAGAAAAACTGACCATAAAGATATTAACATCCCTACCTAAAAGGTTTGATATGAATGTCACATCTATTGAAGAAGCCCGAGAAGTTAGCGCCTTCAAAATGGATGAACTCATTGGATCTTTATAAACCTTTGAGATGGAAATAAATGATAGAACTGAAAAGAAATAAAAAGAGTATTTCCTTTGTATCCAACACTGAAGAGGATGAATATGAATGTGAAAAGGATACTGAAGAAATTCTATCATATGTTATAACTCTTTTTGGTAGAAACTTTCACAAAGCTTTGAAGTGATTGGACAGAAGATGGAGGAAAAATGTCGAAGATAAAGTGCTAGACAACTTCAAGAACATTGGTCCCTAGCGCAAGAGTAAAGATGAAGACAAGCCTAACAAAGTAAAAGGGATTCAATGTCATGAATGTGAAGGTTTTGGTCACATTAAAACTGAATGTCCAACATTTTTAAAGAAACAGAAAAGGGTAATGTCAACACTTGATTTAATTTTGATGATGAGAGTGAAGAACAAATAGCTAAAAAAGTGATGACTTTTATTGGAAAATGTGAATTTGGTAGTGAGTCTAGTGATGAAGAAATCACAGATGAAGAGTTAGCTGAAACATACAAACATTTGTATAGTCAGTGGAAGGAATCATACATGGTATGAGAGAAACAAAATAAAACTATAAGTGCTCTCCTTATAGAAAAAGATAAACTTTGCTCAACCATTACAGGTCTGGAAGAGGAAGTCGCCTTGTTAAAGTCCAATCTTGATAATATGACAAGGTATGTATGAATATTGAAAAATGTCTATAAGGCTCTTGATGAAATCCTGGAAGTTGGAAAGATGTCTAATGATGTTAATGGAATAGGATTTGACTACAACTCCATGAGCAAAGAAACAAAAGTTCCAATTAATATGTTTGTCCCCCCTAAGAAGAAAACTGCATTTTTGAAGGAGGATTATATGTCCCAGCAACTTGCTCGACATATGTACCCTCAGTACATAAGAAACAAGAACTCTTCTTGAAAATGTCATCATTGTGGAAGATATGGCCATATAAGGGCCTATTGCTATAGATTGTATGGATATCCTCATCCATATAGTCAACCATGGTTCAATAGAAAAATAGGCAAGAACATTCATGCTAGAAAATTGTGGAAGCCCAAAGAAATAGCCATAAGTCTCATAGCTCACGCATCTCTTATAGTTTCCTCAAGAGAAGATTGATACTTTGATAATGGATGTTCTAGGCACACGACTGAAGACAAGAACTATATAGAAGAGTTAAGATCATACTCCAAGAGTTATGTTACCTTTGGTGATGGAACAAGAGGAAAAAACAAGAGTATAGGCAAACTGGTCTATCCAGGTCTCCCTAGGCTTAATGATCTACTGATGGTGAAAGGATTAACTACAAACTTGATCAGTATAAGTCAAATATGTGATTAAGGTCTGAATGTGAGTTTCAACAAATCAGAATGCATTGTTTCCAAATCAAGAAGTGTTAATGAAAGGATCGAGATCCAAAGACAGCTGTTATTTGTGGATATCTTAGAACAAAAGTCATCCCTCAACATGTTTGATATCCAAGGTAGATGAGACCAAGATATGCCACCAAAAACTTGGTCATCTTAACCTCAAGAGTATGAGAAAGATCATATCAGAAGATACTATCATGGGATTGTCAGAGCTCAAGATTGAAGAAGGAAAACTATGTGGAAAGTGTCAAATTGGTAAGCAGACCAAGATATCACACAAGAAGCTTCATTATCTTACCACCTAAAAAGTCATAGAGTTACTTCATATGGATCTGATGGGGCCTATACAAGTAGAAAGTATGGGTGGAAAAAGATACGTCTTTGTGTGTGCCTATGATTTTACAAGGTACACTTGGATCAAATTTATTAAAGAAAAATCTGACACTTTTGATGTCTTCAAAGAGCTATGTCAATATCTCCAAAGAGAAAAAGATAGCGGAATAGTAAAAATAAGAAGTAACCATGGTATAGAGTTTGAAAACTCTTAATTCTCTGAGTTTTGTTCCTTCAAAGGGATTGATTATGAATTCTCAACACCTATCACACATCAGCAGAATGAAATGGTCAAGAGAAAGAATATGACCTTGCAAGAGTCAGCTAGAGTTTTGTTGCATGTCAAGAACCTACCTTTCTATTTTTGGGATGAAGCAATGAACACATCTTGTCACATTCACAATCGTGTGACTATAAGATCTGGAACCAAAGCAACTCAATATGAGCTATGGAATGGGAGAAAACCAATTGTCAAATATTTTCATGTATTTGGTAGAAAATGCTAAATCTTGGAAGATCATGAGTAAGGAGGAAAGATGGATCCCAAGAGTGATGAAGGAATATATATATATATATATATATATATATATATATATATATATATATATATATATATATATATATATATATATATATATATATATATATATATAATCCAACTCAATTGATAGTGATAGTAGTTATGACGCAATATTCAAGTGGTCCAATGTTTCTAGACACCTTTAAAAGCATGACATATATACTAATTATGGTCATTAATTCATATATACAAATGTATGTATTTCATGTCGTATCAATTAAAACTATTTCAGCCATTTATTTTATATAAATGTGACTATGAGGCACTAGGAATATTTATTTGTATTTGTTAACGAGGATCTCTGTGGGGATTATCTGTTTGGAATTTAGAAGTTGGAAAAATTTTCTTCCACGAGAACGGAGATGGAGGGACAAGTTTCTCCAGTGACACTTTAGGGTGGGAATCGGGAAAGTACCATCCGCCTCGCAGATTTCCCAACCTTGACCATATTATTTAACTTTTATATTTTGTATATTATATATTATATAATTATATAATTTTACATATTTTTTATAAAAAAGTTAATATATTAGAAAATGAAGAGTAATTAATGGATTTTTTTTTTAATTATAAAACATATTGTTTCACTACCCAAGTATATAAATTTTTTAAGATTCGGTATTCGTGAATCTCCGTGGGAATCTGTAGAGATGACGATGGAGATAAATATTCCTTCGTGGAGAGGATCGGGGATGGGGGCAGTAAAAGAATTGGGGGACGGGACAGGGAGAAGGGAAGTATCCTTTGAACATTCTCTGCCATTGACATTCCTATGAGTTCCACTAAAATAATTTTTTACATTCACATTTGTAAAATTCTATTTTATTTAAAGAACAATTTGAACATTGGAATGTTAATATAGTATAGTTACCAATCTAATTACTTAAAAATCATAATCAATCCTCAATGCAACGTGTTCGCAAGTATTTTTAGCGAACAATCACGAGTTTGAAAGTCTTTGAGATTAACTCGAAAAATATCGGGATCGGTTTTGTATGAAAAATGTGATTGTAACATACATGTAAGACGTAACCAAATTTGTCTGATTGCAGACAATGCATGAATAGACTTCAAAGAACATGATGTTTAAATTGAAGTAAAAAGAACTTGAAATAAATAACATTAAATGAGAATGTAGTAAATGACAAGAAAAGTAAAGTTGTTTCAATTAAGGAAACATAAAAGTACATAAATAAAGAGGGACGCAAACTCACAAACTTTTTCGCTCTCTAGCTTGGATACTCTTATTCTATAGAGAATTTTATATGAAAACTAGCGAACCTTTTGCTATAACACATGAGTCTACTATAAATACTACCTAGGAATAACTTTCTTCGACAGTTTTAACACTACATGAACTGACACATCACTTGAATGCATGCAACTCCTCACTCCATATTATGCAACACCTCACTCCATATTTTATGATATTGTTATATCTTTGAAAACTGTTGAAACCATTATCCCACATTCTCTAACTACTTAGAAGTTAGCAATTATTCCTCCGCGGAAGACAATTACTGAGTGCATAAAGCCCTCTTCATCTTTGGTTTCCTTATTCTTCCAAGTATCCAAAGTATGTCAAAGAGTCTTCTCTCGACACGGTGTTGAATAACCTCTTAAGTCTACTCTTGAGACTCTTTCAACTCATTTCTCAAGATATCTCCTTGATATTTCCCCAACTAACATCTTAAGATGCCAATCGAGAGCATCTGATCGATGTGCCATCACTATCGAACCATGTTTATCATTTGTTACACTTAGCATTTCACCATATGCAAACATTAACTTTATTTTCCTTTTAGACAGAAAATCGTAGGTCAACACAATGTCATCTTCAACTTTTTATCTTTTCATGTTTTAGTATGGTTTAACATCTAATTGGAAAGGGATGCAAATTCAAAATTGTCACATATACAAATTAAATTCATACTAATATAGATTTGATCTATAGGACACTACAAGGAAAATATTTTGCCCACCCCTTTTTTATAGCATTTGGTTATAATATATATATATATATACATTTTTTTGTCAATTTATATATACATTTGATCTATAGGAGACTACAAGGAAAATGTATTGTAGCTTAAAAAATTTAGTGTTGACTCCGATTCCGACGCTAATAGTGTCGACTTTACGTCAAAAAGACAAAGTTTGTTGAAATTATTCACTTAATTTTAATTTTTGAAATGACTTTAAAGTTACTGTATACCTTGGCCGGCTTTAAGGTCTTTCCCCTGATTCAAATATATTTTCATTATTTTATCAAAATAGTAGCGTCTGTTTAGTCGACGCTAAATTCTCTCCCCATATTCATTTATTTTATTTTATTTTAATAAAATAGTAACGTCTGTTTGAACCGATGCTAAGGTCATTCTCTATACTCATGTGTTTTTTTATATTTATTTGTTAAAATAGAAAATAGAAAACTTTTCATTTTTCCTTCATTAGTAAAACAAAAATCCTTTCCCCACAAAAATTTATTTTCCTCTTTTTTATATTCTTTAGTAAAAAAAATTAAAACAAAATTAAAGAAAAGAAAACCCTAAACTCCATAATGCACTTGTTCTTCCTTTTCATCCCTCGTTCTGCTTTCACTCACTCAATCTCAAACCCTAAACCCCTTTCATAATTGATTTTATAATTATTAATTTACTTCCACCATATTAGAGTTAATTTAATTTTGTATAATACAAGATGGAATGTGAGTGATTAAGAAAGAGTGTAGTTTTGTTCCATTTAACATCGCTTAGGTTAGCAATAACATATATCGGAGGTGATGGATGTGCCACAGTCACATAACAACAATCCTAAACTGAATCCCAATCCGTTGGAGTCAACGGTGCCATAATTCACTATAAAACTTTAAAAAGCTTATATCAAAATATCCATACTATCCCTAATTAAAAATTCGATGCGTCAATTATATATATGAAATGGTTTTATTATGTCACAATTTGTAACAGATTACGAATTCTCCACTAAGATTTTTTGAGACCGAAATTGATTACAAATTTTGAGTTATCACAAGTTTCATTAGTAAAACAATTTTTGACGAAATTTTAATATTTTTGTGACAGATTTCTTCCCTCTTTAAATTTAATTTTATAATCTTACTAAGTCCCATAATCCATTTCGATTAAAATTTCTAAATAAAATTATCCCAATCCATTTTTTTTTCTTTTTGTGCGGAATAGGCATAACAATTTTTTTTTAACTCGATCGTCGTCATCCTGAATCTAACGGGAAAAACCAATTTAATTGGATAAGATTGTAAATAAAATATAGTTTTTAATTATGGAGGTATTATAGTGGACGCTAAAACCCGTCCATCACCCACCCCATCCATCCTATTTAATTTACCTTTTTATCCTTATTTTTAATAACTTTATCAATCATTTATCCTTCTTAATCTTAAGATAACAAGTATAACGGAAGAAATAATAATAATTTTAAAAATATATGTAGATTAAATGAAAATGATCAAGTAATATAATAATTATTAAAATGATCACTACAATAAATAATACATTTTATGACTAAAATTTACCCTTGGCCAACAAACAACCAAAGTATAATCCCTTGGCACGGCACTTTTTTTAAAATCCCATATATTCTCTTTATTGTAGGAACCCAGGGATATGAAAAATAGCTAAGGGATCACACTTCAAATCCATTTTTGCAGTTTTTACTTTGATGTATTTTTTAATTGGCATATTTTAATTTTTTAATTTCTAAATTAATTAAAATAACATATTCTCTCACTTCAATGAACTAATTCATAAGAAAAGTGACTTGGGGACCAAGCTTGAAATATCATATTTTGCCTTCTTACTTTTTTTTTAATTGGAACTTTTTTTTTTTATTATTTTAAATTTATCTATTACTCGGTTGTGTTCCAACCGATAGAAAATCTCAATTTTGCATTTCAAATGACACTTTTCTCTTCTTTTTTTTTTAATTTATCTATTCCCTCGGTTGGGTATTCTAACCGAGTGGAAATCTCTTTTCCATATACCTTCCAAAGCAAAACTCTAGCTTTCATTTACTTTTGCAACTTTCATTTTTCATCTTCATTTCTCCTACGAAATCGAATTGTCTCTAAACCGAACATACCCTAAAAAAAAATCATCTTCATTTTCTCAATCAAAACTCTATAAATGTATTTCTAAACTCAATTTCCATCATTGTGTTAAGAAACTTCATCTCTTCCAATACACATGCGTGTTCAAAACTTCATCTCTTCCAACAGACTTACATGTTCAAAACTTCATTTCTTCCATTTGAATGTCATTAACACCATTGAAGAACCAAAACGTTTTAAACTAAGGAAATACAACACATCTCTAACGAAGCTTCCTCCACCATTATCATATCTTTTTCATCATGTTTTCGATATGTAACTCATTTTGTCCATGCACGTAACTTAGAAATGTCAGTTTTTGTTGTTTTGGATTTTTTATTGCTTGTTGATTATGTTGAGAGTAATACAAATATATGATGTTCTTGATTTTGTTCTAAGAACTTGTGTGAATGTGTTGATTTCATTTTAACTCTTACTCTAGTTAAACTTTCATAACCTCTATGAATTCCTTAGTGTCATGTATTTTTGAATTGATGTGCTCCTGTCTGTTAAACTAATGGAAAAAGGTTTTAGTTAATGTGGTTGTGGTATTCCATTTATTATATATATATATTTTAAATAGACTTCTTGATATCATGTATATTCTTGTTAGCTCTTTTACTCATTTGTGATAGCTTCATATTTCAAACACCTATGTATTATTTCCATATGTATCATGCGCCACATTAGGTGCCTTTGTTAATGTTATGTTAAGTAAAATATGTTTATTATTGTTGTTGTTTAAATAGAGATGAGTGATTCATCTAGCACCCCTCCTATCAATGATGGTTCTTTTATTCAAAGTAAATATAAGAAATTTTAGAGGTTCTACAATGATGGAAAAATTGACAAAAGTTTGCAACACAAGTATTAAGATGTTGAACGATTTTGATTTAAAAAGTGGGAGGTGTTATGTTGAACATGCTACGACATTTAGGAGTTACGTGACATTACTTAGTTGAAGAAAAATGAGTATTTTGTTAGAAGATTAAGGTCAGATAGATCTTGAAGTGAAAGAAAATATAAATCGATGTTGTGGTATTAATTTTAACTTACATGATTTGTTTCACAAGTGTATTTGACCATTTAATTTTTTATTTAGTACTAATACCAACTTTATGATGTAAACTTGGGATATTTTTATTGTTTCAAATGATGATAACCTAACAAAGAAATGGATTTCAAATGCTGGTGAACGTTGGAGGGACTTTAAGAGACATCTCACAATAGATTACATTACAAATCCAAAGCCTAACGCAAAGCCTCCATCTAAGGTGTATAATTATATTGACCAGGAGACCAAGAATAAGTTTGTCGAGTCTTGAAATTTTGTTGAGTTTCAGGTTAGTAGTAATATTATGTTGGGCTAGAAATCTTATGTATAAGTTATCTTGATCCTTTTAAAATTAATACGACCATGCAAATAATAATCCATTTTGTTCATAACAGGCTAAGAGTCAAAGAGGAAAGGAAAATAGAGCTAAAATATCCATTTATATAGATTGTCTCGTGGAGGATATGAAAAACTAGAGGAGACAATGATTATAGAATAAACAAAGCAGAGAGAACCACAACTGGAAAATGCTTCACTAATCTTTGATTGCGGTGCATCTCCATCATCACCCCATGAAAAATGGAAGAGAGCATAACAAAGACTAGTAGGCGAGTTCACATAAAAAACTACACATGTAATTACTGAGAAGATTGTAAGTAGATTATTTTTTCAAAAATATTAATTGTAGATAATTCATTTTTGTGCCTTTTTTCACAACAATGCCATGACCTATTCGTAGAAGCGATTGAAACAAATAAGCATGGTGGGCGTGTCCATGGAATTTAAGGAGGCGTCACCCTGATACATTTTTTCAGATCATCTTCAAATAGTGAAGAATTTTGATATAAACAGACTGAAGAGCTGGTTGATCAGAAGTTTGAAGAAATATTAGAAAACAAATGAGTGATTATGCATAAGAGTGTGGTTCAGAAGGTGATTGAGGTAAGTATAAGTTTGGTTTTGGAACTTCCTTTTTTGTTTGTATGATTAAAAATTTGTGTTGTGTGTTGATGTTATTTGTGTTCTTAAAATTATTTGTTGTATTGTTATTGTTTTTATGATGCAAAAATTGACATTGATGAATATACTCGTCCAACCAAATACAAATCCATTAGAAATTTCTAAGAAAGTTTCTTTGGATGGTGCAAACATGAAAGATATTTATTCAAAAGAGGTGTATTATGGATCTTGTGTGGGATACTGATAGACTTTCTATATCTATACTATAATTATGATGCACATAAGTATATATTTTATGGTGATGTCAATTTATGTTGATTGTTCTCAAATACTTTTAATTTCAAGACTCACTTTAAAATTTTACTTTTGTTTTAACATTTAGGTACATGTATCAACTTTGTATAGAAACAAATAAATCAAATATGTATGGGTTCTTGAACCCCCTACATTATTCAATATTTTAGGATGTTGAATAAGGGAGATCCAAACTTACATATAAAATAATTTAATTAAGTCGAATAAAATTTGTTACCTAACACCGTTTATCTATTCGTAAGTATATATGAATTTGTATTTTTTCTTATTTAGAATTCAATTTTGTACTAGTTATTAATTATAATGGTGTTCATGCAGTAGTCATTGACAATTGATAATGATCTGTCATAAGCATAATAGCATAATTATGTTATATCTGTTATGCAAACATTTGATTCAAGGATAAAAATATAACTAGCGCGTAAGTGACATTATTTTTAATACTAAAATATTCACTTTACTTTTGAATATTTTTTTATTAGGTTTAGTTATAGTTTTTGTCCTCCTATTTTACCTTATTCACGTAATTGGTCTCATTTATTTTAAATTTAAATAATTTTGCTCTCCTCTAATAGTTTTACACTTATAATTAACGATGTTTATATTTTTCAAATGACAAGTTTCTTGTGAAACACGACAATCATCATATATAAACTTATTGTGAAATTTTATAGATTAAAATATAAGTTAAAATATGAATGTCTCATAGATTTTCTACGAAAAAATGTGAGAAGGGACCAAAACTATTTTAATTTTAAATTTGAGAATTAATTTCGTGAATCGAGTAAAATTGGGGAACCAAAACTGTAATTTAGTTTTTTTTATTAATATTTAGTTTTATCAATATGTACCGTTATGGGGGAATACAATATGTGTCATGGTTTTATAAATAAAATGTCTAACTTTATTTTTTTCTAAAGTAAGTGATATTATTTGTGACATTCTTTTATTTTCGTTAAAGTAGTACTTGTGCTTTTTATGTGTATTATATACTATATAAAATTTATTTATAGACAAGGCTACATCCAAAAGGATGTGTATGAATATTATATGATGAAAACACATGTCGAATATTGTCTCGGTTGAAATTGTTGATTCATAAAATGTGGTAATCACTTTATCCATATGCATGTAACTTATTTATATTAGTTGTTAAGTAAAATGTTTAAGGTTATTTTTGTTATTGTAAGCAAAGTTAATTTTGTTGTTGTTAACTAGTAAATATTTAATGTTGTTATTATTGTGGAGATCGAAAGTTTAATGTTGTTGTTGTTGTATTAACCTAATTTACATTTCATTTAAATTATATGTGTTTAACCACTATACAACATTCACAAAAGAAGACATAAATTATTCCCGCTCACGTTAGGAAACTTGCTTCCTAGAGCCTTTTTTATTTACAAACACGCTGATTTATCTTGGTTGTTGTCTTTTTGGTTAATTATTGGTATATTTTAGTTTTGTTGTAAAACAAATATGTGTGTCATTTTGATTTTGGTATAAACAATTTATTTTGGTCGATAATGTATATATATTTTGTTTTACAAATGCCTCATTTGATTCTGTTTTACAAAATATGTAATTTAGATTTTATTTCAAAAAAATATAGGTTAAAAAGAAAATTATGTACAATTAAATAAATTCATATTTCAAAAAAACAAGAGGTTTTTCCTCGGTTGGGACTGAGGTAAACATCTTTCCCCCAAACGGAATATTTAATTATCATTTTGGTTATTAAAAGTAACTGAGAGTAAAAGCAGAGTTTTTTTCTCCGATTAATATTTTCAATTGAGGGAAAAAATAACACGCTTTCAATTTTTCACATAGGACAAAGGCCCAAGGGAAAAAAGTATTTCACTTTCCATTACACCCTATGTTACCTCGCCCACTCAATTGAGGTAAAAGCCTTATTCTTTTTTTTTTTAATCTGTAATACCTGAAATCAATTAAAATAAAAAGGAACAGTACAGAAGATTGGGGGTCATAGAGTATGACCTAATAAAAACAAAATATTAAAGCAAATGTGTATTAGTGATGAACATCCATATATCACGTGCACAATCTAGTGAACCACTCATGCATAACTATAAATAAAACATTTCATGACGACTATTTCACCTCGTGTATTTAAAAACCGAGGTATAATTCCTGGACGCACCCTGTTTTTTTAATAAAAAATATACAATATATTCCGTCAGTTACTTTGAAAACTGAGGGGTAAACATATTCATTGTACATGCTTCGAATCTCATCAGCCTCAATTTATATTTTTATCTCATTAAAAGTGGCGCCTTCTTGAATATTTTATTTTTAATCTAAACATACGTTATTTTTCACCTCGGTTTTCTTTCCAACCGAGGTGAATATGTTTCTCCGATATATATATATATATATATATATATATATATATATATATATATATATATATATATATATATATATATATATATATATATATATATATATATATATATATATATATATATATATATATAACTTTAGTTTGTAGCATCCAATTTCATTTGTCTAAACAACATAAACAAAACCCTAACGAAGAGCCCTAAATAATGTGAGTCATAAACACGTACCATCTTCAATATGTAGATGTTATGTGTTTAGTGCTCTTGTTTCTTCTTTAGTGATTCAAATCATATTCTTTTACTTCTTATTCAGAGATCTGGTACATCAAACATCATTACTCATACTATTTTTATTGTTGTTGTTATTGAGATCCAAAACCCTAGAGGTTTTATCTTGTTGTTATTGCCTTTGTTTAAATGTATTTATATTATAGGTTTATCGATATTATTATTGTTGTTGTTATTGTTGTTGTTGTTAAGACCCGTTATTGAGACCCTATATCCTAGAGGTTTAATCTTGTTGTTGTTGTATAAACCGATTTATGTTATAGGTTTATTGATGCTGTTGTTTTAGGTTTATTAAGAGATTGTTTTTTTGAGTTGTTGTTTAATGTAAGTTGTTGTTTTTGAGTTGTTGGTGTTATTGTTATTGTTGTTTAGTTGTTTTACTACCCAAAGTTATGAAAATCTATATGTTATAGTTTAGTTCTTGTTATTAAGTTTGAGTTTTAGATTGATATTGATATTTAGTTTAGGTTTTTTGTGATTCTTTGTGCATCTCTCATCTTGTTCCGTCAAGTTGAGTTTATTATATCTAATATCGATTGTTTATTTCACTAACCCCTCTTTAAACATATAACCTAGTAAATTGATTTTGGAAATAATCATATGCAAAATTATGTTGTATTTGAAAATTATTTTACATTGGTTAATGATTTTCTATCATTCTGCAACTCATCATTTATCTCATGTTATTTTATTGTTAAAATCTCTCCAATACCTCTAGTTTTCATTCAACTTTCTCCATATTTGTTCATTTTTCAAAGTATCGAATTTTATGCTTTCAAGAATGGATTAGTAGAAAATGAAGTGTTGAATAAAAAACTTGAAACATTAGAGAGATTTTAACCATAAAACAATGTGAGAAGTTACATGTTCAGTATAGGGTTTAGTGAAATAAGCATTCCTCATTACATATAATGAACTCAATTATTTTACTCCTCAGTTTAATTAGATAACCGAGGTGAAAATATGGTATTTCTGTCGGTGAAATTACAAAGCCGATGGGACATGTGTTTTCGCCATTTCAGATAGAATTCCAAAAAGGTCTCCCTGGGAATTGAACCTGTGACCTTTTCACATACCTTCGGTTATTTTAAAATCGAGAGATAAAGTATGCACTTTTCATGACGCCATTCGTTACCTCGCCTTTATAGTTGAGGTTAAATGTATTTCACTTCCGACGTTAAATGTGTTTTTTCTAGTAGTGACGACACGAAACCAAATTGCAAAAAAAAACGTGAAAGATGAATTGACAATCACTGAACTCGTACTTTAAATATGTCAAATGAACTTGACCGCGAACATTATAACCATTCATTAACCAACAACTTACTCAGAAACTACGGTAAGCAATCACAACCATTTCTGGCCAAATAGTTCAAAATCAACCACAGTTGACTGAAAAGAATTTTAAGATCACGAAGGTAGTAAACTCGAATTAGAGTTAGAATCCACAAACCATTGCCACTCTAAACAACCTAAATTTTTTTGACACAGAGGAGACAAACTAAATCTTGAAACATGCAAATATCAACATATCTGAAATCAAATAGAGAGTTAAGATCAGAAATATCAACATACCCACACCGAAGAAGATGGGGCTTGGATGCAACAAAAACCGGCGTCAAAAGATCTTAAAACCACAACAAACTGAAAAATCTGCAAACTTAAGCAAAACGAAGCTAAAATGAATGGATGACCTCAATTCACCGCCGCAAACGAATACCACCTGAGCTATGTCAGAAAACCAACGACTTTACGACCACCATAAAACTAGGTACGATGTGGTGCAGGTGGCAAACACCGACCATCACATCACCTGAAGTTGTTGTTATATTTTCAAGGAGATGGTTGGATTGAGGGGAGGGTGGTGTGTGTTGGCTTCTCAAGTGGTGGAGAGCTTCAATGCAACATTTCATTTCTCCATAAAAGTTTTATTTCAACTGAGATAAAAGTTTATTTCCATAATAATGGATCGAGTATTTAGTTTAATTATTGATTTTTGTTATTATAAAAATACGGAAAAAAAATCTCTATTTTTATATAAAAAAATTATAGTATTTGAAGGTGAGTGCAAAAATGAAGTAGGGAAATCAATTTCTCGTTAGGAGCGAGGGTGGGTGGTTAATATTATCGTTTCTACGATGTTTGGAGGAGGGAAGGCATGTGGTATTGAGAGGTGGAGACGGAGATGATAATGCTTAAATTAATCCATCCAAAGATTTGCATGGTATATGTCATTATAGTTAGTATGAGATTAATACTTAAATGCTACAACTAGAACATATACCCTCTGACAGCTTACTATGTGAAAGGAAATGGTAATGACATATCAACCACAAGCTTTAACAGAAAATAGGATTAGGCTTATTTAAGCCGGTAGTGAGATGAAAGATTAAAGTCTTAAACCAGAAATTAGACAAATTAATCACAATCAGCTATCCACTTCCTTGCTCCCTGCATATGACCAATTACTTTGTATTATTACAGTAGATTAGACCTATAATCACTGTTTTGGTCATGCTACCAGACTCAAAATTACAAGAACTCATTACTTCAATTGTTTTGATCGCTATATTGTTAGGCCAAGAGCAAACATAATTAGACTAATTAATCACATCATTATCTATGATTATCACCAGATTAGTTTAATCTAAATCAAATGGTCCCTTCGTTATTAAATACTCCAAACTTTTATATGTATTATTAGGAAACAATGGGGTCATTTGGGGAAAGAACTAGCAGCCCCTTTCACAAAAACTAAAATTAATTGAACATAGAAATTGACTAGTAGTTTGAGGATTGGATAGATTCAAAGTGAAATCAATAATTTATGACTCATTTGACTTTCAATTAATTTGGTTGCTTCTGGTTGCTATGCATGCATTAGAAAAGGATTAATATCAAACTCTGAAGATAGGGCAAATAATAACTCATATGGGACCAATCTTTTTGTTAATTTAATTAGAATCCATAGTCGATTTAAAAAATGGTATTCGATATCTTAGTTGAATGCATCATATCAGCAGAAATAGACTTAAACTAATAAAAAATGTAATATGCTATGGAGGATGACAAGGGCCATCGATGATTATTATGATTAAAGTATGTGATTTCTAAGATACCTTGAGTTATCCTTCTTCATAAAATAAAACTTACTTGTTTTTTAATGTAATTTTGTAGTTAAATGATTTGGGAATATTCTTTAAAAATAATATCCTTCAAATAAATAAAAAATAGTCAATAATTGTTAAGTGTTAATTCCGTGAGATATAGCGGACAAGAGATCTCTTAACCAACCTTTATCGGAAATAATGAGAGAGAAGTTATGCCTCTCTTTAGAATATCATAAACCAAAGCCTATATCAGACATAACTTTCATTGACCAAAATCCAGAAAACCTCTCCCAAAACCAAAATCCAAAAAGCTCTCCCAAAATCATATAAAAAGCAGTTATTGTTACTTTAAACGCTTGTTTCAAGGAGAATGATGAGATCATATCAAAGTGGGGCTAAAGCGAACAAAGTAGGTTGGAAGAAGGTGAAAAGGAGAAGAGCGAAACTAAAGGGATTATGTAAAACTAAATGGGATTCAATAAAGGGTAAGGGTAAGATATTTGTAAATCATTAGAGATGACCGACTTTTTCTTTATTGAAATTAGAAACTCACGCGAGGGCGAAGTAGATGTACCATATCTTTAAAGATTTTGATGACATCGAAGAAGTGGTGATACCCCCCTAAGCGTGATAAAAGGGATAAGCGAAATGGGTTTGCAAGATTTAGGAATGTTAATGAGAAAATAATGTTGGCTACGAAGCTAGATAACATATTTATCAACATATGGAGGATTTATGCTAATATCCCAAAGTTTTAAAGCAGATAAGATGAAAAGAAACAGAAGATAGGTAGGAGTCGGGAAAAGAGGTACAATGTTGGAGGACAGACATCAAAACCAGTTAGTCATTTGGAGACTTAACAACAAACACATGGAAAAGGTAATATGAGATCGTATGCACAGGTGGTTGGTATTGGGGGTTTTCAAAGAAACCATGGCTAGTATCTTAGAAGTTTCTGGTGCATGCGCTAATGGAGACAATATGACCAAGGTATTCGAGTTGGCGTTGAGCAAAAAGGAACTTGGATTATTTGAGGTAGAAATTGCCATTAAGAGTTTTGTTGAAAATTGTCCTAAATGGTGAATGTGAAGCTTCAAATTGACAATGTCGACAAGAATATCATCTAAGAAAATGACAACAAACTAGTAAAGGAATAGTTCTAAGAGTTCGTTCATGGTGGCCTGAAATGTGGAAGGGGCGTTACACAGCCCAAATGACATGACTCTACAGAAGGTCAGAGCCTTGAGTCATCAGAGCGACATATTCAGTTGTAAGTTCAGCTGTTCTAGATTTGCTTACGCTTAGACTATGTTTCTTCATATGCATTAATCATTATAGCCCTGCACACTTAGAGAATTTTGTTAGGGTACCAAAATATTTCATCCTTTGTTATCATCAAAACTTAAGGATTAATTATAGAATCAAAATCTTTTTTATAACAATCTCCCCCTTTTTAATGATGACAAAACTACTGATTGATGATGAAACAATGATACATTATAATAATAAAGGGAATTTAGTTTTAGAGTCAGATGAATTGTGACTCCCCCTGAGATAGGAAATCTCCCCCTGAATCTGATACAAGGGATTTAGACGTTTTTACCAGATCTTCTTATGTTGCTTAATTTGTTTCTCGGATGCTTTGCTCAGATCTTTCCTGTAGAAACTTAGACAACAAATATATTTTCATAATGTAAGCAGTGCATTATGAGGCTTAGACATTTATTTCATCATAAGGATGTTGAATTATTTCTCCCTCTTTTTATCAGACTCAAAAAGACAGTCAAAAACAGTTAAAGCAAGACAACAACTTCATTGATAAGGAGAACAGGTACATAACAGAAATATACTGAGGGGAAAAACATAAAAGCTAAAACACTAAGAGAAAAGTAACAAAAATCCTAAGGTTCCTAGGGGTTTGGAAAAGGTGGCATCCTCTACAGCAACTGAGTCAGTAGATTCTGAATGCTGAAGTTGACAGAGTCCTGTTGATCCAGTCTAGCTCTAACAATTTTTTGCTCTTTTTGGAGTTCCTCCAGAGTCTTCAGCACAAGTGGGGAAAGATCATATACATATGACTCCCCCTGAGTCAGAGCTACGTCCTTTGCCTTGACGGATTCTTCCGCAGCAATGCGTGTTGTTTCTTCAGTGTCGGCCTTGGCTTTGGCTTCAGCTTCAGCGGAAACAGCCTCAGCGGTGGCCTTGTCTTCTGCTTCTTTCCTAGATTTTTATTCAGCTTCCAGTCTTTCCTTTTCTTCAGCTTCTTGGCGAGCTTTCTCTTCAGCTTCTCTAGCCAGAGGAGCCTCGAGCCTCTCTTCAGCATCTCTGATGAAGCCATTTCTGACTTGTTCATAGAGGCCTTTCAACTTGAATACCTCAGATGTCATCCATCTGATAACTGTATTCTAGTGAATCCTCACTTCGGAGGGATCGTCACTTAGTTTGGAGTTTTCATACGGTGATCTGAGCTTCTCCGCTGAAGACTCAGAAAATAAAGCAACTGCATCTTCCAGGGTGGGGAAGGTTGGTTCAGGGTCAGAGGCGGGAAGGATAGTTTCTGGTGGGGTAGGGTTGGTTTCAGTGGGAGAGTCAGATGTTTGTGTAACAAGGTTTTCAGATGGAGGTTCAGTGGAAATTTTAGAAGCTGGGATGGTTTGAGGTTCAGATTGTGGTGTTGTTGGGTGTTCATGTGGGGAAGGGATTGATGTTTCTGGTTCGGATGGGTTTTGATTAAAGAGAATGTTGGCATGGAGTTGAGCAAGTGTAGGGGATGATGGATCTGTTGGTTCTAGCTGATCAAAGTCAGAAGATATGTCATAGTAAGGTGGAGAGGAGGGAGTTGAGGAGGGAGGTGAGATTGGTGCATTGAAGAGTAAGGCCTTAGAGATAGGGAGTGTTGTGGTGGTGAGATTAAAAGGTTGAAGGGGAGGTGAGGGTGGGTTAGAGGTGAGAGATTCAGAGGGATTTGTAGTGGATGTTGTGGGTTCGGATTTTGTGTAGGTGGAGGATGGTTAAGGCAAAGAGGAAGATATTTGCTTTAAATTAGAGTGTAAGAGAGTGCTAGAGGGAACTGACTTACTTGAAGTGGAGGAAACTAGAGGCACATGCGGTCTGGTTTCTTATAGTTCTCCTAGCTTTAGAGTCTTCTTCTTCGACTTCCTTTCAGAAGGCTCTCACATCCTCTTCATGAAGTTAGGTGGATGTTCAGGTAGCCAACCCACATAGAGTTATGATATATCGACTCCTTGAGCTTCTAGATCCTGGTGGTAGTAGGCAATGACCTCAGGAGGATCTATCTTGGAGAATAGATAGAGACCATTTGGAATCTTTCTCTGGTCCTTCAGAGCTTCCCAAGATGTATCCAGAGTTGGTCTTGCTAAGACCCTTTCAATAACCCCTATGCTTTTCAAATTTCTGGCATTCAGAGGTTTGCCAACGTCCACTGTCACATCTTCCATCATATCGTGGGATATCAGATGGTCCACTAATCTGCTTTCAATCAGAACATCTGAAATGAGTCTGCCTAGAGGAATGTAGTTTCTGGGTTTCATGTGATTCCCTATGTCTCTGACTGAATCCCTTATGTATTTGAAAAGCAGCGCAGGGAGATTCAACTTCAATCCTTTGTGAAGACAGTAAAGGATACACTCCTGGTCGATATTGATGTAGTCTGAGGAGTTTGACGTTGGACGGTGGTGAATTGTGCCCAGAATGATCTTCAACCAAACTCTCAAATTTTGGTGAAGTTCTTTGTTCTTGGAGGATCTGCCGTCAGAGCCTTGTTTGAAGATGGTGTGAACAATTTCCTGAGACATGTATTGTCCCCTAGGGTTTATGTTGTATATTCTCCTTCCCCCAGTTTTCTCCATGTTCTGAAGCTTCGCAATTGATTTTTCAGTAATGACCATCTTCATACCCAGAACATATGAGACAATACAATGGCCATCGCAGTTTGCGAATCTCCAGAACTCCTTGACCAGAAAAATGTAAATGGGACCATAAAGCCTCTGAAAGTAAGTTTCCCAACCTTTTTTCTTCAGTTCTTCAGTTAGGTCGACTCCATTAAGCTTCATATTCTCAAAATCCACTAGAGACTCACATAAAACTTCTAGTTTATCAAAAGGTGTTGCTAGATTGATGTGTGTTGGACGATCAAGAACATGAGGTTCCTTGTAGGCAGTGATAGTTGTTGTTGTCGTTGTAGTATACGTTTGTTGAAGAGCGTTAGCAGGTTGTTCAGTAGCTTCCATCTCTTATGAGTAGTTGTACACTTGTTGTTGTTGGGAGTCCATTTGAAGAAGAGAATGTTTGAATGTTGAAGAAGATGAAGAACAATTGAAGAACCTTGGAGAGTTTTGGTAACAATAGTTTTGTGTGGGTTTGTGAGTGAAAACATGTGAGAGTGGGAGTTGTGACAATATATATGCAAAGGTTAACATGCAAAACTACATCATTAATTGAGAATAGTAAACAGTAAAAAATTAATGCGCGCAGAAACTTGAGTTGACACATAAGGGGAAATTAATTTCAGCTAATGATGAATGTTTAATCCCAAAAATAAGCACACTGCTCGAAGAGATCTCAATAGTCTGGCTCTTGAGTTATGTGCTGAACAGTTGTCTAAAAGAACCAAGGTTAGACGCAAGAGAGGCCGTGTGTTGATGTATCTGAGCTCAAGAAAACCAAGAGATTTTTATCCTAAGGATTTCTGATTCAAATTACATCTAACTGGTAGAGGTATCAAAATCAGACCCAGATGCCATATAGTTTTTAAGTTAGAGCCTATTTGACACTTCAGAGAATGAGCACAAATTTTAGACTCATTTTGGGCAATCTGCCATGTTTAAATGTTTCAGAATGAATGAGAATCTATCTTCAGCTAGGGGTTTTGTGAAGATATCAGCCCATTGGTGGTCTGTATCAATGAATTTTAAAGTTATTACCCCTTTCTGAACATATTCTCTGATAAAATGATGTTTAATTTCTATGTGCTTTGCTCTGGAGTGCATAATAGGATTCTTACTTAAACATATGGCAACAATATTATCATAATAAATAGGAATGTTACTCTCGTATATCTGAAGGTCCTCTAGTTGATTCTTCATCTAGAGCATCTGAGTAGTACATAGTGAAGCTGAGATGTATTCTGCTTCTACAATAGAGAGTGATATGGTTTATTGTCTTTTGCTAGCCCATGAAATGAGGTTTCCTCCCAGAAATTGACAGTTTCCATATGTACTTTTTCGTTCCAATCTATCTCCAGCGTAATCTGCATCACAATATCCAGAAAGCGTATACTCTGGTGTTTTTCCATACATCAGGCCAAGGTTAGGTGTTCCTTTCAGATACCTTAGGATTCTCTTAACAGTTGTTAAGTGAGATTCCCTTGGGTCTGACTGGAATCTGGCACAGAGACAAACGCTGAATAGAATATATGGACGAGTAGATATCTGATACAGAAGAGAACCTATCATACCACGATAGAGTTTCTGACAAACCTTTTGACTTACCTCTTCTTTCTCTAGAATGCATGTGGGATGCATGAGAGTCTTTACTGGTTTGCTATTTGACATTTAAAATTTCTTCAGAATGTCTCTTATGTATTTGCTTTGATAAATATATGTTACATCTGATGTTTGATTGATTTGTATTCCCAGAAAGAACTTTAGTTCTTGCGTCAGACTCATTTCAAATTCAACCTGCATTAGCTCAGAAAATTCTTGACAGACAGATGGATTAGCATAACCAAAAATTATGTCATCAACATATATTTGACAGATCATGAGGACATTTCTGATATTTTTACAAAAGAGTGTAGAATCAACTTTGCCTCTAATAAAATCATTTTCCAGAACAAATGCACTTAGTCTTTCATACCAAGCTCTAGGAGCTTGTTTTAGACCGTACAAAGATTTTTTCAGTTTAAAAACATGTTCTGGACATTTTGAGTTTTCAAAACCAGGAGGTTGATGAACATACACTTCTTCAAAGATATATCTATTTAGAAATGCACTCTTGACATCCATCTGATATAGTTTGATGGAATAATTTATAGCAAAAGATACAAGTAAGCGAATAGATTCTAACCTGGCGACTGGTACAAAGGTTTCGTTGTAGTCAATACCTTCTTGTTGACTATAACCTTGTGCTATCAGTCGTGCTTTTTTTCTGACCACTTCATCCTTTTCATTTAGTTTGTTTCTATACACCCGTTTGGTTCCAATTACATGGGTTCCCTTGGGTTTCAGTACAAGATTCTAGACATCGTTCTTTGCAAATTGATCAAGTTCTTCTTTTTTTGCCAGAATCCATTCTTTGTCTTGAAGTGCTTCTTCATAGGATGTTGGCTCTATCATAGATATTAGTCCTATAAGTGTTTCTTCAGATCCCTTAAATATTGATCTTGTTCTGACAGGTTCGTCTTTGTTTCCCATAATCAAACTTTCAGATACATTTTGACTAGTTCTTGATCTTTTCTGGTTTAAAGTGGCTTCAGGTGCTTCTGAAGTAGTCTTTTCTGCTTCTTCGGATTCTTTAGCCTTTTCCTCAGAGCCTGCAAGATTTATCTCTAAATCTGTAAATTATCACTTAGCTTTAACTTTTCAAGGTCAAGCTTGTCATCAAATCTGACATGTATTGATTCTTCCACAATTAATGTTTCTGTATTGTATACTCTGTAACCTTTAGAGCATTTTGAGTATCCTAACATAATACATTTCTATGCTTTAGAATCAAACTTGTTCAGATAATCTTTAGTGTTTAGGATAAAGCAAGAACATCCAAATGGATGAAAACAAGAGATGTTGGGTTTTCTTCCCTTACACAGTTCATAAGGAGTCTTTTCCATAATAGGTCTAACAGAGATTCTATTCTGAATATAACATGTTGTATTCGCTGCTTCAACCCAGAAGTGCTTGGCTATATTTGTTTCATTGGTCATGGTTCTGGCCATTCCTTGAAGGTTCATATTCTTCCTTTCTACAACTCCATTTTGTTGTGGAGTTCTAGGACAAGATAAATCATGGGATATCCCACTAGAATCAAATAGTTCTGCAAAAAAATTGTTTTCAAATTCCCCACCATGATCACTTCTGACTCTAGAGTTAGATTCATTTTGTACTTTTGAGCGGGAGTATGACTCATTCTTGTGTTTGAGGAACCTTACCCATGTCCATCGACTATAATCATCAACAATGACCAGTCCATACTTCTTACCATTAACTGAGGTTGTTTTAACAGGCCCAAACAAGTCAATGTGACCGGTCCATATTTTTATTATTGAAAGTTGCTTTAGAAAATTTTCCCTTCTGGCATGCTTCATAGAGAGCATCTGAAGAAAACTTCAGATTAGGCAGGCCTCTAACTAGCTCAAGTTTATTTAGCTGAGGAATCCTCCTCATGCTAATGTGGCCCGAGCGTCTGTGCCATACCCATTGTTCTTCGTTTACAGACATTAAACACTTTACATTCTGATCTTTTAAATCTGAAAGTTTAATTTTGTAAATGTTGTTCTTCCTCTTACCAGTGAAAAGAATTGTGCCATTTTTCTGATTAATAGCCTTGCACGTTTTTTGATTGAAGATTATATCATAATCGTTATCACTTAATTGACTTATGGATAACAGGTTGTGCATTAATCCTTCTACGTAAAGAACATCATAAATAGAGGGAAGAGATCCATTACCAACCGTTCTGGAACCTCTGATTCTTCCTTTCTGATTTCCTCTAAATCCTACAAAGCCAACATTTTTAAGTTCCAGGCTTTGGAACATATGCTTTCTTCCTGTCATATGTCGCGAGCATCCAGAGTTCAGGTACCATGATTGGTGTCTTAACTCTGCTGCATAGGATATCAGCAACATATACTATTTTATCTTTTGGTACCCAGAATCTTTTGGATCCTTTATGATTAGTTCTCCCAGAGTTTCTGAAAACTTTGTGTTTTCTAGCATTTTTAAAACCTTGTGTTTGTGCGTGTGTGTAATGATATGAAAAAGGAGATTTTTGCTTATCCTCTGCAGAAGGTATTTGTTCATCTTCATCAGAGTCATATTCAATTCCTCTTTTCTTATTGTGACTAACACCATAAATCATAGAAGCCATTTTGCTTCTTTCAAGCCCATTTTTCATAGATTTCTGAAACGCCTTTTCATATTTATATATGATAATATCAGAAGTTGGTGGAGCCTTGGACATAGTTTTTTCAAGTTTTAAACATTTTTTAGTTGAAAATTCATTTTACTTTTCTAAAAAAAATGTTTCCTTTTTGTTCAGAAACTTCTATCTCAAGCTTATCACACTCTTCAACAGTTTTTTCATGGACCCTTTTTAGGACCTTGAATTTCTGTCGAAGCTTCTGATAGGAGTTTAGAGATTCTGATAGGCAAGCTTCTAGGTCAGAGCGAGAGAGATTAGAAAATACTTCTTCGGGGTAGGATTCCTTTTCATATGTACTTCCAGATGAGGTAGCCATGAATGCAACATTTGTCTATTCTAGTTCAGAGTCTGATCCTGAGACGTCAGATTCAGAGTCATCCCAGGTAGCCATGAGCCCCTTCTTAGTTTTGAAGGAGTTCTTCTTGAATCCTTCTTTTCTGGAACTATCTTTCTTGAGCTTGGGACATTCGTTTCTTTAGTGTCCTGGTTCTTTACATTCATAGCAGGTTACCTCTTTGCTTGGTCTATTTATGGAAGTAGATTCTGAATGATCTCCCTTATGTTTGGGTCTCCTGAAGTTATTCTTCCTTTTTCTCTAGAGTTGTTGGACTCTTCTGGATAAAAGAGATAATTCTTCTTCGTCATTAGAGTCTTCTTTCTCAGAATCATCATCTTCTTCTTCAGCTTGAAGAGCTCAGTTTCTTTCTGGCTTGTGTCTTTCAGGTCTGGACTTTAGAGCCACTGATTTGCTTTTCTTTTAAGGTTAGTTCCTCTAATTCTATCTCATGACTCCTGAGGGAACTGATGAGTTCTTCCAGGCTTATATTGTTCAGATCCTTTGATAGTTTTAAAGTAGTGATCATTGGTCTCCACTTCTTTGGCAGACTTCTGATAATATTTTTGACATGATCTGTAGTTGTGTAGCCTTTGTCCAGAACCTTGAGTCCTGCAATTAAAGTTTGAAGTCTAGAAAAAATTACCTCTACAGCTTCAACGTCCTCCATTCTAAAGGCTTCATATTTTTGGATTAAGGCCAGAGCCTTAGTCTCCTTGAGTTGATTGTTGCCTTCATGAGTCATCTTTAGGGAGTCAAATATTTCTTCAGTTGTATCCTTATTGGTGATCTTTTCATATTCATTGTAGGATATGGCGTTCAGCAGAATCGTTTTGGCCTTATGATGGTTTTTGAAGTATCGCTTCTGATCATCATTCCTTTTGTTCCTAGCAATGACAACTCCAGGAGCAGATACAGGTGGTTCATAACCAATTGTAACCATGTCCCATAAGTCAGCGTCATAGCCTAGGAAGAAGCTTTCGATTTTATCCTTCCAATAATCAAATTTCTCTCCATCAAAGACTGGAGGTTTGGCGTTGTAGTTGTCTCTTTCATTGGTGGTAGTCATGATGTTTTTCTCGCGCTGGATCACTCTACACTGTTAAGTGTTTGATTAGAAAATCAATAACAGAGTCGAAGCTCTGATACCAATTGAAGGTAGAGAAAAACAAGAAAGGGGGTTTTGAATTGTTTTCCTAGACAATAATTTTTTTTGCAAACACCACTCACACGAAAAATCAAAGCAAACAACACAAAAGTTTATCCTAGTTGGTTTGATATTCAAAGCTACTCCATTCCACCCGACCAAGGTGATTTCGCCTTCAAAAAAGGACTTAATCCATTAATCTTGATAGATTACAAAAACGTCTAAGATTCCAAAGATCTCTTATCCCTCTCAAGTTTACAGACTTCACAAGTCACTTGAGGAAATATTACAACAGATAATAAAGAATTACAAGAGGTGTTTTATGCTTCTAAGTAAGCAGAATGAACACAGTAGGAACAATTAAATCTCACACTGATGAGCAAAAACTTGTGTGAATTAATGAAGCAAGAATTAATGTGTATTTGAATTTGTGATGAACAGAATTCTTGTTGGTATTTTCGTGTCTTGTTATGAAGAGTGTTAGACCTTTATATAGTGCTTGGAGATGATATCGTTAGATGATGCATTGATGCTGATATCTTTGCCAATGATGAAACTTAATTGCCACTAAGTTTATTGTCCTTTCCATAGTAGTTTAGGAGAGTACTTAATTTTCTCCATATATAGATTTATACTGTATTTGAAATGCTTCGTTATTAAGTTTTGATTTGTTCTGATAGGTGAGACTCAGAGTGCACGGAGTTTAGATACTTTACTCAGATCTCGTATTCTTCAAATGGTTGTTTGATGTGTTCATTAGAAGCTCTTGAGTTATCTTAGACTTTACGTTCCTCAGATGTAGTGAGCCTTAGAGACTTCAAAGGGGAGATCTTTCAGATACATAATGTCAGATCCTTGAGTCATCAGAGCAACGTATTCAGCTGTAAGTTCAGCTGTTCTGGATTTACTTACCGCTTAGACTGTGTTTCTTCAGATGCATTAATCATTAGAGCCCTGCACACTTAGAGAATTTTTTTAGGGTACCAAAATATTTGATCCTTTGTTATCATCAAAACTTAAGGATTAACTGTAGAATCAAAATATTGTTCTAACAGTTTGTTGATGTAAGGAATGGAATGTAGGTCAATTAAAGTTATGGGTGGGAGCATTTGGACTTGGAATAATTTCTGAGGTAGAATGGGTTTGGACATGGCTTTTGAGTTGTCGGGTCAAAATTATAGTTGAGCTATTATAGGCATCAGATGTGAGGGTAATGGAATTAGTATTGTAAGTAAATGAGAGGGTGGGGGATGTGTAATCCATTAGGATTGGTCCAAGTGTTTTAAGCCAATGAGCTCCAATGATGACTTCAATGCCACTATAGGGAAGAACATAACACAATGAATGGATGTGACTGGTTTAAGGCAACATTAGTACAAAGATGTTGACATCCCAGTAGATGATCGTTACCCACCATAACTTTAAGGTGTTGACAATGAGAGATGGAAGGTTGAGAAAATTGGAAGTTCTACTTTGGATGAAGTTATGTGAACTACCTTCATAGATAAGTATAATAATGATGTGGTATGCTATTTAACCTAGGATGTGTATGATGGATGTGGTGGCAGAGTTGGAGAAAGAATAGAAATAAGTTTGGTCATTAAGGTTAGTGGTGGGGTCTAGGTAAGATTTGGCGTCAAAAGAGGTAGTGATCAAAGTTTCGTTGTTAGGTGGGTCGAGTTCGTCAAAAAAAGTAGAAATAATCGGACTTTACATTTATGACCTGGAATAAAAGTTTCATCATAATTGTAACAAAGCCCTTTTTCACGTCAGGACAACATCTCTTTCGATGAAAATGTGTGAAACTGTACTCATGAGAGACTAGTTAACAAAGGAACTAAGTTGGTTCTTGGAGTATAGGGGTTTAAAGATAGGTTTTTTGTGGTTTAGGTTTGAATCCATGAAGGATTTCATCAATATTGTGCTCTTGAAATTTGGAAAGTGTTGGAGTTGCGGATAATGAGGTTTATTCAAGCGCTTGAACCTTGTGATGGATCTCGGGGATAGGCAAGAAATGAATCAGCCGAGGACAAAAGGTTGTGGGAGATAGACAATACGATTTACTAGTCATTCAAATTCATATTGTATTGGTTGAGAGCCATGTAGGCCTAGCTTAAGCAGAGCATGACTAGGATCATCATAGTAATTGAGAGAACAATAGGTCTCAATATTGTGTAATAATCTGAACTAGCTTGATGATGAGGTTGTTTTAGTACATCCATTAGTACCATCTCAAGTCGGGTTCATCCATGTACAAAGAAGCTATAGTGATTCTCTCAACTTCAGGTGTTCTATGATAGTAAAAAAATTATGAAATTTTGAAGATCCATCCATGGTGTCAGTGCTAAAGCATTTTTTGCTTGACAAATATTCAGTTTGTTAAGCCTTAGCAGCAATTCTCTCTCTCAAATTCTTCTTTCATAACAACTAGTACTGAGATTGAAGGTACTCTGTTCGTGTAGACTAAGATAGGTGTTGTCATTTGTTGAACGCTTGTGAGAATTCTCGATAATGAATTAACGGGTTAATAACCACAAGAGGTAACCATTATATCATTATTCCTGCTCATTTGTAAGGATCGACTTAAGAAAATGTTTTGTTTTTCGTTGCATATTTTAATCTTGATTTCCCTTCACTATGTCGTTATCGTGTCTCACAAAAGGCACAATGGCATTTATCACAAAGTGCCACCTACCTGCTACGACTTTATCCAAGTCTTAACCTATCGGCTTGTCTTAACCTATACATATTAATCCACCTTATGAATAAGCAAATCAAAATTCTCTCTCAACAAATGCATCAACAATATCCCTTAAACTTCTCAAAAAAGAATAACCTTAGAGAATGACATGGACATAACTTTACTTGCTTAAAAACATGACTCATCCAGTTAATCACAAGGTATAACTATACTAGGTTTGGTGCAACGCGCGACTAATTACTCTCAGGAAACTAACTCATCAAGCTTACCTTAAGTGTGGCTAATATGTCCATGTCTCCTTCATTTCTTGGAAACAACCCTGCTCAATCTCTCTTACAAAATGAATATCCCATGTTGACTAGATTCAAAACTGGAAAATCAAAACGAGTTCTCAAAAAAGAATAACCTTAGAGAATGACATGGACATAAATTTACTTTTTTAAAAACATGAGTCATCCAGTTATTCACAAGGTACAACTATACTAGGTTTGGTGCAACGCGCGGCTGGTTACTCTCAGGAAACTAACTCATCCAGCTTACCTTAGGTGTAGCTAATATGCCCATGTCTCCCTCATTTCTTAGAAACAACTCTGCTCAACCTCTCTTACAAAATGAACATCCCATGTTGACTAGATCAAAAAATGGAAAATCAAAACGAAAAGCCTTGATAGATCACATTGAACCAACCAATGTCAAATAAACACTATTAAAACCTAAACGGACAAAAACTATGAAACTTGAATATGATGCACTCATGGCTAATCAGACATGGGTCGTCATAAGGTCACCTCCCTACAAACAAGTTTTTAGGGGGAAAATGGGTCTTTAGGGTCAAAGAAAACCCTGATGAAAGTATAAATAAATACAAACCAAGATTGGTAGAAAAAGCGTATCATTAGCAACATGGCTTTGACTTCAATGAGACATTATAACCAGTCGTGAAACCTACAACAGTCAATCATAGTCAATCTAGCTCTCACCTACAAATGGGATATTCAACAAATAAACATCAATAATGTCTTTCTAAATGGAAACCTTCAAGAAGAAGTGTACATGTTTCAACTACCAAGCTTTGTTAATCAAAACAAGGATCTACTGTGTAAGCTCAATAAATCCCTTTATGGGCTTAAGCACGCTCCAAGAGATTGGTGTGAAAAATGAGCTCAAACATTTATTATGTTTAGTTTCTCTCATTCAAGGTGTGATCACTCTCTATTTGCTTATTGCAAACAAGGTATAACTATCTATGAACTTGTATATATTGATGAAATCCTCATTACAGGGTCCTCCTCTGATTTTGTTCACAAATTAATCAACAACATACATGAAATTTTTTCACTCAAAAGACTTGGTAAACTTGAATATTTCCAAGGCATAAAGATCATCAATCAAGTCAATGGGTTACTTTTTCTAACTCAATCAAAATATATCACAATTTTACTTGCAAGACAAAGATGAATGATACCAATGATGTTCATACTCCAATGTTAAGAAAGTACAAACTCGGGAAACATGGCTTCTATTTTGGGCTAGCCAAAATAGTCTCATTATGCTTGGGAATTGAGGTTAAGGGTAGTTTATATACAACATTCATACACCTCAATCCAATGATGCACCTTTTTTAAAGGATAAAGTCACGATGGTTCTCACACCTAAAGCGGACAACACATTGTAGCTGCAATGGCGTATACATGATGTTAACCAGAACAATGGCGTTGTCTCTCGAAACTCAAAGTTTGCATCTTACCCCTTGGCCTCGTCTTGAGGGAAATTGTTACGGTCTGGCCAAAATAGTCCTACATTACTTGGGAATCGAGGCCAGGGGTAATTTATATACAAAACTCATACACCTTAACCCAATAAGGTGCCTTTTCTAAAGGATAAAGTTGTGGGTTCTCACACACACAATACCTCGTAGTCGTAGTGGCGCGAACTTGAGGTTGACCATAATAACTCCCAAGTATTCTCCGACTCTCGTCTATATAGATCAATGATCCATGCTCTACAATATATGAAATTTACACATTGTTTTCAATGTGAACAAAACTTTCCAATTCATACCAACTATTGGGTCAAATAGTATATTCATCCAAGTTCCACATCGGGTAGTAGGAAAAAATAAAATTTGAGTATTAATATAAATAGAGATAGTTAGTTTTAGTTTTCCACACAACAACAAAATATAATTTTTTAAACGTATTGGAGATTTGGATAGTTGTGTGTTTAGCGAGAGTTTTTTATTTTTTTTGTTCAAAAATAATTTGTTGAGAAGATTTTCTATTTTTGAACAGAAATCGAGCCAAATATTTAACATTAACTCACACTACCTCTGAATTATTGTGGCTAGAATCTCCTATTAAATAAATTAGATACTCCATTTCATCCACTACACCATATTATGACAATTTAAGTGTTGCTATGATATCTCAACTCTATTCTTCAGCCACGTGCTTAACATATTAAACTTTGACATTCACTATGTTCATAAAAGAGTGGTTTGGAAGAATCTTGTTATACAAGATGTACAACTTATGATCAACTTGCTAATACACTAAGAAATTCTTTGACACTACAACAATTCAGGATTTAAAGACAATGCTCAAAGTCATTTGTTGCAAACCTCCTTGAACTTGTGAGGAGTATTAGAGATAAAAGCTCAAAGGCTAAGCAAGTCTTTTTTGGTTAGAGCTAACAGATTCAATTATCATCTATTAAGTGTTTGTTAAGTGTTAAGACAGTTGGTTAAACTTAATTAGAAGTTAGTTAATTGTTATAACTACTATTATCTACTCTTGTATAAATAAGAATAGCAGCGGCAAGCTTGATGCAAGTGGTAAAAAGCATTATGCAGAAAATGAAAGATTTCCATTCATAATAAAATTCGTTCATACCACCACAGTTTTTAAATAAAATTTATTGTAAATATTAGATTGTAAATAGTAATTATTTCTATTAGTAATGAGGCCCATTAGTCAAAGCCCATTAGGTTTTCTATTCTCTCTTATTTAAAGCATGTAGATGTAACATGTAACAATAACTTTTTAATATATCAGTAAAATATTCTACAACATGGTATCAAGAGCTCCCGATTTTGGGGGATTCGCTTCCTCCTAAACCCTAGCCGCCTTGTAGCGGAGTCTTTTTTTACTGCAGTTTGCAGTTTGTTGTTGTTTTTGGGTGTTTGGGTCATTGTTGTTTTGTGTTGTAGCACATCGTGCTTCTTGTTTTTGTTCACTCATCTTTGAAACCCTAACCCATCATGTTTCTTGGTTTGTTTTCTCTCGATTGTCCTTTTAATGGCTGAGATTATTAACGATCAACCAAGCTCCACCTCCACCTCCCACAAATCCACCAGCCCCATTTAATGCTAAGGATTTTGTCGTTCAAAAAGGTTATATGCTTGACTCCATGAGTAAGCCTTCTGGTTCTGGGTCTCTAGCAGTTACTGGTAAGAGTTTGTGTTCCTGATCTCTCACTGTTTGTGGTAATATTCCTAAGAATGCGTGGATTCTTGACTCTGGTGCTACTAATCATATGACATTTGATTCCACATTATTATGCTCTTATACCACACCTTCGAGTATTCCTTATATCACTGTTTCTGATGGCTCTCATGCTTGTGTTGTTGGCACTGGAAATATTGACTTGCAACCTCCATTCCAGTTGCAATTTGTGCTTCATGTTCCCACACTTTCCCACAATTTAATTTCCATCCATAAGCTTACCCGTGATCTGAATTGTAAAGTAATTTTTTCTATGTCCCATTGTGTTTTTCAGGACCTTACCACGGGGCAGACGATTGGAATTGCTAAGGAAAAGGAAGGGTTATACTACTTCTCTGATGACCATCCAAAGGTGTTGTCCTCCTGTTTCCAGTCTCAGTCTTCCTCTTCAGCCTCACAAATTTGGCTTCAGCACAAGCATCTCGGTCATCCTCCATTTTATATAATTAAGTCTATGTTTCCGTCGTTGTTCTTACACCATTCTGTTGAGTCTTTTAAGTGTGATGTTTGTCAGTTGGCAAAACACAATCGTGTATCTTTTCCGTCCAGTTTTAATAAAAGTGATGAACCTTTTGATTTGATTCATTCTGATGTTTGGGGACCTGCCCCTACCTCTAATATTTTTGGTGCAAAATGGTTTGTCTCATTTATTGATGATTGTACTCGGGTAACTTGGATTTTCTTGATGAATACTAAATCCGAAGTACCACAAATATTTATCCAATTTTATAATATGGTACAAACGCAATTTGGGAAAGGCATAAAAAGAATTCGTTCTGACAATGGTAAAGAATATGTCAATCATACCTTTTCCAACTTCACTAGTAAACATGGCATTCTCCATGAATTCACATGTGTTGACACCCCACAACAAAACGGTGTCGCAGAAAGAAAAAATCGTCATTTACTTGAAGTTGCTAGATCTCTCCTTTTTTCAAATGTCTGCTCCTACCTCTTATTGGGGTGAGGCAATTCTTACTGCTGCCTATCTGATTAACCAGGTCCCATCTCGAGTGTTAGGTAATAAAAGTCCTGCCCAATTTATGCTTTCACGTTTTCCATCTGTTCCTATCTTACACACTCTTGAGTCTCGCATTTTTGGTTGTGTTGCTTTTGTTCATGTTCACAAACAATATCGCAACAAATCGGATCCCCGTGCTGTCAGATGTATCTTTCTGGGTTATGCATCCAACAAAAGAGGGTACAAATGTTATCATCCTCCGAGTCGAAAATTCTTTGTCTCCAAAGATGTCACCTTTCGTGAAAATGTGTCATATTTCACTCATTCTCAGTCCCAGGGGGAGAACATAAGTGACTTAGAGTCAGAGTCAGAGTCTGAGTTCGAGTTTCTGATCCTTGGTCCTAGCCTCCCTAGAACACCTATCAGTGTTCCCTCTCTTGAACCCGAGTTGTCACCTAGTTTGAGTTTGAGTCCTAGTTCAACACTTGAATCTGAGCCAGTAAGTGTTCCTGGTCCTTCAAGGCCTTCTGTTTTATAGGAATCAGCACCTCCAGCACCAACTCTAGTGTATCAGAGAAGAAGTAAACCTGACCTTCTCCAGAAACAAATTCAATCGCCTGAACCGGAGGTAAGTACTGAAAATGATTCCTCTAGTGATGATTGTGCCATTTCTGATACTTGTGACACTAATCCAGTTGATTTACCCATTGCTTTGAGGAAGGATAAAAGATCTTGTCCCTCCTTATATCGACACCCTATCTCTCAATATGTCTCCACTAAAGATCTTTCCACACAATATCAAAGTTTTATTGCAGCTGTTGATTCTGTGAAAATCCCATCATCTGTTGAAGAAGCATTGCAAAATAGAAATTGGGTCCAAGCTATGGATGAGGAAATGAGAGCACTTGAAAAAAATGGTACTTGGGAGATTATTGAAAGGAAAAGAGACAAAAGTCCAGTTGGATGCAGATGGATCTATACTGTAAAGTACAAATCTGATGGTACACTTGATCGGTACAAAGCAAGACTAGTGGCAAAAGGTTATACTCATACGTATGGTATTGATTATGAGGAGACATTTGCCCCAGTGGCAAAGATGAATACTATTCGAATTTTACTATCTCTTGCTGCTTCATGTGGATGGGAATTGCAACAGTTTGATGTTTAAAATGCGTTCTTGCATGGAGACTTAGAGGAAGAAGTGTATATGGAGATTCCACCAGGTGTTGGCATAACAAATGGAGCTAACAAGGTGTGTAAATTGAAGAAAGCCTTATATGGACTAAAGCAGTCCCCTCGGGCATGGTTTGGAAGATTCACAAAGGCAATGATGTGTTTGGGCTACAAGCAAAGTCAAGGAGACCACACTTTATTTTTTAAACATTCACAAGGAGGAAAACTGACTGTACTTCTTGTTTATGTTGATGATATTATTATTACAGGAGATGATTTGATTGAGAGACATTTCCTCAAAGAGAAATTATCAGCAGAGTTTGAGATGAAAGACCTTGGACAACTCAAGTATTTCTTGGGAATTGAGGTAGCCTACTCAAAGCAAGACATCTTTATTTCTCAAAGGAAGTATGTGCTTGATCTTTTGCAGGAAACTGGCAAACTTGGATGCAAACCTGCAAGTGTTCCCATTAAACAAAATCACAGGATAAGCTTTGAGGAGGAAAGTGACAAAGTTAACAAGGGTCAATATCAGAGATTAGTGGGAAAATTGATTTACTTGGCACACACTAGACCAGATTTGGCATATGCAGTCAGTGTGGTGAGCCAATTCATGCATGATCCGAGGGTGAGACATTTGCAGACTGTAGACCGCGTTCTACAATATCTTAAAGCAACTCCAGGGAGATGACTTTTGTTTAAAAGAGGTAGAAATCTAACTATGGAGACTTACACTGATGCGGATTATGCCGGATCAGTGAGTGGCAGAAGATCTACGTCAGGCTATTGTACTTTTCTGTGTGGTAACCTTGTAGCTTGGAAGAGTACGAAGCAAAGTGTAGTTGCTCGATCAAGCGCCGAGGCAGAATTTAGAGCTATGGCACTAGGAATTTGTGAGCTATTGTGGATGAAACAAATTCTAGAAGACTTGAAGATACAATGTGAAGGTCCTATGAAATTGTTTTGTGACAATAAATCGGCTATTAGTATTGCTCATAATCCTGTTCAGCATGACAGGACTAAACACATTGAGATTGACCGACATTTTATCAAAGAGAAGTTGGATAGTGGACTGATAACTACATCTTACGTTCCTTCCGGGCATCAGCTGGCAGATGTGTTAACAAAAGGCTTACCAACAGAAAGATTCAAGTAACTTACTTGCAAGCTGGGAATGATAGATATCCATTCACCAGCTTGAGGGGGAGTGTTGTAAATATTAGATTGTAAATAATAATTATTTCTATTAGTAATGAGGCTCATTAGTCAAAGTCCATTAGATTTTTTATTCTCTCTTATTTAAAACATGTAGATATAACATATAACAATAACTTTTTAATATATCAGTAAAATATTCTACAACAAAATTATTAAAACTTTTTTACATACCTCAATGTTTACGGTACATTTACAATCTTTATAAACGATTTAATACACTAGTTGAACAATGTATTAGATGAATATATAAAAACACACACACCCCTCCTAGTCAGTCCCAGAGAGCATTCATCTGCTCTCGTATTTATCAACCCATCATATATATCTATACAACCCGATACACCATATCACGGCACGTGTCCATTCATGGTCCCCTCTTTATACAAGAGTTCTGCATGCTGAAGTCTGCGGGTCCCACATTGCGGGCAGAAGATACCTCCTCCCGTTAGCACCGTGCGCATTATAACTCGAACCAGTAGTCCCATCAACAAGAACCCGACCCGCATAACCCGGGTAGGCTCCACTACCGAAAACCCCCGTACAAGCCGTAACTGCTTCTAGCGGCGCCGTCGCCGGTCCCTGGAAGTATCCGTTGTTAAAGGGATTCGTGACAGTACCGGCCAAAAGCGTGGCTAAGTTGATGATCATTCCGTCAACACCTACGTCGCCATTAGGTGCAACCAGCGGCGGTGACTGTGGCCCGTAAATAGGCTGATGAAAAGGCCACGCGCACTGTCCGGGACATAGTGTCTCCGCGTTTCCAACCCATATGTAAGGGGTTTTTGCTCCACCGCTGCCACGTGGAACAGAGCCGTGGGTTCCGCAGCGACTCATACAGAAACCGTCAACGTTGACGTCTTTGGCTGTAAGAACAACGGTTATAGAAGAAATTTCGTTGAACTTGGTGGCTAAACTAAGAAGATCCTTTCCTTTTAGATTCTTCCCAAGGGTGTAAGCAGGGTGCAGGAACTGTTGCCCTACAACTAGCGCAGAGGATCCTACCTTGTATTTCTCGGTGGTTTTCCACCATGCCGCGGCTGATGGAAGAGGCGCACCGGTGGTGCTTACAGAGTTGATGAAATCGACGATTATTGATCGTTGGATTGGGGTGAATGTTCCGTACCAAATGAGATTAACGGTGATGCGTCCTTTAAGGAGTTGGCCGTTATGGTATTTAAGCACTAGTGGCTGTTCTTGTACAAGCTCTCCCACTGTGAGTGTGGGTAAAAGTACAAGGAGGGTTAACACTGCAGAGAAAGTTATGGCAATTCTGTAATTAGAAGCCATGTTCATAATCCAATAAGTTTGCTTTAAGTTTTTAGGATTTGAAAGAGAGAAAGAGAGAGTGAGAGCGGAGAATTTGAATGTGAGTTTGGATTTAAACACGAATTGAATTGGAAACTGAATGGGGGTATTTATATACCCGGTTGGAGGAGACAGCTGTGAGGGGAGAAGAGGATGATGATATTTCCACGCGGATGTTTTTGACTCGTCTCTTGTTTTGCCAGCCTGTGAAGGTATGAACCCGTGTGACGTGGAGGTCTATAAGTAAGATGGAGTAGATTACAGATTTAACCTCACTTATACTTTGAATTCATGATCCCAAGAAATAGAGTATTGCTTGCTTGTTTTGTCATGCGTTTTAGCACAAGTTTGAATCTGACTGAGTGGGTTCCATGGGGAATTTTGCTGTCAAATTGACGTTAGGATTAGAATTGAAGGGTGAGATAGGAGCCATATAATTGGAATGGATTCGCGTCTGGACCTGCGTTTATGACTTTGTCGTCATATGCAAAGTTCGAGGAAGAGTCGGTAAAGATGATGCTGAAATCGAAATTTTTAACTTTCGATAACCTTACCATTAAAATGGATTAGTCTATATGGATTGATTTGTCATCTAAAAGATCATAAAGTTTATTTTAAGAATTAGAATTCATATTTTTTTTTTTTAAAATTTAATCCAATATTGAAAAGTCCATCAACATGGCTGTCAATAGTCTGTTAAACCTACATAAATAAAAATTTAAAAAAATTATATTGTTTTACTCTAAAATAATAAATTAATTTTTTTTATTTTATTAAATTTTATCTTTATTCTATTCAATCTTTTTATTTTAAGTATTTAATTATTATTTAAAATTTTGTTTTTAAAGATAAATATTGGATCAGAAATCTAATCAAACGTGTTCAACATCTTACACTAAATTTAACAAATAATAAATCATAAAGAAAATAAAGAACATAAAAAATTGATAACTCAGTTCGGTGCAACGTCATATATATTTGGGGGTTTTTAATCCATAAAAAGAAATTCACTCTCAATAAAATTAGTACAAAGTATTTTAGATGAATAACGCTAGTACAATGCACCTCTTCTTAATTCTACTTATGTATTTCTATTTAGGACATCCCCTAAATACGAAACTTCTTTCACTTTCTCTCGGTCACTAACTCTAATGATCAATATAATAAATAAAATATTGATTGTTGAGTTACAACTCAACTAACAAACTAAATTTTATGCCTTTATATATGAATGCAAATGCTAGAGTGGTGAACAAACAACAACACAAACAAAAGACTCAAAATAGAAACCTTAACACAAAGATCTTCAATACTTGCACACCCTTTAAACGTTAGATTTGAGTCTTCTTAAATAGCAATGTAGTCTCTGGGTTTTTCTCCAATGGACATTTGATTTGAGATCACGTCCATATTTGCAAAAGATTTTGTTTTGATTTATTTTTCAAAAACTCAAACAAAAATTCTTGATTTGTTTTGATTCAAATTTAAATATTCAATTATTTTGATTTGATCTTATTCAATCTGTCAAACAAATATAATTAACACATTGTTAAAAGATAGCAATAAATCCCATTGTTCACATACAAAAAATTCACTTAGAAAAGCAACAGCATTGACTTGCTAACAAGGATCAGATGTTGCACACATGCTGAAACATCTGATCTCACATGTGTTCTTTCTTCACCAAAACATCTTGTACACTACATGTTGTTTTGTAAAATATAGGGATTCAAAATGAACAACATTATTATATATACAATTTAGATATGTATTGTATTAAAAAATATATTATAGTATTTATAAAAAATAATATATTACTTAAAAAAGTATTATACTTAAAATTAATATAAGTTTTCATTGTATTTATAATAAATATTTTGGAATTTTTATTTTAAATTTTATATAAAAAATAATTTTAAAAAGAATCTCGTTTAGTACTGAGTAGCTAGAAGCCCGTACAAGTTCAGACTCGAGTAGTAATTTTTTAGCCTATATTACAAAGTGTTTTTTTTATCCGACCCTAAAATATCTGATGCATATCAGAGCCGACCAATTTAAAATCGAATAACTCATTTTGACAGCTCTACTCATAGCACACACATTCATGTCACCCAACTTAATGGTATAAATAAATTTCACTGAATATAATATATTATTTTATATTTCTCAATTATTCAAACCACCTATCTATATTTTTTTAAATATCTATACTAATATCTAAAATTTTAAAATGGGTTCCACTTATCTTACAATATATTTCAAATTTATATTCTACATTAATATATAAATATATAATTGAAACAAATTAATTCAATTATATCAAAATATATTAAAAAGAAAATAACATATATTTAAAAAAATCAAAACATCCAAAAATAAATAAATAAAACAAAAATAAAAATATATTAGATAACTACATGACACAAATAAGTTATAAGAAAATGCATTGAAAATTTGATAAATGTTCAGACAAACTAGTAGCAGAAAATATACTAAAAATTTAAAGTAACTTTTAATTGTGGTTATTCTCATGTCCAACATGTTCCTATATATGTTCTATCAAGTCTTGTTGAAGGTTTCGATGAATTTCTTTGTCGCAGACATGAAATTTTCTACGTAGAAACTCTTGAAAATCATTATTAGAATCATCTGATGATGTAGCCGGGTCATTGCCTAGATGCTCAGAAGAAGAATCAATATTTTCACCATATGTGGCACACTCATCTTCAACAATCATGTAGTGCAATAGGATACACCTATCCATTATACGCTCCAGTGCATCCAAGTGCCAAGAATGAGTTGGATTACGTATGATCCTAAATCGGGATTGGAGATGTTGTTCCTATTATATTGACCCTATTGACTGCATTTTAGCAAAACAACAACTTGGATAAGTATCCAAGTGTTTAAGATTGGTCTAGTTTGCTAAAGTTGTATGAAGTTGCAGAAAGGATACATGTAAGATGCGATGCTCTAGCATGTTTGCACGACACTTGGGCCTTGTGCAACATGCACCAGAATGTTGTGTTTTGAAGTGTGTTATGCAGAAGATTTGCTAAAGATTTTATTGTTATTGATTTAACAATATGATTACATGATTTGTTTGAAAGTTGGATGAAGTTTAATTCGAATTTAAAATGAAGATTTAAATTTGAATTTGAATTAAAAACAAATCATATCTTGTTAGAGATATTCAAGGAGAAAATCAAATATCCAACATATTTTGCATTAATTCTTGACGAATTCAAAGATATTATCCAAGGAGAAAAGCTCAAATTTATATTGCTATATAAGAAGTTCAAACATACATTTGAAACCAAACACTACCATTGAAGATTTTAGAGTGTCTAAGTTGTGTGTCGTGTAGTCACGCTAATGCTCTTAGAGGATTAGTCTTGAATCTCTATGTACACCTTTATGTTTCAGTAACTTGGCATAGAAGGTTTGTCTAGTTGAGTTGTAATCAACATTATTTATGTACACCTCTATGTTTCAATAACTTGGCATAAAAGGTTTGTCTAGTTGAGTTGTAACTTTCAACATTCTTTATCTTATGAAGATTGAAGTTGATCACTATGGTTTAATGGTTGTTTTCCCCCTCCCACTGGGATTGTGGCAGAGAATAAGTGAGTAGATTCTCATATTTAGGGGGAGGCTCTAAATAGGAAGTCATTGGGTAGAGTTAGGAAGAGGCATTGAACAATATAGGGTTTGTTGTTTCTTGAATGTCTAAATGTACTAAACTACTAAAAATGAATTCCATTTTTTGGGTTGTGGACTCATCCCCCCGGACGTAGGTATAGTTTCACCGAACTAGGTAAAAAAATTGATTGTGTTCTTTATTGTTTTTCTCTTCCATCATCTATTACTAGTTTGTGTATTATTTATGGTGTATCTTGTTGCATCCGTTGTTGGAGCATCATGTTCGACATTTGTCCCCTGAGGAACATAATTTCAATTGAAATCAGAGTAGACATCCTAGCCTCTTGAGTTAGTTCCAAGGAAGATAAATTGTGCTCAAGTGAAGATAGTTAAAGATGGAGGATAACTCAACAAACCACCTATTTTGGATTGCACAAACTATGATTATTGGAAGGTGATGATGGTAGATTTTCTCAAATACTTAGGAAACAAAGAATGGAAAATTGTGATCAATTGATGGAAACATCCAATGATTACCTCTAAAGATGGTACAACTAGCCAAAAATCAGAGGGTGATTGGACTTATGCTTAAGATGATGAAGCCCTTGGGAACTCCAAGACATTCAATGCAATTTTCAATGGCGTGGACAAGTACACGCTCAGGCTTATCAACACATGTTCAGAAGCTAAATAAGCGTAGGTGATTTTGGAAACTGCACATGAAGAAACATCCAAGGTTCATATATCAATGTTGAAGCTCCCAACATCAAAATTTGAGAACCTGCGGATGAACGAAGATGGAAATGTGAGTGAGTTTCACATCAAATTGTGTGACATTTCCAACACATCCTTTGCCTTAGGTGAAAAGATATCTAAAGAAAAGCTTGCCAAAAAGATTATCAAATCATTACCTACGAGGTTTGATATAAAAGTAATTGCTATTGAAGAAGCTCAGGACCTAAGTAGTATGAAGGTTGATGAACTCATTGGTTTCCTACAAACCTTTGAGATGTCCATCAATGAAATGTCAGAAAAGAAGAACAAAGGTATAACCTTTATATCCAAAAATGAGGAAGCTGGAAATAAAGGTGTCAAATAAGAGAGCTTGATAGACGATGTTACTCCTCTTGGGAAAAAGTTCAATAAAACCTTGAAGTATCTAGACGGGAAGTGGAGAACCAATGTCCCAGACAAGAGGTCCAACATCAATCCCCAGGACAAAGATAGGAATGAAAAAAATCCCAACAATGGGAAGGGTACTCGGTGCTTTGAATGTGAAGGCTATGGACACATTAGACCATAATGCCTTAATTTCCTAAGGAAACAAAAAAGGGGATTAATCATCACTTGGTCTGACTCTGATAGTGAAGGTGAGGGAGAAACTGCCAACAATTTGATTGCTTATTCTGGAAGATGTGAATCCTTAAGTGTATCAGTAGTGAACACCAAATTGAAGAATATGTTGATATCTCCTTCATGATCATGAATCCCAATACGGAAGAAGTCTACCTGGAAATAGAGAGACTAACGAAAAACATAAGTGACCTTCATCAAGAACAAGAGGAAGCTTGCATGAAAATGGAAAATCAGAAGAAAACTATCAATGATCTTCTTTTAGAAAAGGTAAATGTATCTTCTTCCATCTCTAGTCCATAAGAAAAAGTTAGAGTGTTAAAATCCAAAGGTGAAAATAATCTTGAATTTACTCACTTGGTAAGCAAAAATTCAAAGTTTATGAATGATAACCTCTTATATGTCACCACTGTGGAAAATATGGACATACATGGCCTTATTGCTTCGATTGGTTAAAGCTAAACTCAGAGGACGCAAGAAAGTTCATGCTAGGAAGAAGTGGAATCTCAATACTACTTCAACTGGCTCCATATAACACGGTGGCTCATCAAGTAAAAGTTGGTATAGTGAAGGTATCAGGCACATGGCTAGAGATAAGCAATTCATGGGAATCATGCAAAGAGGAGAATCAAAGGCTTAGAGAGGCCAGAAGTGGTTATGCTGAGAAGAGAGTCTTCTACCAATGTGAACAAAATTATGTCAAAGGTAAAGAAGTTCTTATGAATAAGGAGAAAGACATCAAGAGCTTGCAGGACCTCAATATTGATAAAGATGTTAGGCTTGAAGAAAGGTCTACAAAGATGTCAAAAAAAAAGTTCAACATTTGTCCTAGGAGTCTGGAGTAATTCATGAGGATTGTATCATTGAAGGGAAGGCTAGTGGTCAGGTTGTAGCTCCTCCCAACTTTGAACAACCTTTTGGAGTTCAGCTAAGGGAGAGTAGTCATTATGATAGAAGTCCTTCTCATATATCTGAAATAATGACACATCAACCACATGCCATGGTGCTTGATGAATTTAAAGCTAGTGCACTGGAGTATGTATTATACAAGCTTGATCTAGATGTTGGGGGAATTATGATTGGGACTGTGAAAATTCTTCAAGTTAAAGATTTCCAAAAAACAGGTTTGAAAAATCCTGATGGTGATATCAATGTGTCGGACACCTTATCCAACATGTTGACTAAAGTTCATAAGGAAGTTGATGGTCATATTCATGAAGATGTTGAGGATGATAATGGCATAGTTGTTATAGGGGTGATTATCATTATCATTCCTTGAAATATTTAAAAACTATAGTTGATGAAGTGATATGTAAGAATGAAAACATTCTTCTAGATAGTATGAATGACATGTCGCCTCAGAATAATGAAGATATTGCTCTCATAAATAGGGATGAAGAGAAATATGTAAGTGAAGATGACAAGAAACATGTTTAACAAGCCAAAAGCCTGTGTGATTCTTGTAGTAAGAATATGGAAAAGGTCAATATAAGAAACTATGAGGAGGTGAGGATAAGCATGACGGTATAGTCTGTTGATCAAATGTTGAATGAGCTTGAAGAGGCTTGATTAGAGAGGTGGGCTACCTTCCTAAGTGTCAAGAAAAGCAAAATGAAAGAATACTCAGATAATTCCCATGAAAGAAATTGCAAGGATGTCATCAAACTTGTTCAAGAAGTACCAGACAACTTGAGAAACATGATGGTAGTTGAATGCTCTACTCAGAGGAAGGAAGAACAAGTTGCTAAAACAAGTTCCTCGGTAATCATGTTCAATATACAGAAAATGATAAATTGTAATGAGAAAATATTAAATGGAATATGTGTGTATCACAAAAGAACATAACTTGAAAGGAAGATGTCAATATAGGCATTGACATTTGAGGAAGTGGTACAACTACTGAAGAAAGTTGGTGTAACAAGCAATGAGAACCTCATGCTAAGTTACACGCGTGATAATCCAGATGAGTGGAAGATTTTTGTTGACAGCATAATATATTGGGTTAGTAAATAGCACAGAAGAGTAAGTTTACCCAGTGATTAAGATAAACTATCTACAATCGGAAATTGTGATAAGAAATTGGTCAGGCTAAAGCTCATGTTGAATTAGTTTAATGTTGGATACCATGTCAAGAAATTGATCTGGGACATTCTCACTAAAGTTGTGGATGGAAATCAATTTGAAATAGTAAGGATTGTCCTTCGTATTGGAACCCTACAGAGTCTATAATAATCAATGCTAGGGAGTTGTACCAAAAGAGAAAATGAGTTTCTCTCCCCTAATACTACTTTCGCATATCAAATAAGGAGTTTTCCTTAGTTATATTAGGTGTGGTATAATTAGGTTGGCGTTACAAGCAAGAGAACCAAATATCTTTCCTTATCCTACTCTCATATTACAGATCCTTCTCCCAAAATGAATCAAGATCAAGCTAGTGGAATAAAAATCTTCCATGAGATTGAAGCTTTAGAGGAGGTTATTGATATGCTGGAGTTATGGTTGAACAAAGTCGATGAGGCTAGAGAACTTAAGAAGTGCATTTCAATTGTTGAAATGTCTGGTGGAAATGCCACCAAGAATATTTTGGTCAAAAATATGAATGTTGAGCATATAAGGAAGGTAAAAGATATTGTGAATGACCTAATGAATATGGATACAACTAATTCTGATTCAGATAAAGATATTGAAAAGCTTGAAGACTGATTATGATCTTGTCAAGTCAGATTAGTAATCCTAGTTTTTTTTTGCTTGTATTTGGATTTGTAAAAGCTCTATAGCATATTTTATTTGTGTACTTTTAAGATGAATTTTATGGTTGTGCATCTTTTGATGTTGGTGTTGGTTGTTTTTCATGATCTGGGTGTGTATGTGCTAACATAACCCTTGCATGACTGATCTTGTGTATATTATTCTCTATGCATATTGTCTTTGTTGAAGAACCAACCCTTTGCCAAATTATGGAAAAAAAGAGTAACGAGATGAAGTGGTGTGTCTACTGTGTGGAGATAAAGTAGGTGATTATTTAGTATTAACCCCATATGGAAAATTTCTAATGTTGTGCTCCATGCTAGAGCATCAGGCAAGACATCTGGTCTCAATCCATGTATCTGTAAAAATAGATTTATCTTTGTTAGTAGTATTCAGTGATATCAACTACAAACTGATTTTTGTGTGTGTGACTAAGAATGTGAATAATTGTATACTAATATATGTTAGTTAGTAGGATTTATATGCTACTAACTATGAGATATTAGATTCATGCATGACTAAGTCTGTGAATGATTGCATGATTGCCCATTAGGTTTGAAGAAAACTGAATGGACTATATGAAAGCATTTGAATATTGATGCTTCTGACTTTTTCTGTTATTAGTGCTTAACTCTGATACATGAAAGTTAATGCTGCCGAAATACTCTAAATATCCAGTACATCTACTAGTTGTTACTTGCTCTGATTAAAGAAGTGTTTTTTTTATCTTGAAGGGTTGTTTTACCATATTTTTCCAAAGGGGCAGATTGTTGTTCCTATTGGATTTTCCCTTTGGCTTGACTTCATTTTAGAAAAATAACAACTTGGAGAAGTGTCCAAGTGTCCAAGATTGGTCTAGCTTGCTAAGGTTGTATGAAGCTGTAGAAAGGATACATGATGCGCGCAACACTCTAACATGTTGGTATGACATATGAGTCTTGTGCAACAGGCACCAGAATGTTGCGCTTTGAAGTGTGTTCTGCAAAAAAATTGTTAAATAATTTTTTTTATTAATTTAACAATATGATTAGATGATTTGTTTGACAACTGGATGTAGTTTAGTTCAGATTTAAATGAAGATTTAAATTTGAATTTAATTAAAAATAAATCATATCTTGTTGAAGATATTCAAGGAGAAAATCAAATATCCAACAAATTTTGCATTAAGTCTGGACGAATTCAAATATATTATCCAATGAGAAAAGCTTAGAGTTACATTGCTATATAAGGAGCTCAAACCTATATTGGAAAGCAAACACTCACATTGAAAGTCTTAGAGTGTATAGGTTTTGTATTGTGTATTCATATTAATTCCTTTAGAGGATTAGTGTTGAATCTTTATGTACACCTCTATATTTAAGTAACTTGGCATAGAAGGTTTGTCTAGTTGAGTTGTAATCAACGTTGTTTATGTACACCTTTATGTTTCAGTAACTTGGCATAAAAGGTTTGTATAGTTGAGTTGTAACTTTCAACATTCTTTATCTTATGAAGATTGAATTTGATCACTAGGGTTTAGTGGTTATTTTCCCCTGTCACTGGGATTGTGACAGAGAAGAAAGTGAGTAGCTTCTCATATTTAGGGGGAGACTCTAAATAGAAAGTCATTGGGTAGGGTTAGGAAGAAGCATTGAACAACATATGATTTGTTTTTGCTTGTAAGTCTAAATATACTAAACTACTAATAATGAGTTTCCTTTCTTGGTTTGTGGACTTAACCCCCCAGAGGTACGTGTAGTTTCACCGAACTAGGTAAACAATTTAATTGTGTTATTTATTTATTTTCTGCTCCATCATCTATTACTAGTTAGTGTATTATTTTTGGTGTATCTTGTTGCACCTGTTGTTGGACCATCGTGTTCGACTTATGTCCTCTAAGGAACATAGTTTCAAGAGAACTCTAAATGCTCGTTCAATATCCTTTCTTGCACCTTCTTGATGTTGAGCAAATAATTCTCTTGTCTCCTTGTGGGATTTGGATGTTTTTCACAAATATTGCCCATTCAGAATAAATGTTAATAGATAATAACCCATGTTGTATTTGTAACATCCTAAACTTCGACTCCTTATACATGTTCAGGAATGTTACTTCACACAAATCATTCATTTTATAAAAATAGTTTCAAACTCGCAGCAGAAAGTCAAATAATCCTCAAAATCATCAATTAATGGATTAAACCACAAAATACCTAAAATAAACTTCAACAGAAATTCCAAAACAAATAACGCACTTGTTCCCAGCGTTACAAATCAAAGCAGGTAAATACTAACTAAAAGTGTTAAATAAAAATAAATGAAGACAACATCCAGGGTCATCTTCCAACTCACAAGAAACTACTCCTGCTGAATACATGATCGTTTGTACTCCAGAGGAGCATAAACTCCACAACAACAAAAGGGGTGAGAATATATCTTACAAATGTTAACGGTGAAATTCAGCAACATGATAGTAATAGCGAGTTCATAAAATACATCATTCACACTCAAAAGCACAATAAAATAAATAATAATGCTACTGCAAATGATAATGCCACAAACTCCTCCTTAAAATACATGTGGTGTCAAGTCTCTAAAATTAGAGGTATGTTACTGATTTTCCCATGTCTCTGGTTTCTCTATGAACTGTGTCCCTCTCTGGACGTGAGACCGCCATAATTCCTATCTGAACCAGGCCATCCCTGACCGAAGTCTTAAATAACTCCAAAATAAATGAATGCATGGTCATGAACAATATAAACATGCATTATCATCAACTTCATAGTATTATAACATCGCAAACATCAAAACATCAACAAGAATGTTCCACTCTTGAACCTATATATCGTCAATTACAGGTCATCATTGTTATCCCTATGGATTACTATTCATCAATAATTAAGGTCGTTATTGTAATCCCTTTGGATTACTATACTCAAAATTTCCAATTAAGACCGTCACTGTAATCCCTCTGGATTACTATACTCAAAATTGTCAATTAAGACCGTCATTATAATCCCTTTGGATTACTATACTCAAAATTGCCAATTAAGACCGTCACTTTAATCCCTCTGGACTACTATACTCAATGTTATGGTTTAAAATATTTTTAATTAGTTTTCATCAAAAAGGGAAAAGTTATATTATTACCCCAAATCCCTCAACTCATCAAAAAGTTTCAGGGAAACTCAAAATACCTCAAGCCTCACAATTCTCAAAAATAACTCTAGAGTAACCTAAAAGTAATATAAAGTATTTAACATGCTCTAAATATAAAATTTTCATGATTGATAACTCTACTAACCATAAAGGCAGGCAATTGACTCAAATTGCTCAAAAGTGACCCTTATTATGTCAACAGTGTCCCAAACTCAACCCAAGTGTATGCTATATTCTGATCTTCAATTCTAAACAACTCAAAATTAACTCTGAAAACTTTATATCAACTCTAACCAAATAAATTAGGACTATTAAACTCATCAAAAAGGTAATGAAAGGTCAACACACTCGAAATTGATCAAAACTCTAGACCTAACTCTATAATTGTCTCGCTTCCAAATAGCATAGAATATTATAGAATTATGACAAAATTATGAAATCCTCCAGTTTAAAATTCTATAAACCCTCTTTTAAACACACTTAACCGCACCTCAAACAAGGTTACGAAACCCCAATCCTATTCTTTTCAGTTCAGCCTTATCGCGACAATTACTGCATAAACTCTAAAGTAGAATATCTGACTTCAAAATAGTATGAAAAATTATATAATCATGATAAAATTATGAAACTTTCCAGTTTGAAAGATCATTAAAATCTTTTCTAACGCAACTAGTGGCGCCCCAAAAAGACTTATGAAACTCAAGTTACACGTGAAACATGATGAACAACGCAAGACTAAAATTGACTACGCCTTTAGTATAAAAACCAGAAAACTACTACTATTTTAATGCCCCTGGACCCAATTTCTCTATTTCAAAAGAAATATTATCGTATTAGCTTTCCAACACAACTGACGACATCTTAAAAGGACTTATGAAACTCAAGTTATGTCTGAAATAAGGCGGTCAAATCCTTTTTATGTCTACCTACGATTTTTCTGCGTTTTTCTCCATATTTAAGAAATTTAAAACTCTCCTATTTGAGTTCTCACATCCTCAAAGCATACCTATTTTTTTTATTTTTCATGATAAATGTCTCATTTTTGAAAAATAAAGCCCCTAATTTAAGACATAAATTTTAAGGATAAAACCCATAAGATTTTCCCCAAAACCTTATTTTGGCCAGTATTACACAAATTATACAAATTAGGGGAAAATAGTATTACCCCAAGACACTGATAGGAGGGTAACGAACCATCACCATCTTGGCTGCCTAAATCACTCATCAATAAGATAATTATCCCCCCTTACGTCAAAACTGCATCGTCTTTTGGTGAAGTTTAGTTTTTCCTTCCTAACACTCTCCCTTATGGATCCTCGTAGCCGCTTTCAACTTTTCTCAATTTCACGTAAAATATTTTTCAAATCCCAAATGTTTTATTTATATAACCTAATGGGTTTTTCTAATTCATAGTTTTTATCCATAATATCCTAATATTCCAACTCAACCTTTCAACTTCTCTAAAACTCAGCTTCTCTCCCCATTCTCAATTTTTTTATAATTAAATTAAATAAATATTAAATTTAAATAAATATTAAATTTAAATCATTATTTAATTCAAGATTTTCTATATTTTCTACTCTTTCAACCCATTACAAAATAATTAAATACATCTAATTATTTGTATTAATTCCAATAATATTTTATTTTTCTGCTCTCTAGTTTCTATAACCCTGGTAATTATTAAAGTATCAAAATATCCTACACACCAAAATTCAAGTATGGTGAATAAAATACAACGATAGTAAAATAAAATACTATATTTAAAAGTTGAGGTGTTATAACTCTCCCCCAAATTAAAAGGATTTCTGCCCTCGAAAATTACCTGACAAAAACAAAACTGGATAGGAGTATTCGGCAGCCTAGTCACAAAATCCATTGATATGTTATCCCAATTCTATTCGAGAATATCCTATGGCCGCATTAGCCCAGATGGTTTCTGGTGCTCAATCTTTTCATCCTGAAAATTCAGACATGAATAAACAAACTGTGTAACGTCTCTTTTCATCCATGGCCACCAAAATATTTTCTTGAGGTCTTGGTAACTTTATTATCCCCCAGGATGAATAAACCACTTCGGTGACCCTTGTAACACCCTAAACCCCGCATAAAATTTTAAGGCATAATTTAAAAAGAAATTACGATCATATAGGGTGTCACTCACATCAAACATATAACCTGCTCCGTAACACAGGTTACAATAGAATAGTTTAATACAGACATTTGTACCTGGGATGTTTACACGACATCCAACTCATTTGATATGTACTTGGGATATTTACACGATATCCAACTCATCTAATGTTTAAGGTGTAATCGCAGCGGAATCATTAGTAAATCAATCAATCAACAATATTGCAACTCACAATATCTATTTTCATAAACATTAACTTCATAACATTAGCAAAATAATTTCATAACAACCAACTCAAAATAACTTTAAAAATTTCAACAACATGAATAGTCTTGAATTCAAACATAAACGACATAAGATTCAATTCAAGCGTTTATCCCTCAACCGGTGTTATATGATTAGAGCAAGACACCACTAGTCAAAACAATAAAATAAAGAAGTAACTCCAAGAGTTATTTTCTACTTACTTCAGCAATGCTACTTCTGAGTATCTGCATGATGCCCATGTAAAAGCAACATTCAAACAGGAGGGGTGAGAAATACATTCAAATAATTTAATGGTGCATAAACAATCAGAGTAGGTTAAATAGAATACAGTTCAAATATAATCCATTATGCACCACAACAAATGTATTCAAGTTTCACCCACTTCATGATAATACACAATCAATAACAAATATGACTCTCAACAACATCAACAGACTCATATGCATACGATACCGATCTCAACAATGGTTCCAATTACGAACCGGGTCCCAATCAACTAGGAACCCGTGAGCTTCACTCAGCAAACCCTGAGCCCCATGCCGAGCTCCAAGCCGCAACATCATGCTTAGGACAATCACCGGTCTCCAACATTAAAACCAATAATCGCCTGTTTCACAACAACGACAACTCATGATGCATGAAAGAATGTATACATCATCACAATAACTCAACAACACAAACAGTATCACATCAACCACATAATTTCCTGTACAATATCAACATGATAGTTTCACATCGAATCTAAATATCTCAACTCAACATGTTATCATTATAAGTATAACAATCCATCTCATAATCACATCAACATTATCACAACAATTGCAACAACACAAACAATATCGTTATAACCACGTCGTTCACCATACTCAACATAATAACACATTTCAAGCACATATAATAATTCAACTCAATGAAGTTATTAATTCACATACATGCAACTCATCTTTAACTCGGTAGCATACCATAACACATCAATTACACTCATCACGTATAATGCAATAATTCATACTCATACGGTATCGACATCACCGCTTACACAATCATATTCAAATAATTATTTAAAATATCAAACAGATTCTAAATCAAGCAAACAAATATGTTTCAGAAATCTTAGAGACTCTATTTTAATAATATGATTTTTATTTCAGGATTTAATACACCAATTGGTTCATTTTAATTAAACCATAAGAACATGTACTCGCATCGGGCAGAATGTTTCGTCTGACTTCAAAGTAACACAAAAAATTATATACTTATGTGAAAATTATGAAAATTTCCAGTTGAAAATATCATTAAATTATCTTTCCCACACAACTGACCTCATCTCAAACGAACTTCCGAGACTCCAGTTACATTGGAAACAAGCTAACCAAAATCGCTAGTGTTTATGATATATAAAGCAGAAAAACGCTACTATTGTAGCACTCGTAGACCTAATTTCTACACTTAGAAATAAATAATATCGAGTTAGCTTTCTAAAGCAACTGGCGGGACCTCAAGCAGACTTACGATTCTCAAGATATGCCCCGAATAAGTCGATCAATACTCTCTTGCATTTTCCTGCTATTTCCTTACGAAAATTTCACTCTTAAACTCATTTTTTTTTCAAATTAGGCTTTTCTTAAACATCCTCTAACATGTCAAAATAGCTCATTTCTAAAATCTATTATTATAAGTCAATCACATATTGTTAAACATCCTCACAACTTTCAAAATTCATCAATAGAATAACTCACTATTATTATTAATTGTGTCAAACCATTAACAAGGCAATAACCCTTAACACCAAGGCATACCAACACAACTGTAAAACATATTAGAATTACTCAAGTAATAACTCTGACAACTTTAAGGTAACAAAAATTCCTAACACCAAAATAGCTTATTTATGAGTTGCTAACACAGTAGGCCAATTTATCACTATAACTCATCACATACTCATCAATCTATCATCAAATCAAACAATTTAACAAATACATTAATGAATTTCATTGATTTCAAGAACACAATAACAACATGTCAACACACTAAATAGCAATTCACATGATGGTATATAAAAACAGAATTATCATTAAATTTTCATCAACATTCATCATAACTCAGAGGAAGAACAAATCTTAAAGAGGGTTAAGGAAACCCCTATATCCTTTCATGATTTAGCATTCATAGATGAATAATTTCTCCCCCCTTACCTTAGATTTCAGAATTTGATGACAGAATGCTTGAACTTTTTCTCCTAAGCCCTTATTCCCCTTCCTCTTGCCCTATCTCTTTTTTTCTCTCTTCCAAATTTTTCATGTAAGATGCAAACGGACTCTTTCTCTACCTCTCTCCTATTTTCTAATAACATTATTCCTCCTAATTATGATTTCCCTATACTACCCTTAACTTAACCTTGTAATTACCATCCTACCCTCAAAATCTCTACATATTCCACTTTTTCTCATAATTTTATTATTCCAATATTATTTACTCAATTAATTAAATAAATTCATATTATTTAATTACTAAGATAATCATAAACAATTCTAACTTATTCCAACTACCCTCTGGACTCCACATATTATAATCAAATAAAATACATCAATTCATAATTAATTTATGGATAAATTGAGTAAATAACTAAATTGAAAATGGGGTGTTACAACTCTCCCTCACTTAAAGAGTTTTCGCCCTCGAAAATTACTTCAAGTGAACAAATTTGGATATGAATCCCTCATCTGACTCTCAAGCTCCCAAGTTATGCTTCTACCAGCTGATCCTCCCTAAGCTATCTTTAGCAAGGTAGTCTTTTTACCACACAACTACTTCACTTCTCGATCCTCTATCCGCATGGGTGATGCTTCAACAGTCAAGTTATCTTTCACTTGCACATCATCCACTTGGGCCACATGAGATGGATCTGGAATGTATCTCCTCAACCAAGACACATGAAACACATTATGAAGATTAGCAAGCGGCGGTGGCAAGGAAATCCGGTAGGCCACCTCCAACATCCTCTACAGAATCTGGTAAGGACCAACAAAATGCGGCGTGAGTTTTAGAGACTTCAAAGCTCAACCAACACCGGTTACCAGAGTAAATCTCAAAAACACATGGTCTCCTCCTTGGAACTTAAGTGCTTTCCTTCGTCTACCATGATAACTCTTTTGGTAACTCTGAGAAGCTTTCATCTTCTCCTGAATCAATTTGATCTTCTCTATGGTCTGTTGGAAAATCTCAGGTCCAATCATAACACCCTCTCCTGACTCATACCATCACAAAGGCGTCTTACACCTCCTACCATGCAATGCCTCAAATAGTGTTATTCCAATACCCAAATGGAAATTATGGTTGTATGTAAACTCAATCAATGGTAAAAGTTATCCCAAGCACCTCCTTGTTCAAGTACACAAGCCCTCAACAAGTCCTCTAGAGACTGAATAGTCCTCTCAGTTTGACCATGTGTCTACCGATGACAAGTGGAACTCAACTTCAGCTTAGATCCAAATGCAGCTTGCAAACTCTCCTAGAATCTTGATGTAAATCTCGGATCCCTAGCCGACACAATACTCGAAGGTATACCATGCAACCTCACAAAGTTAATAGAAATGATATCCCATTTCCACTCTGGAATATTCAGCGGTTGCATCAGACTTAACGACTTCTGATGTTCAATCTTCGACTTCTGGTGTGTCAAACACGAACTCACAAACTCAATAACATTTTCCTTCATTCCGAGCCACCAAAATAGCCCCTTTAAATCTTGATACATCTTCGTAGTACCATGATGAATATTCAATCTACTTTTATGATCCTCCTCAAAAATACTCTTCTGAAGCTCAGGTACATCAGGAACACAAACTCTATCTCTGAACCTCATCACACCATTCTCATCAATTCTGAACTCCCCACTTTTTCCCTAATTACTCAACACCCAATGGTTCATCAATCTTAAGTCAATCTTCTGACCCCTATCTAATTTCTTCCATAATACCAATAGTAGCCTCAACATACCTAACTTCACACTGTTAGGAGTTTCTTCACACACTAAACTCATATCTATGAATCACTGAATCAGTTCTAACTCTCGAACCATAAGCATCGACATGTGTAAGGACTTCCTACTCATCGCATCAGCTACAACATTAGATTTACTTGGATGGTAACTCAAATCAAAATCACAATCCTTCAGTAGTTCAAGCGATCTCCTCTATCTCATATTCAATGCTTCTAATCAAATACATATTCTAAACTTTTGTGATCACTAAACCCTTTGAATTTGGATCCAAACAGATAGTGCCTCCAAATCTTCAACATGAATACCACTGCTACCAACTCAAAATCATGCGTAGGATAACTCCTTTCATAAACTATCAACTGCCTCAAAGCATCACAATATACAACAAAGGAATCATTTGATTTCGGAAAAATTAAAACTGGGCAGACGTCAACTTCTACTTGAGTTCTTGGAAACTCTTTTCACATTGCACATCCCAAACATAAGCTTGACGCTTTCGAGTCAACTGAGTCAACGACAATGTTAACTTCGGAAAACCTTTAATGAACTTCCTATAGTAACCAGCTAATCCAAGAAAACTTCTAATCTCAGTGATAGACTTCAGAGTCTCCCACTGTAACATAATATCTATCTTCGATGGATCCACAACTATACCACCACTAGAAATCACATGACCAAGGAAACTCACTTCTCTAAACCAGAACTCACACTTGGAAAACTTTGCATACAATTGGTTCTCTTTCAATGTATGTAATACAATTCTCTAATGTTCCGCACATAGCCTCATACTACAGTCCTTCTTCTTCACTATCAGCACCAACATACCCCACGATGAAACACTCAGACGAACAAACTTCTTATCAAGCAGATCTTCTAGTTGCTTCTTCAATTCATCCAACTCTGAAGCAGACATCCTATAAGGAGCCATTGACACTAGACTAACCAGGTACAAGTCTATCGAAAACTCCACTTTGCACTCCGGTAACAAATTATTGATGTCTTCAGAAAACACTTCCGAAAATTCACACACTGCAGAAAGATCACAAACTACTCCATTGCCTATGGCTTCCAACGAAGCTAACATTACAAACACTTGCACCTTATCCTTCACTGACTCTCTCACTTGCTTAGCTGATACAAACGTAAACTCTTCACCCCACCAAACTCAGATTCACGCTCTAGAGGCAAGTCACATATATCTTCAGGAAAACATCACTAATCACACACCACTGACATAACACTAGTTGTCACATTGTTCTCTACTCTCAGAGAAGCAAACATCAACAATACCTGGTCGTTTTCATTAAAGACATGCCAACTTAACTGGCAGACGGGAATCTCGAATCCACAATATCTTCAGTGTTGAGAACAACACAACTTTGACATTTCCTGAGCTCTTGCAATCGGTGGCACATTGCACTAACTTATCAAGACAATTGGTAACCACTTGGCTTAACTCCAACCGGTTCATTCCAAGAATAACGTCAACTTGTTCTAACAAGATACAAACCTACACATCCTTAGGGAACACGTCAGGATACTCAACACACCACTAGCTCATCTTTGTCCAAAATATCTCTTTCCCCCTCACAAGGAACCAAACAACGAGAACACCTGACCGTCTTCCTTAAAGGATCACACCATTTGCTAACCGACACCATCCTCGAATTTGACCTCTCTACGGGTTCAGGAAAAGCACAACATTCTCAAAATAGTTGAACTAGCCAACACTGCACTCTCGCATGCATCAACATGATGTCCAAGCTCTCTACAATTGGAACATCCAAGAGAAGCAGACGCTTCTCCCCCACTTGTTTTATTCCCAACCTGCAAATGGAAAACAAAACAAGCATCGTCAGTGTTTTCACACACATGTTGCATACTAGGGAACAAACATAATTAAACAACTAGACTGGACGGACCGACCTACTATGATACCACTACATAACACCTTACAATCCCGCATAAAATTTTAACGCATAATTTTAATAGAAATTACGATCACATAAGGTGTCATTCACATCAAACACATAACCTGCTCCATAACACGAGTTACAACAAAATAGTTTCATACACACATTTGTACATGGGATGTTTACACAACATCCAACTCATCTGATCTGTACTTGGAATGTTTTTATGACATCCAACTCATCTAATGTTTAAGGTGTAATCGCAGCAGAATCATTAATAAAGTAATTAATCAACAATATTGCAACTCATAATATTTATTCTCATAAATGTTAAATTCATAACATAAGCAAAAGAAGTTCATCTCAATCAACTCAAAACAACTTAGAAAATATCAACAACATAAATATTCTTGAATTCAAACATTAACGACATAAGAATCAATTCAAGCGCTTATCCTTGAACCCGATGTTACATGATCAGAGCAATGCACCACTAATCAAAACGATAAAATAAAGAAGTAACTTCAAGATCTATCTTCTACTTAATTCAATAATGCTACTTCTGAGTATCTGCAAGATGCCCATGTAAATGTAACATTCAAACAGAATAGGTGAGAAATACATTCAAATAATTTAATGGTGCATAAACAATCAGAGTAGATAAAATAGAATACAGTTCAAACATAATCCACTATGCACCATAACACATGTATTCAAGTTTCAACTACTTCATGATAATACACAACCAATATGCAAATGTGACTCTGAACAACATCAAGATACTCATATGCATGTGGTACAGATCTCAACAATGGTTCCAATTATGAACCGGGTCCCAATCAACTAGGAACCCATGAGCTTCACTCAGCAAACCCTGAGCCACACACAGAGCTCCAAGCCATAACATCAAGCTTGGGACAATCACCAGTCACCAACATCAAAACCTGTAATCGTCTCTTTCACAACAATGACAACTCATGATGCATGAATGAATGTATGCACCATCACAACAACTCAACAATACAAACAATATCACATCAACTGCATAATTTCCTGTACAACATCAACATGATAGTTTCACGTTGAAATTAAACATCTCAATTCAACATGTTATTATTATAAGTATAATAATTCATCTCATAACCATATCAACATTATCACAACAATTGCAACAACACAAACATTATCACTATAACCACACTAATCACCATACTTAGCATAGTAACACATTTCAAGCACATATAGTAAGTCAACTAAATGAAATTATTAATTCAGATACATGCAACTCATCTTTAACTCAACATCGTACCACTAAACATCAAATACACTCATCACATATAATGCAATAATTCATACTCATACGGTAGCATATCGACATCACCGCTTATACAATCAACACAATCATACTCAAATAATCATTTAAAACACCAAATGGAGTCAGAATCAAGCAAATGAATATGTTTCATAAATTTTAGAGAGTCTATTTTAAGAATACGATTTTTCTTTCAGAATTTAATACGCCAATCGGTTAAGTTTAATTAAACCACAAGAACATGTACCCGCATTGGATAGAATGTTTCGTCTGACTTCAAAATGGAACCAAAAATTATATACTTATGAGAAAATTATGAAAAATTTCAGTTGAAAATATCATTAAATCCTCTTTCCAACACAACTAACCTCATCTCAAACATTCTCACGAGACTCTAGTTACACTTGAAACAAGTTGACCCATGCATGACCAAAATCGTTAACGTTTATGGTATAGAAACCATAAAACCTCTACTGTTATAGCACACCTAGACCCAATTTCTCCACTTAGACATAAAGATTACCGCGTTAGCTTTCTGACGCAACTGACGAGGCTTCAAATGGACCTATGGAGTTCAAGATATGCCCGAAATAATTCGATCAATACTCTCTTGTTATTTCCTTACAGGAATTTCACTCTTAAACTCATTTTTTTTCAAGTTAGACTTATCTTAAAAATCCTCTAACATGTCAAAATTGCTTAATTCTAAAATCTATTATTATAAGTCAATTACCTATTGTTATTTCACTCTAAACATATCAACCAACATCTAATTTCACAAAATCCTCATAACATTCAAATTTCATCAATAGAGTAACTCACTATTATTATTACTTGTGTCAGACCATCAACATGGTAATAACCCTTAACACCAAGGCATACCAACATAACTCTAAAATATATTAGAGTTACTCAAGTAATAACTCTGACAACTTTAAAGTAACAAAAATTCCTAACACCAAAATAGTTTATTTACGAGTTGCTAACACAATAGGCCAATTTACCACTATAACTCATCACACACTCATCAATTTATCATCAAATCAAACAATTTAACAAATACAATCATGAATATCATTGAATTCAAGAACATAACAATAACATGTCAACACACAAAATTGTAATTCACATTATGGTATATAAAAACAGAATTATCATTAAATTTTCATCAACATTCATCATAACTTAGAGAAAGAACAAACCCTATAGGAGGTTAAAGAAACCCCTCCATTCTTTCATGATTTAGCATTCATAGATGAATAGTTTCTCCCCCTTACCTTAGATTTTAGAATTCGATGGAAGAATGTTTGAACTTTTTCTCCTAAGGCTTTCTTCCCCTTCCTTTTGCCCTATCTCTTTTTTCTCTCTTCCAATTTTTTCATGTAAGATGCAAACCGACTATTTCTCTACCTCTCTCCTATTTTCTAATAACCATATTCCTCCTAATTATGATTTCTCTATACTACCCTCAACTTAACCTTGTAATTACCACCTTACCCTCAAAATCTCTACACATTCCACTTTTCCTCAAGATTTTATTATTCAAATATTATTTACTCAATTAATTAAATAAACTCCTATTATTTTATTACTAAGATAATCATAAACAATTCTAACTTATTCCAACTAAAATCTTCATTCCACATATTATAATCAAATAAAATACATCAATTCATAATTAATTTATGAATAAATAAATAAAATGACAAAATTGAAAATAGGGTGTTACAACCCTCCTCCAAAATAGTCTTCTTAAGTTCTGGCACATCAGGTACACAAATTCTATTCCGAAACTTTAGGATCCCAATCTCATTAACTTTAAAAAATTTATGTTCATTAACTGATGATAGACGATAAACCAAGGTCGCGTCCAGCTTCAGAATCTCTCTAGTCTCATCAATAAAACAACTAGTCAGCTTCAACGTGCCCAATTTCACACTATCCGCAGTCACCTCGCACATTAAACTCAAATATCTAAATTTTTCAATTAAGTCTAACCCTCTAACCATCAACGTCGCCATGTACAATGACTTATGACTCAGAGCATTTGCTACAATATTGGCATTACCGGGATGGTAATTCAAACCAAAGTCATAGTCCTTCAAAAACTCTAACCACATACTATGTCTCATATTCAACTCCTTTTTATCAAACAAATATCTCGAACCCTTATGAACACTGAATACCTCGAATCTAGAACCATACAAGTAGTGACTACATATCTTCAACATAAATACCACAGTTTCTAACTCTAAATCGTGAGTAGGGTATTTTCTCTCATGATCCTTCAGCTGACGTGAAGCATAAGCTACCACCTATCCACTCTGTATAAGCACATTACCTAATCCCACCTTGGACACATTGCAATATACCATAAAGGTTCCTTTGCGTCTGGTAATATGAAAATTGACATTGTTGTCAACTTCTTCGTGAGTTCTCGAAAATTCTCTCCACACCGCATATTCCACACAAAGGCTTGACTCTTTCGAGTCATCTGAGTCAAAGATAGATCTAACATAAAAAATCCTTCGATAAATCTTCTATAGTAACTAGTTAACCTTAAGAAACTACTGATCTTGGTAAGTAATTTTGGAGCCTCCCATTGTATCATTACATCTACCTTAGAAGGGTCCATCGTTATGCCGCCACTAGAAATCACATGACCGAGAAAACTCACTTCTCGCAACTAGAAATCACATTTGGAAAACTTGGCGTACAACTTCTTCTCTTTCAAAACCTAGAGTACAATATGAAGATGTCCAACATGATCTTTGTTTGATTTAGAATATACCAGAATATAATCAATAAACCCTACTATGAACTGATCCAAATAGGCCTAGAAGATCTTAGTCACATACTCCATAAATACACCAGGGGAATTAGACATTCCAAATGGCATCATTGAGTACTCATGGTGATAGTATCGGGTTTCATGAATAAATTCTTCAGGATATCTTCATCCTTCACTCGAATATGATGATAAACCTTTCCTCAAGTCGGTCTTACTAAATATAGCAACACCCATTAATTGATCCGTAAGATCGTCGATCATGGACAAGGATACTTATTCTTGATGGTGACCTAATTCAACTGACGATAGTCAACACACAATCTCATATTGTTGTCTTTCCTTTTCACTAATAACACTTGGTCTGACGAATTTCTTATCAAATAGATCTTCTAACTAACTCTCCAGTCCAACCAACTCTTAAGAAGACATCTTGTATGGTGCAGTCGACACATGTCTAGTACCAGTTACTAAATCTATGGTGATCTCAACTTCTCAGTTTGTCGGCAAGTCGCAATTTTCCTTAGGAAAAACATCAGGAACTCACACACCACATGCATACCACTAGCCACAATATTGAATTCCACTCTCAAGGAAGCCAACATCACGATAACCTGATCATCCTCCCTCAACAACATCTCGACTTAACTGGAGGAAATGAAACTTGAATCTGTATGTTTTTCGGGTTCAAGAACAACACAACCTCAATAACATCGGCACTTTCACAATCAACAGCCTGTTAAACCAATCCTCCACACCAGATGAATCTCATAGAAACATAAACTTCTCCCCCACTTGTTTCAATCCTGCTCATGCTGGCAAATGGTAAGAACACAATCGAGTATCGACAATATTTCACACACATGTCAGGTACTAGGAAACAAATAAAATCACAAAACCTAGTCAGACGGAACGACCTACTCTGATACCACTATGTAACACCCTAAACCTTGACTCCTAATATAAAAGAAAAAATAGTACATGTTCAGGAATGTTTTTTCACACAAATCATCCATTTCATAAAAATAGTTTCAAACTCGCAGCGGAAAGTCAAATAATCATCATAATCATCAAATAATGGATTAAACCATAAAATAACTAAAATAAACTTCATCAGAAAATTCCAAAACAAATAACGTGCATGTTCCTAACGTTATAAATCAGAGCAGATAAATACCAACTAAAAGAGATAAATAAAAATAAATTAATACAACCTCCAAGGCCATCTTCCAACTCACAAGCAACTACTCTTGCTGAGTACCTGATTGCATGTACTCCAGAAGAGCACAAACACCACATCAATAAAAGGGGTGAGAATACATATTACAAATGTTAACGGTGAAATTCAGCAACATGATAGTAATAACGAGTTCATAAAAGAAATCATTCACACCCAAGAGCACAATCAAATAAATAATAATGCAAATGCAAATGTTAATATCACCAACTCCTCCTCAAAATGCATGTGGTACCAAGTCTCTGGGATCAGAGGTATGCTACTACTTTTCCCGTGTCTCTGGTTCCTCTATGAACTGTGTCTCTCTATGGACGTGAGACCTACCATAGTTCCTCTATGAACCAGACCATCACTGGACCGAAGTCCTACCTAACTCTGAAATAAATGAACGCATGATCATGAACAATATAAACATGTAACATCATCAACATCATAGTATTATAACATCAAAAACATCAAAATATCACCAAAAAGGTCCGACTCTTGAACCTATATGTCTCCAATCACAGGCCATAACTGCAACCCCTCTGGATTACTATTCATAACCAATTAAGTTTGTCACTATAATCCCTCTGAATTTCTATACACAAAATCGCAAATTAAGGATGTCACTGTAATCTAATATTTGAAAGGTGCCCTAGTCTAGAATGCCAAAGATTAAAAGTAGATTGAGTATTGGAATGGTAAGCAAATTAATGTTTTATGGAGTTAAGAACATATAGCCCTCTTTGAAGATTAGCTAAACCAATCATCTCCTTGGAATAATTCTGCAGAATTTTGCATGAATTAGCATCAAAGTGTACAAAGCAGTCATTGCTATTAACAAGTTTAGCTATGGAAATCAAATTAACATGAAATCTAGGAATGTACAAGACATTGTTCAATGTTAAGGAAGGAGATAAAGCTACACTACCAGATATAGATGCAATAATCTGAGTACCATCAGGTAAGCTAACATGAATAAGAATAATTGTTTTATAAGAGATAAAAGATGCTATGTCAAAGGAGATATGGTCAGTTGCACCTGTATCTAGGATCCAAAGATGAGAAGTCTTACCATTACCATTTGACGAGTGTGAATTTAGAACAAAGGGAGATGTAGAAATGGAATTGATTTTGGGAGTGGTCTTGGACTATTGGAGCAGCTCTAGGATGTTGTTGTAATGGTCTTGAGTGAAACCAAAAGAAGATGCAATTGAACTTTGTTAAAAAGAGGTTGAACTGGAGTTAATAGACGCAGTAGATTGAGGTTGAGAGCCAAGAGGATGAGCAAGTTTCAATTGTGTGGTTTGTCATGTTACACTGAGTACATACTCGATTTTGTCCTCTTGCTCCACCAAACCCTTGATATTTTCCCTTCCAGACCTTACCATTGAATCTTCCTAAAGCAACTTGAACCTGAAAAGCAATAATGTGTCCACTACTAATAACACCTGGAAATACATTAGGAGTCAGATGATTCATCTATCTTTCTTGTTGAATAACAAGAGAAAATGCCTTATCAATGTTTGGTAAAGGATTTATCATCATTATTTGCGATTTGGAGTGTGTAAAATTTTCATTCAATCCCTTGAGAAATAGGATTACATAATCTTTCTCACGATATTGTTGAAAAGAAGTAATTGCTCCACAAGAACAAGGAATTGGACATAAACAAGCAAGAATCAGAGGATGGTTTTCTAATTCATCCCACATAACTTTCAGCTGAGTAAAATAGTTAGAAGCATCGAGAGTACCTTGACGAAATTTATATAAATCTTCTTGAATATTTGAAATGTGGAAAACACCACCTTGAGAGAATCGAATCTGCAAGTTTTTCCAAACTCCAGCAGCACTATCAATCCAAAGCACAAATTTCAAATAGATTCTGAAATCGATCAATGAATCCAAGATAAAACCATAGTGTTACAACAAATCTAAGGTGAGTAAAGAGGATCTGGTACATGAGATTTTGTGAGAGTTCCATCGACGAATTTATCTTTGTTCTTGGAAATTATAGCAATGTGCATCGATCTGGCCCAAGTATGATAGTTCTTGTTGTCAAGCAATGGAGAAACAAGGACAAGTGTTGGATTTTCATTCGGATGCAGATAGTAAGGATTTATCAAGTTCATACAGAAGTTAGTGAAGCTCTGGTGTTCCACTCAAGAAGATAAAAAATAAGAAATGAAAGAGCAATGATTATGAATCAATGAATCGAAAAAGAAAGACTAAGTGAAAGAATCAAAGAGAGAGAACGCAATCGAAGAGAAAACAATGGCAACCAGAGCTTGTTAAGCTCTGATACCATGTTAATGGTGATGAACTCATGAAGAAGCTTCATCCCAATGAAGAAGAAGTATAACAGAACTCAACTGAATAACAGAAAACAACTATGGGGTAAAAATGGTATATTGAATATTTCATTCATTCAGTTACATTATACATAGTTTTCTGTATATATATATACAAGATAATAATGGATAAACTAGTGGTTAGCTAACTGTACACGTGTCAGCATGCTATAGGATAAATTAAGTATGTACATCGGTTCAACTCAATTTAGATTCGAGCATAAAACTTCAAATCAATCTTAATCTCGGATGAAAAATATAGGCAACTTTTGACTGATTTAATTTTGATTTTTTCAAATTGAATTTGAATCGAGTTTTGTTAGGTATATCAGTTTTTTTTATAGTCCAACAAGTATTGGTCCAATTCAAAATTTTAGCCCAATTTTACAAAACAATAATATTTTTTATTTTTTGTTTAAGTCAGTTTGACAAGGAATTTCTCTGACACCCCACATTTTTCAATAATGCCAAAACTATATGTCCTTATTTACCCCATTTTAAAAGTTACAGTTTGGAAAAAAAATTCACTCTAAAAAAATCAGTAAATTACAAAAAAAAATGGTAGATTTTTTACTAAACCAGAAGAAAAAATATGCATTTCTATCGAATTTTTAAATATACAATTTGATTTTTTTTTACCGTATTTTTTCAAATATATGGTACGTTTCTCAGTTTTACCAAAAATTTTAAAATTCTAGTATACCATATATTTCCCCCACCTCTAAAAAATATGGAAGTTTAATTCAACATTCTTCTTATATGAGCCTGGGATGGATGGTTCTCCTACAAATTTTACCTAGTTTTTCACCACTGACTTAATATATTTTACTTACATGTTTTATATGAACTTTTGAAATATTTAATCGAGTTATGAAATCTACGAATAATTCATTATATGTTTTAATTTACATACATTCCCCTCTCAGACCGATGTGTTATCATGGACACAATCTATTGGATACAAGTTGGTATTATTATTGTTACTTTTTGTTCTAATATAGAAAATGGTCAAAGAGGGAGGAAAGAGAATTGATAATGGGTTGTGAGAGGAGAGAAAACTAGAAGAACCAAAAATCATCTCAAGTTACTTGTAGCAAAATAGTTAAATGCTCATATAAGTTGAGATTTGTGCTAAACAGTAGCAGCTAGAATATAACGGTTAGATTTGGTATTCATAATCATGATCTATCTAAGTATTTAGGGGGTTAGAAAATATTAGGCAGTCTAAAACCCGATGAAAGATTGGTTGTGAATGAAATGACAAAATATCGCATGGCACTAAGGTACATAGTGGCTGCTTTGAAAGATAAATATTATGATAATCAAACAAGTACAACGCATATTCATAAGGCAATATTTGCATATTGATCTATTATCAGAGGTCCATTCACGAAAGTCAACATATGTTGAACCTAATTCATGATGAGAAATACATGTGTTGGACTAGAAACAAGGAGGAATCATATGTTATTGCTGATATATTTTGGACACATTCTGATTCTGCGGAAATGTTGAATATGTTTCATTTGGTGTTGATCTTTGACTATTCATCAAAACCAATATGTATTGGATCCCACTACTTGAGATCGTTGGTGTTACATCAACCAAGTTGAATTTCTCAGTTGGATTTTCCTACTTGGAACATGAAAGGGAGGCAAACTTCACATGGGTACTAGAGAGGCTGAAAGAGTTGTTCACATCTGATAAGTTCTTTCTGAAAGTCATGGTTACAGACCATGAACTTTCCTTGATGAATTCCATGGAAGTTGTGTTCACATCCTCATTACATATGTTGTTTGTATTCCATATTTCAAAAAATGTTAGTTCTAAATGCAAGGAGTAAGTCAAAGCTAATAGGCAAGAACATGTTATGGATCTATGAAGCACTACTAGAAACTATACATTTTGTAATAGACTCTTACCTCGAGAATTTATTCTACCGAGATAATATCTATTCATTAGGGGCCTTTATTTTTCTTTAATTTCTAAATAACTTTTCCCCTCAATCAAAGATAAGAACCATCGTGAAAGGTGAAAAAGACACACACTTTGAATCCCAACACTAGCAATTTTGTGATTTTTTGTTATAAAAGGGGCTTATTCCCTTTATTTTAATTTTTAAATTAAAAATTAAACAACATTTAACCACAGTTAAAAGCTAACAACCATGGAGAAAAGTTTTTCCTTTCTTCTTATTTTAAAATAAATCACATATATAAGCAAACTTTTTTCACTTCTGAATAGAATAATATCCTAGCTACATAAGCGAAACCCTAACCTCTCACGCCTTATCCCAATATCCATAAATGTACACACCATTTATTCACAAACCTCTGTCATATCTTCTCCAACTCGTGTGGATCAAAGAAATGTGACACAAAACTTGTAAGAAGGAAACACAAAACTCATTTATTTGACTTCTTATGCACATTTTCGATTTATGAAACATTTCCACCATTCATGTAATGGTTTATGTTGTTGTTTTTGTTCAAACTTGTTGTTTTTTGTGTTGCTATGTTGTTGAGAATGTTATATGTTGTTGTTTTTATGATATGACTTATACAAGTTTTGAATGTTATATAGTTATTGTTGTTGTTGTTATTATTGTTGTTGTTATTGTTGTTGTTTTGTTGTTGTGACTTAGCAATATTTTGAATGTTATATGTTGTTGTTGTTGTTGATAATGTTATAAATGTTGTTATTGTTGTCTTTGTTGTTGTTGTTGTTGGTGGTGGTGGTGATAATGTCATAGATGTTGTTATTGTTGTTATTGTTGTTGTTGTTGTTGTTGTTGTTGCTGTGACTTAGAAATATTTTAAATGTGATATATCGTTGTTGTAATTGTTGTTGTTGTTGTTATTGTTGTTGTTGTTGTTATTGTTGTTGTTGTTATTGTTGTTGTTGTTGTTATTTTTTGTTGTTGTTATGATTTAACAATGCTTTGAATGTTATATGTTGTTTTGTTGTTGTTGTTGTTATTGTTGTTGTTGTTCAGAATGTTATATACGTGGCTGTTGTTATTGTTTTGTTTTTATTCTCTAGATGATGAAAAATAAATTTTCATGACTGATTCGATGTGCATTTTTCATTTTGTTCAGTCTAACATGTTTAGAGCATAATATAGTGATAAAATATATAATTTAGTTTATTATATCATATGCTAATTATGTGTTTTACCAACCCCTTACTGAACATATAACATTTTGAATTGATTTAGAAAATAGAAGAAATAATCAACTTCATCAAAATTTTTAGAACATTTATATATACTTAATGTTCTGATCCAAATCGTGGTGATCATCGAAGGGATATAATTGGTGGTTGCGTCAAGGTGGATCTAGATTTCAATACAGTGGACGAGACTAACCTGCGAGGTTAGCACTCAAACGTTCAAGTTAGTGAGTGAGATGAATAGTAAACTTTCAAACGAGAGTGAGAATCATACCTGGAATGGTGCACTAACTCCCTTTAAATAGAATAGTTTGTTATCAACTTAAATATGAAAAATGAGCGTGAAGTATGGATATATGCAAAATAGATCAAATAGTGTGGAGCGTGATCCCAAATGAGATGGCTTAATAGTATAATGTTCCTTTTCGTAGCATTTCACGTTCTTCTAATGTTGGGCTTCATGTTCTATTAGGATCAATGACCAAACCATAATAGTTTCCCCCTAAGCCTCTGTCTTCTGTCATGAGGGTAAAGGTTTTACAGTAACTATCTTGTGTGTCCATAAAGGTCACCATGGGAGAGATCTGATAAGACATTGATGTCCCTGGAAAGAGGCGATTTTGGGATAACACTTATGTGTGGCGCTTTAAGAGGTTGGAAATGATTTACATTTGACTTTTATCCTTGTTGGTCGTCCATATGATTACATTGGAGATATTAAAATATCAATCAAATAATCATAGAAGAGTCCCAATCGTTAAGAGCGGGGAACAATTGTGCGGTCTTGAACCATTTTAGGGAGATGTAATAGGTTTCCAAAGGGACTTTTCCCTTTTCTACTACATATTGACTTTTATGATAAGCTATTTTTCCTTTCCTGTCTTTGCTTCGGAGATTCTATTGAGGTGAAGATTGATCAGCTATCCAAGAAATTCTACTTGTCGGATCAACTTCTCACATGTTTGACTTCATATTCGAGCCTCTAAATTTTGGCACCTGAGCTCTTCGTCCTTTTCTCCTCTTTATCAATTTTAGGGTTTCTTAGCATTTCGAACGCATTCACACTGTCTTTTGTTTCGTGCATTTTCTAAAAAATCCTATAAATATGATTGTTTCCTATGTGTCAACTAGAAGGGCTAGTAGGGACATTTTTGGAGTTTGGGTAAGTTTAGATATACTAGGTGATGTCTATGTTTTATCCCATAGTGATGCATTTGATCAAGCTATGATTGATATAGGTCCTCTTGAGGATTTGGGTGTCCTTTCTCCATATAACGATCAAAGGGTATGTAGTCAATATGGTTGATATACTATCCCATTTTATGAATGTTTGTTCTCTCTCGTTGGTTGTCAGCTCCCTTTCAATGAGTTTGAAATCAATGTTCTAAATCACCTACTTAATGCTCCCTCGCATTTCCACCATGTGATTTGGGAGTTCATCAATGTCTTCCAATATTGGTGTGAATATAAAGGTAACACACCGATGATGACCTTGTTTTTTTAACTTGTTGAGAGTGAAAAGTGGTTTTAAATCTGTGGATGGTTGGGAGTTAACTTGGAAATTCATTTTTCCTTGTATAAGGGGGTTTATGAGCTCAACCTACTAAAATCTCGTAAAAATTACTAGATACACTCAAGATCAAGTCTTAGGGAGAGGATTAAGCCACTTCGTTTAGACTGAACCTCTAATTTCGGGTGTCTTCTCTTTTCTTGTATTTTTTTATAAAAAATTTATGCATATTTTCTTTCCGCCGTTATTACTAAAACATTTTTAAAAAAAAAAAATTCAAACTCTAAAAATGAAAATAAATTTATTTTAAATAGTCATTTTTGAAACCCTCACAATTCATCACCTCTTGTGTGTGGATTCACATGTTAACACATATAAGTTGTCTTATCAATTTTGCAACAAAATATTTCGATACATGCAATGCAAGCTACATACTTATCCTTCAAGGCCTCATCATTCAAGGTCATCGCATTTCGATCTTACCGAAAGTGGTTCGACGACCAACAATGGAGAAATCATGATTAATAAGAGTATCAGGTCTCCATGGGTGTATTCATCAAGAAAGAGTGAGAAAATTTGTTATAGGTCATTTCCTTTAGAGATCTAACTATGACATAGTAATACTTACAACTTTTAGTGAATACGTGAAAAATTCAACGACCTTAGATGGTTACTTAATATGAGCCCTTGAGAAATGTCAGGAGTGTTTGACTCCCATAATATATAAAAAAAAAACATCGAAGAAGAAAGGGATGCGCATAGATAACTACATATAGTCATACAAGATATGGACGACGTTAATGAATGCCCAACATTTAAGATGTAGTTGAGACGGTGTTGTCTTCATGTGACTGAGAATCTTTCTCTCAAAAAATTAAAATGACACCCAAATCCTCAAATATCTAAATATCGCATCATACATGGGAAAAAAACATGTGAGGTACCAATTACATATCCTGTCAGAGGTAAGATAGATCTCTACCTCCTAGTCTCTAAGACAACCAATATTTGTGAAAGTGTGGAAAGGATACATGTCGTATGGTTCCAATTAGAAATAAGGAGTCCCCATATATTCCACTTTCATATATCTATGATTAGTGGTCATCTTATGCTCTATAATCCGTCCACTATAAGGATATCTGATTGTATTAACCATTTTCTACATGTCCACGCGAAGAGAAAAAATGAGTATGAGGAAGAACTTCGTCTATCCACCGTCTGTCTAATCTTGAAAGGATTGAAGAGTACATTAAACAAATTTTATCCAAAGACATTTAAATGAATAATCCTTAAGAGTTGTTGATCAACGTATTTTTAAACACATTTATAACATTTTATTAAATGCTTTTGAGCAATTCTCACGCATGCTTTTTGGCTCTTGTCTTGTTTAGAAGATTTGAATATAATTTGATTTTAGTGAATTTCTTATATAATTTTAAAATTTAATCCCGTTTTTACCATGTCTCCCTCAATAGGTCATATCATGGGTTATATTTGGCTCAAAGTCAATGCCAATCTTTAAAGCAATGCATTTTATTGTGGGTTTAGGCCACTTATTTACAATGGACCAACCATTCAAAACTCTAATTTTTCAATAGCTTAGGTCTATAAATAGGACTATTGTAGCGGCTAAAATTTTACCTTAGTTTTACCTATTTACCTATTGAGGTTCCTTTTTTAAAGTTAATTTTATTTTATGATTCTGTTTCTTTTGTTAAAAATCCATTATCTTGCAATTTTGATTCTGATTGTTGGTTAATAATTAAAAGTCGTGTTTTCTTTGATATGAATTGATATAAATAGTTGATGATTCAATTCTAAATGATGTTATTTGATTTAATATGAATGGTTGCAAATTTTAATTTGAATAAGGTTTTTTTAGGATCTATAACAGTTGTTGTAGGTTTGGGATATTTATGTTTTCTTTTAAATGGCTATGCCAAGAACCATTACCGGTATGCAACATTTGTTTACTATAAATTCGTGTAAACTAATCATTTTGTTTGATTGATTAGATTTACACACTCAAACATTATTATGATTAAATAATTGAATATATTTTTTTGGAACATGTGATATATACTACGACAATAGGAGTAATAAGTGAATCAATTATTTTAATTAAACTATTTTATCCATTTTTATTATAATATGTTTTCTACCAAAACCATTTATTTTTGTTGTGGTTCATAATTTAATTGTTATTGTTATTCAGAGTTCTTGAGATGATCAAAATTTAACCGCTTTGATAAATATATTTTCTATATTTTAGTTTTATTTTGACTACTTACAACAATGATTAATTACTCAATATCTTTTATGTCCATTTCTATAACCCCTCAAATAAAGAGGAGAGGGGAGGGGGAAGAAGCAACGTATAAGATAGCGCCCTCACCTGTGAGTGAGACACTTCCACCCATGCTTATGACATTATCCAACCAAATGAAATAGAGAGATCGAGAGAAATAAAGAAGAAGGGAAAATGAGTAGTTACCACATTTCCTAAATAAGTTTTTAAACGGTCTAGAGAGTTGAATCTCCTTTGAATTTGGCGGTAGTCAATCATGGTATAAAAGACGGTAAACATACCAAAATATAAGTGTTATATCAGGAAAACCATGTTTCTCGTTAAAGACATCATTAAATTTATGACTCTTATTAAATAATCAACACAAACCTCAACCTATACTACCTAATCTTGAGTCTATGGTCCACATGACAAAGAAGATGACAAAGAAGAAGGGATAGCAAAAGGCTAGACAAGTTTGCATCACCATAGACTATAATCATGGGTAAGAGTGATAACATGCTCTAACCGAGCGTTAAAACTCTGTCATAAATTTGGGATAAAAGCATGTGTTGTCCATAATGTGTACCCTAAGACTCACAGGAAGAATCCATTAATCAAATTCCATTGGATTTTACAATCACTAATGTTATTCGAAGAAGGGCAGTCCCACCTAAAGAACCTCGAAAGTAAATCTACAATCCGACTTCGCTGACTAAGACTTAGGGCTATTGTTCTGGAATAGGGTGTCTAAATTCTTAAAGAATGAAGCTAAATGGGGAATGTAAACACTTTAGTGGCGTAGAGGATCCCAATCGAATGACCTATCACTATTCTTCAGATGAGAAAAATCACAAGATCTTAGGATACATGTCCTATGAGACAATTGTTTTAAAAAGGGTTCTAGGACCCCTAGACATAAATCATAATTATAAAATTTAATGTATGGTTTAGATCTAGATATACATTATTTCAAACCCTAAACGTCACATTTATAATTGCCACTGACTTAATCGTTAGAGTGTTTATAGGTACACCTTAATCGCTGGAGATCATATATGAATAAACGTCATTCTGAAACTAGTCATCAACCATACTATCATCGTCATCACTTAAATATACAAAGTCTATCGAGATCAATACTCATATGCTATTAACTATAAATCCATTGATTATCAACTACTCCCTCTGTCCCAAAATTATTGTCATACTTGGCCATTTTACACAAATTAAGAAAATATAATAAATGATAGAGAAAGAATACTATTTTTACCAAACTATTACTCCATTTGTCCCACAATGAGTGACCCAGTTGACCATTTCACACATATTAAGAAAAATGAATAAATGAAAGAGAGATAATAATATTTTTATTAAAGTATCCTTATCATGTATTGAGAAAGATGAAACTAATATTAATAAGAGGGTAAAATTGGAAAATATGCATTGGAGATTGAAATGAGTCATTCATTTTGGGACACTATTTTATTCTAAATGGGTCACTCATTGTGGGACGGAGGGAGTATTATTTACTATTGGTGTATTCAAATTATCATAAATACAGAGTGAGAGAATAATAAATTGAGAGTATTAATTAGAGAGCATAATTGAAAGATAAAAATTAAAATTGTATTGGAAACTAAAAGCGACACTTATTTTAAAACATATGATTTTATAAGATGAGACGTTTATTTTGCGACAGAGGGAGTAACTTTTTAAATAGAACTTTTAGTAAAAATAAAATTTATTATTAAACAAATAAATCAAAATCAACTCAATAGTATTATAAGAATATTATTTTTTAATAGAGTAAAACTAAGCTTATATTTTAAATCATGAAGCTTGATTTATTTTAGTGTATATTTATGTATTTGAAATGTACAGCGTATATAAACTCATTGATAGTGGAATTAACAAAGTCTCGATATAAGTGATTTATGAATGAAATGATCATTTTGTTCTTCTTGTGTGTATACTTTCTAGGTTTTAAAATAAAAGTCTTATAAGGTTGCTACACACATATTAATAAAAGTAACGATTGAATAACTAAATGTAACAATTTTATAAAAAAAAATCTTAATTATACTATTAGTTGTGATAAATGTATAGCATGATTTAGTAATTTGAAAGAAGGGTAAAAAATATTTATTAGGGATAATGTTTATAAAAATTAATTAATGTTGTATTGAAAAATCAAAGAGACTCTTATTTTGGGACAAACTTCTTAAAAAAAACACTTATTTTGAAGCGGAGTGAGTAGTTGAGTAACTTTCACCATTCTTGTCATTTATGATCATTAATGACCTTGTCTCATTGTTTGAACATGACCATCATTTCTATTAACTTGTCATTAGTTGATTTACCTAAGTGCTTAAAGCCCTTTACTGAAATCTATAACTAAGTCATTGTTAAGTCAGCGAGACCGAGTTGGTCTCCTGACTTTGGGCCGAGATCCTTAAAGATCAGGGGAACTCGCCTCTCCTTTTTCAGTGGCGGGCTCTTTTGATTCTTACATGAGAACGACCAAAGTCTCTTCATCCCTTATTAAGAACTTTCTAAGATTTTGGTGAACTCTTTATATAAAGAGTTGGGTTGACTAATATTAAGTGAACCTATACTTTTATATATATATATATATATATATATATATATATATATATATATATATATATATATATATATATATATATATATTCCTTAATATTTTGTTTTCTTGTGTTATAGTTATTCTTACTATTATGAATCGAGCTTTAATCAACTGATTATAAAATTAATTTATAATTAAACATTAATAATGACACAAATGATTATTCAAACATTATTAATATATTCATTGAGTAAAGTTAGTATTTTGAAAATAGAATCGAATTGGTTCGTCAAATCGGTTGAACTGAACATCGAAAGAGTCACCGGTGTGTTCTGATTACTGGATTGAGTAAGCTTTCAAACTAGTGGAAATCGATTAGAATCGGCCAAAATCGTAAAAAAAATGGCAAATATTTTTTTAAAAATTAAATTAAATTAAATATAGATGGACTTTGTTCAAAACTTATTTAAAACAATTTCTAGAATTAATTTTTTAGACACTGCAATTATTTTGTTATTCAATTTTTATGTTGTAATTAAACTTTGTTCCATATTTATTTAAATTTGTATTTTATCTTCTTTTTTTTGTGTTAATGACTATATTTGGATTTGAATTTAAATAAAGTTATGACATTTTAAAAATTTATTGGTGTCATGATTGTTTTAAAGACCAAGTCATCTCATTCAACCAATTTAATAATTAGATAACTTTGTTATAGAAATTAATTTATTCAACTAAATTATCTAATTTAATTTGATTTAATCATGTCGTTCGATCAATAACTAAATAATTCAATCAATAAATCATTAACTCAATACTTTCACTTGTTTTAAACATAGAGTGAAACTTAAACAAGATTGGCTTCATTATGACTTAGCATATCTTAAATAAATTTTAAATTTAATACAACCTTTTTTTTAACTATTGAGTTTTTTCTTTCATTTATAAAACTCTCTTTAAATAAATATTAAAGTGAATTAATAATTATTTTATTTATATACCTTTAATTATATTATTGTTTTATGTAATATGTATATATATTTTTACAAAAATAATAAAATAACATTTTTTGAAAATTAATTTGTAAAAATTATATAAATAATAGACAAGACTAATATTTCAACCACTTTTCTTAATTTTTGTAATTTACTTTGAAACTTATTATATTTTAAAATATATATAATATCATTAATTTTAGTATAAATCAATTAATTTACTTTTTTTTCGATACAAAATTTTTATAAATAAAATTTTAACTTGTGATATTAAGTTACAAGTTAGTATTATATCTAATTTAATTCCTCTAAATTAATTTTTAGTATTATCCTTAATTTAATTCCTCTAAATTAATTTTAAAATGAGGATTAGAGTGATTTATAACTCTATAAACACGTGTTCATGCATTATGAGATTCATGTGACTTTGTACATTTTCAATCTTTTTCCTCTTCAACGTTCTGAAATATCAAGGAACGTGTTGGGAAAGTGTTGGTTCAAATGTTTGGCCACGCATTTCACATGGAGTTTCAAAAGTGTTGTTAATTGTGATGCCACTGTAAAAAGAAAAAACGCTGTGGTGGCATGTTGTTAGAACTCAAACAAGACACGAAGAAAATCAAGAGTTAGGATATTTTATACAGTTGACTATCTTTACGTGAAGTTTTAAGTCGGTTTACTTGAGTGCACTGATTTTTGAGAAAAGAAATATCCAAATTCATGTACTAGTCACACAAAAGTCATTTTATTGAGGAAAGTGATTTGAGTTGATTTAACACGAAGCTAAGTTTGCACTTTATAATTAAGTTTGTCTTTTTCATTCGTGTTATGATTGTAAATAAATACTAAAATATAAAAGAAGAGGTTTCCCGCATAAAAAGGAAAAAGGGGGTGAGAAAGAAATAGTAGGCGTGTGGATAAAATGGAAAGTGAAGTAGAAGGCAAAGCGTCACGTGCGATATAGACACAGATGAGTAGTGTCGTGTCGTCGTCGGCAACACACGGAGACAAAGGTTAAGGTCGGTTTCAATGTTGAAAATATAACAACTTGTTTAACAATAAATCAATGGGGACCCATTTATCCGCACGCCATTAAAATAAGAATTGAAGAATAATCCAAATATCATGAGTTAGGATACCAAATGTTTGTTCCAACTGGACAGGTTCATTTGAGATTCATGTACATGTATGGTACGGTTACTATGTCCATGTTCTATTTAAGTTTTGACGCAGATATCAATACCATACAATAATTTTGTTTGTTACATGATTTATAATATTTATTTCAATAGGAGAAAATTGATCATAACTACAATATAGAAAATTGAATGTTTCAAACTAGGGTAGGTCAATAACACCATTCATAGGAATTGGTTCATTGGGGTGGATACTCAACATTTAATATAATGATATTGCAAAGACCTAATAGATTCATAAATATCTCATATTTTATGAACTTCGATAGAAATCGATATCACGATAATTTAATCTAGTGTTGGAGATATTTGTAAACACTATGATATACATGTCAATGACGATCTAACGGGAAATGTATTTTAGAGATAAAATATTATTTTTATTAATAATAGGTTTTAGGATTTTAGATTTCTGAAACTTTCTATCTTAGAGATACCTGTCTTAAAAGATATATGTTTATCATTCCAATTTACTTACTTGATCAAGCGGTTCTTAGTGCTTCAAGAAATGATTTGGGCATTTCAATTTACTTACTTGATCTAGCGGTTCTTAGTGCTTCAAGAAATAATTTGGGCATTTCACCTTTTGAATCAACTGTTTCAATGACCTTTTAAACTGAGGATATCGGTCTAGACAGGAAAAGTAGTTCCCAATAGCTTGATATGATCTAGACAGGAAAAGTAGTCCCCAATAGCTTGATATGATCTTGATATGATTGTTGTCTAGGAATCATAATTGTCATTATGACTTTGAAGATGAAATCCTTGTTATATGGCACTAATTGATATGCGTGCGGTCTCAAAGATCTTTTATCTTGTTTGATGGATTTTTTTACCTCCTGATCACATCTAAATGGTATAAATAAGAGTAAATTGTTTCTTTTTTATATTTTATTTTCTTATTTAGTTTTCACTATTCTTTGTTACCTTATTTATCTCAAAGTGCTCTTCTCCCCTCCCGAGTATCTTCAAGTTTTCTTCACTGATAATCTCTCTTGCACTGCTCTGTTTTTCACTATTTATTTTGTGCATTTCCTTTCTTTTTTATATGGTGGTTTCCTCATTTTAGGGGGATGATTTTGACCCATTGTGGATCTATGCGCTTCTATGTACAATCAAGTAATAATCCAAGATGGCGAAACTTATGGATAACAAAGATGCAAGTCAATTAGTAGCTACTTAGTTTTGATGATGACAATAATGGAAGTCAAGCAACTGCCGAAGATAGCTCAAACAATCAAAGATGCATAAGATGGTTGATCAAACTATTCTCCCAAATTAAGCTACGTTCTTGAAGATCAAGACATTTGTTTAAAGTCAACATTATAGTCCAACGACTTTAAAGTGAAGACTTCAGTTTCAAGGATTATCGATGATTTAACCTTTCAATCTCTCAGATGATGGTAATCAACATGGAGATATCTCAAGCCTTATCAAGAAGCCTCAAGGTTCTTTTGTGATGCTAAAATAAAAGATAATGATGCAAAGACTTGAAGATTCATAGTTGTGAAAGAGAGAAAGTGTGAAAGTCCGTCTGGCCATGTCTGTTTGTGTGACTAGTGTCATGCAAAGATTCAAGGATATTTTTGGTAACATTATGGCTAAATCACACACGCCCACACACCCACACGCACGCGCACGCACACACACACACACACACACACACACACACACACACACACACACACACATATACACACACACACACAAAAAAAAACTGTTGAGAAGCCTCTCGTCTTTTAATTAAATCACCAAAAATTGTTTTTTAGACTTAGCCAATTAATTAGGGGAGTGTCTAATTGATTGGGCTACTTTGTCTAACTGTCTAAACAATTAGATCATGCTTGATTGAGTCTAAAATCGATTAGAATAGACTCTTAATGATTGGTAACAATTATATATCAAAACCTTTTATTTGTGGCATTAGCAAACAATTACTTTCGTTGCCTAATCGATTAGAACATTGATTTGGCCTATGGGTTATTTCCAAATTTATACTACGTCTTAACCTATAAATATAAAGCTTCTCTATTACTTTTTCACATCTAGAAATGTGAAAAAGCCTTACTTTTAATTTCTCTCATGACCTCTCTAAATCTCTCATATTTTCTCACATATTTTATCCATAGTGCATCAAGAGTGTTCTTAAGTCTAAGTGAGAATATTTGTTCTGGGTGAGGGCAAAGTTTTAAATTAATCAAAAGTATATTTTCTCTTGTGTAAATAATTCTTTCATAGGAGGTTGATATTTTGGTTGTGAGCTAAACTAGTTGAAAGCTCCTGTTTATATTGGGGAATTGTCTTAGGAAGTCTTTGTTTGGTTCGTGAGCTCTCCCTTGAAGAATAAGCTCTCTTTTTCTTCGTGAAGATCAGCCAGTAAAAATATCCACAACAATTCTCGGGCTCATTGTTAGTTGTTATTTTAAGTGTCGGATTTTTGTTATCGTATCCACAGGGATTGTAAGATATCACCGCCGTTCGATGGTTGTATTAATCTTAGCTTAACTAACACAGGGGGTTTTGGTTTTAATCACGTTATCTTGCATAAAAAGGTAATACAATGCGGTAAAAGTTTGATTTGAATATTTGAGAAATATTGCCAAAGTTAGGGTTCAACGATCACTTTGCATGTATTTGTTCGGTCAACAATCTTATAAACTCCTTTAGATGATAAATTATTTCACAAAGTCCTCCCAATGTGTTTCTCTCGAACACACATTGTGAGTTTTCCCATTTTGATCGATTGTTTATCTCTAACACAACCTATCAAAATGACAACTTTTTGGTTCAACCTTATGGTGAACAAAATCATTCATTACTATCTCTAGCTAACAAACAAGATTGGATGAAAACCTAGGTTAAGAGTTGGTAAACATCTCTCGATCATAAACCAACACAAAGAGTTTTGAATAAGAACAAAGTTTTCATCATATATTCACCATTAAAGAGTTTACACATGAAGATCCTTACATTTACACACAAAGCTAGTGATCATCTACATCTAACCTTGACAAATGGAGGACTTAGCTACTCATTTTCATGGTAGCTTGGTCGGCAAGTTTCGGAAGAAGGTTGATCAACATCCGAGTCGAATAATCGAGATTGGATGGGAATCCACCTTCTTTTTGTAAAAGATGGTTAAGAGATGAAGAGAAATGAAATTTAGGGCACAAAAGCTTCTAAGAACAATGCTGTCAAAAATATCTAGAAAAAGTGCAAAAGTATGGAAAACTAGGTATGGCTCCAAAAAGTGGCACTTGCTACTTATAGAGCTGTACTGGGCTGTCATGCTCGCTAGGCGAGCAGAATGGCTCGCCTAGTGAGGGTCTAATTGAGGCACATGAGGCACCTGCGCCCAGAGAAACAGCCTATCTCAGACTGTCATGTTCGCCTAGCGAACAAAACCTTCGCCTAGCGAAGGACACGCTTCAACCTTCGCCCCAGCGAGGTTGAGAGGTTTTGCTACTGGAATCCTCGCTGGGATCTCGCTGATGGCTCGCCTAGCGAGTGAGTGCTGGCTACGCTTTTCACCAAGTCTGGACGCGTTCGCTGCAACGTTCGCTGGAAGCTCGCCTAGCGAGTCCTTCGCTAAAGCTCTCGCCTAGCGAGCAAGCTGATGAATGCATCTTCTCTTTGGTTCCTTTGCCAACTTTCTTGTGTCTTCATTTTCAATTATTTCATGCCTTCTTCCTGCACAATAACACACAAATCAAAGGTACCAAGATCGTTTATCAATGTATTGTATTTCATCTAAAACAAAGGTGGTTTTGACAATTTAGCAAGGAAATGAAGTGAAAGATACCCATATTTGATAGCTCAAATAAGCACTTTTGGGTATCTAACAACTCTCTCCAACTAGATTCTTGCTTGTCCTCAAGCAAAGTATGCCTCTTGAAGGACAAGAGGATTTGCTTTAAGAAAATGGTTTCTCCGAAGTTGGATAAAACGGCTCAAACACAAGCGAATCAGCATATACAAGTTTCCAACGGTTCGAATAAAATAATACACAAGAACTAAAACTTAATAGCTATGCGAAATATTTATCTATCTACAACAATATTATTCTGAATGAATCACCCTATCTCTCCTCTTCGAATAAGCAATGAAGAATTTACGCGTTTGCAACCGCGGGAATAATCTCACTCTCTAACAAATAATGAAGAAATCAATTCGATTCATACAATGTCTAACAATTATAAATGGTAATGTGGAAGCACGAAGATCACTAAGGGCTTTTCGGTTGAAGCTTGGTCAGGTTAACAAACAAGGGTCATTTCTAAGGCCATTGAAAACGAAATTGCCGATGCAAAAGAGACATTCACTGTACACATATTCACACGTCTCGACTTCGTTCCATTTGTTTCTTATTTGAAACCTTCACAACTCTTATTTCACAACTCAATTTTTATTTTTCACTATTTTTCTTCCAAGCAAGCATTCATTTTCATTCTTTCTATTTTTATTCTTTTCTTTCACATCATATTTACAAAACAGATGTTTCTTTTCTAAATTTTTATTTTCAATGCTTGCTCGGTTTTTCATTTTTTTTTCAAGAGTTGTGGTACTTACCGATTCTCCCCAACTTATTTCTTACTCACCCTAAGTGAATTCTCTTAACTTTTTACGGCAAAAGAACAATAATCAAGATTTTCCGGGTTGTAAAAAAAAAGATTTTTGAAATCTCGCTTTATTTCAAGCTGAGATTCAACTGTTTAAGCTCAAAGGGGTTAACGAATACTCTCTCTGCTCACAGGAGAGTTGTTTTTGGATGTAGTTGTGCTCGATAGAAAACAAGTGCCTTGATCATTTCTAATTGCTTCCACATATTCACAATAATAAAAGACAAAACATGAATCAAATGAATCAACAAAACTTATTAGAATCCAGCATTTAAGTGTACAATGGAGGTTTCCTCACAATTTGTGGTTTTAAGTTCTAGATGAAACATTCATTCAATTATGTTGCAAAAAGACAATATTCAATTTACCAAAAAGAGTAAAGTTCTTAATGCATTCTAAAATTCTAGCCGGAGGTAACCATGTACCTTAGCCTTATTCACTTGTTTATTCTTATCATTGCCATCCAAGCTCGGATGCACCTTCATTGGGTACTTCTTTGAGGAGCAACCAATCTAGAGGATTTGCCACTCAATCAACCAAAAATTTATTAAAACAACAAAATTTAAAACAGAAATAATAATATAAACTTCAAAATTTAAATTTGTTCGTGGGGGACAAAACACCCCAAAAGTACAAAACCAAAGTCAAAATACAGAATCCGAAAATACAATAGAAATAAACATAAAAACTGAAAAATACAATAACTTAACCCTCCAAGGGCTCAGAATCCTCCTCGCTACCGGCCTCAGAACCGGTAGCCTCATCATCATCATCATCAGCTGCACCACCAGAAGACGCACCAGCGCCCGCCCCCTCACCATACACAGGCCTGTCCACAGGCCAGTTGGCGTTAAGCAGAAACTGCTCACGCGTCATCAAGGCATGAGCACCACTTCCCTGCAGCTGTAACCGCTGCATAGAGTCGTACATATCTATCATGGCACGCTAGGTTGTCGCCATCCATTCAAAACTGTAATCGCACACAGCTTGCAGGTAAGGATCTGGTCCAGGAGTAGAAGTACCAGGACCATCAGAAGCCCGGATACTCTCTGCAGCTGCACTGCCTCTGGCATTCTTGGCCCTGCAATATTTGGCCACGTACCAATCATCGATAGGCGACGGGATCCTTACCTGACCCCGAGACGGTAGTTTCACCTTTGCCTGAATGCACAAACGCATGATCAAGCACGGGAAAGCTAGGGGACAATTCACACGAGCCCCCGACTTTAGCCCGCTCTCAATCACGGACTTAAGCCCATTAGCGATGATCCTCGCCACATCAATCTGGACGTTGGAGAGGATACTGTGAACCAAGTGTGCCACTGGGATCGGCACTGTAGAAGTGTGGGACTTTGGCTGGATGTTTGTCAGAACCAAAAGCAGTATCAGTTGAGCCATGGGAGTCATGTCCTCCCTATGATACCTCATTGGAACCCCAGATGGGTTCAGCTCAACAGATTTCCCTCTTAATAGCAGGGCGGCAGAAATGGCTTCAACATCCCGGTGAAGCCGTAAATCAGTGTGGTATGTGTCTCTCTCCTCAGCTCCCAGCTGGAGCGGCTCACCAAGGACTCGGTTAATGGCATCCCTATCAAATGCAACTGGACGGCCGGCCACTCTAGATATCCAAGTAAAGGGCTCGTCGTCATCAGGCAGTGCGTTTGCATAAAACTCACGTACCGTTGCTATGTCATAATGCTCAAGTGGGGAAATTAACCGATCCCACTTCATAGTGTCTATCAACCCGGCAAATGCTCTGTTTGTTCCTTGGGGGTTGATGAGGAATCGCTTCTCTGGAAGAATTTTCCGTTTCTCCAGAGCAACGTACCTGGCGGCCTGCTTCGCCCCGACAAATTTGTCGTTATCAAATTGGATCGTTACTGGACGGGAAGTGCTCGTTCCCTTTCTCTTCTTTGAATTTCCAGACCTTGATTCCATCTGCAAAATATAAAAGGAAACAACACACAGCAAACATATTAGACAGCAAAACCAAAATTTAAAGAACTGTCATGCTCGCTGCTGCTTCGCCTAGCGAAGTGGCAGCGAACGCTCGCCCCTGGTTCGCCTAGCGAGTGCTAGCGAACCTTACGGGTTTTTGGGTTCTGCAGCATTTTCAGAGAAATCTTCCCAAAACCCGCATTCTAATGGTTTCAATTTCAGAACCTAATGATTTATCAATTAAACGAACGTTCTATGCTATTGGGGATTACACATTTACATGCAAAACCTAAAATCCCCAATTGCAAAACCTAAAATCCCACATGCAAACCTAAAGTTTCCCATACCACAACTCATCCTAATTGACATCCAAATCAGAAATAACAGAGTTCAAACATACAGAAAATGTAGTAGGGCAAACCTTAGTTACACGGATTGATTGAAATGTGAAGTGGAGTAGGGTTTGCAATCTTCCAAATTGGGATAGAGTGTTAGTGAGAGAGATGAAAATGAGAGAGTGAGGAGAGTGCTCGGTTAAAATTTTCCTCAGCAGAGTTGAAAAACAGAAAAGTTGTGTTTGGGCCAAAATGAGTGCCCTGCTGAGATTTTTAATAAGTGCTGTCATGCAGCGCTCGCTGCTGCTTCGCCTAGCGAGCAGCTAGCGAATCAGCTCGCTACTACCTCGCCTAGCGAGCAGCAAGCGAGCATGACAGCAATTGCCTTTTCAAAGGCAGCAGTTCAGGTTCATTCAACAAGGTGTTAACACTTCGAATCCCATCACAATACACAGAAAAAGCAGTAAATACTTACAATGTTGGGGTGCCTCCCAACAAGCGCTTGTTTAACGTCGGCTAAGCTCGACGGTGTGATGCTCACAGAGGAGCATCCAACAGAATTGCACAGCTCTCGCGATCCACATGACCGCCGAGATAAACTTTCAATTGTTGGCCATTCACTGTCCAACTATCTTTCTTGTCCATGTCTTCAATGACAATAGCCCCGTACTCCTTCACCTCTTTCACCCGAAATGGCCCGGACCATTTTGATTTCAACTTCCCGGGAAACAATTTCAACCTGGAGTTGAACAATAGGACAAACTGTCCGGGCACAAATTCTTTGCTTCGGAGCTTCTTGTCGTGGTACTTTTTTGCCTTTTCTTTGTACAACCAACTTGAGTGATATGCGGCATTGCGCATCTCTTCCAACTCAAGTAGTTGCACCTTCCTTTTGTCACCGGCCAACTCATTTTCAAAATTTAAATATTTCAGGGCCCACAAGGCTTTGTGCTCCAATTCAACCGGCAAATGGCAAGTTTTACCAAACACCAATTGAAAGGGAGTTAGGCCAATTGGAGCTTTAAAGGCGGTACGGTATGCCCATAACGCCTCATCCAATTTTTGGGACCACTCCTTTTTTGAATTAGACACAGTTTTTTCGAGAATTCTCTTAATCTCTCGATTAGAAACCTCGGCTTGCCCATTCGCCTGTGGGTGATACGGAGTTGTCACCCTATGTGATACACCGTAATGTTTTAAAATGCTTTCCAACGGTGCATTACAAAAGTGTGACCCTCCGTCACTTATCAACACTCGGGGGGTTCCGAAACGGGAAAATATGTTTTTCTTCAAAAAATTTATCACCATTTTCGCGTCCGCCCGAGGTGAGGCAATCGCCTCAACCCACTTAGAAACGTAGTCAACTGCGACAAGCATATACTCGTTCCCATAAGAGGGCGGGAATGGTCCTACAAAATCGATGCCCCAACAATCAAATACTTCGACTTCTTGTATATTTTGGAGAGGCATCTCATCTCTCTTACCTATCCCACCGCTTCTCTGGCAACTATCACAACTTTGCGCATGGGTGTGTGCGTCTTTGAAAATGGTGGGCCAATAAAATCCCGATTGGAGGATTTTAGTGGCCGTTCTCACCCCATTATAATGTCCGCCGTAAGGCGAGTTGTGACAATGCCAAAGGATGCTCTGCGCTTCATCGCCAGTGACGCATCTCCTTAATAGGTTATCACTACCCAACTTAAACAAGTACGGGTCATCCCAAACATAATACCTGGCATCCGACAGAAACTTCCTTTTTTGGTTCGAAGTTAGGTCGGGAGGCACAAAACCACTCGCCTTGTGGTTCGCAAAGTCTGCAAACCACGGCCTAACTTGAACTTTAAACAGTTTTTCATCAGGAAATTCTTCCCGGATTTCCTTCTCAGACGCTGTAACCTCCACATTCACTAAGCGGGATAAATGATCCGCCACCAAATTTTCCGACCCCTTCTTGTCTTTGATTTCCACATCAAATTCTTGTAACAAGAGGATCCAACGGATGAGCCTTTGCTTCGAATCCGGTTTGGTTAGAAGATATTTAATCGCCGCGTGGTCGGTATACACTACGACTTTAGACCCTATAAGATAAGACCTAAACTTTTCTAGCGCATACACTATTGCAAGTAGTTCTTTTTCCGTAGTGGCATAGTTTATTTGAGCCTCGTTAAGAACCTTACTTGCATAATGTATCGCATGAAAATTTTTATCTTTTCTTTGGCCAAGTACCGCTCCAACTGCATAGTCGCTCGCATCACACATTAGTTCAAAATTTTCATTCCAATTGGGAGAGACTATTATTGGAGCGGTAACCAATTTTTCTTTTAAAGTCTCAAAAGCTTGCAAACAATCATCGGTTAAGAGAAATACCTGGTCCTTAGCGAGCAAATTGCTCAAAGGCTTAGCCACCTTTGAGAAGTCCTTGATAAAGCGCCGATAGAATACGGCGTGCCCCAAAAAGCTACGGATGCCCTTCACATTCACCGGAGGAGGTAATTTTTCTATCACTTCAACCTTAGCTCTATCCACTTCAAGCCCCCTTCTAGAGACTTTGTGGCCTAGCACGATCCCCTCGGTCACCATGAAGTGACACTTCTCCCAATTAAGCACCAAATTGGTCTTCACACATCTTTCCAACACCGTTTTCAAGTTTGCCAAGCATAGACTAAAAGACCCACCAAATACCGAGAAGTCATCCATTGTTTTCTCTATCAGATCGGCGAAAATGGCTTGCACACATCGTTGGAAAGTCGCCGGTGCATTGCACAGCCCAAAGGGCATTTTTCGGTATGCGAACACTCCAAACGGACACGTGAAAGCCGTCTTCTCATGATCGGCCGGGTCAACCGCAATTTGGTTGTACCCGGAGTAGCCGTCCAAAAAACAATAGTATTGTTGGCCCGAGAGTCTTTCGAGCATTTGATCCATGAATGGGAGTGGAAAATGGTCCTTTCGAGTCGCGGTATTCAACCGCCTATAATCAATACACATTCTCCACCCCGTTGCAACTTTAGTAGGGATCAATTCATCCTTGTCATTTCGGATTACGGTAATTCCACCCTTCTTCGAAACCACGTGCATAGGACTAACCCACGGACTATCCGAGATCGGGTAAATCATCCCCGCATCCAACAGCTTTACAACTTCCTTTCGAACAACCTCCTTCATGGTAGGATTTAAGCGGCGTTGTGGTTGAGCTACCGGCTTGAAATCCTCTTCCATCAAAATCTTGTGCATACAATAGGAGGGACTAATTCCTTTTAGATCGGAAAGAGTCCAACCCATGGCTTCTTGATTTGTTTTTAGCACGGTGATCAGACGGGCTTCTTCTTCATTTGTCAAAAGGTTGCTTATGATGACCGGCTTTGCCTCGGTCTCATCTAGGAATACATATTTCAAAGTAGAGGGTAGTGTTTTCAATTCAATAGGCGCTTTTTCGTCAATAACCTCCTTCTTCAAGTCTTCTTCCTCTACTTCCCACGGTTGTAGGTCGTCTAAACTATCAAGTTCCTTTAAGCATTCCTCAAGAGCTAGCTCTTCTTCAACGGTGAAAACCTCCAATGAGTCGTCAAGAGCTAACTCCATAGGAGATATCTCATGAATATGCTTTGAAACTTCCAAAATAGCGTCTTCGGTCACATCGATGCGAAAGCTATCATTTCTATCTTTTGAGTGCTTCATTGCTTCGAATAGATCGAATGTTACTTCCTCATTTTGAACTCTGACCTTCATTAAACCGTCATCAACATCTATCATCATTCGCGCGGTCTTCATGAATGGTCGGCCCAAGATGAGCGGAGCATCATCATCTTCCTCCATATCAATAACAATAAAATCGACCGGGAAAAAGAATTTGTCGACTTTAACCAAAACATCTTGGGCTACCCCATGAGGATGGGTTGTCGACTTATCCGCCAATTGCAACGTCATTCGGATGGACTTAATTTCGATGTTGCCAAGCCTCTTTATAATAGACAAAGGTATAAGATTAATGCTCGACCCCAAGTCAATTAGTCCCTTCCCGACATAGATATCTCCAATTTTAACTGGCAAAGTAACTCTTCCCGGATCAACCTCTTTTTTTGGAAGCGTCCTTTGAATAATGGCACTACAGCTCGCATCAAGGACGATGGTCTCCGGTTCCGTATACCTCCGCTTTTTTGTAAGTATGTCCTTCATGAACTTGGCATACTTGGGCATTTGCTCCAAGGCTTCGGCAAACGGAATGTTTATTTGTAATTGTTTAAAAATATCCATGAACCGGGCGTAATGCCGTTCATTCTCTCTTTTGGACGGGGCATGAGGATAAGGTAGGTTTTGGATTGGAGTAGTGCTCACTACCTCCTTTCCCTTTGCAACTCTAGCACTCCTCCATCTAGGCTTTTTCACTTCCTCCCCCCTTACTTCATCAATCGTATTTTTCTCAATCTCCACACTTTTTTTCTTTTCAACTTCACCATTCTTTTCGTTATTTTCAACTTCTTCCTCCTTACTCCACTCCCCCACTTCACCATCAACATTTTCCTCCAACATTTTCCTCCAATATTTCATGGTAGCTTGGTCGGCAAGTTTCGGAAGAAGGTTGATCAACATCCGAGTCGAATAATCGAGATTGGATGGGAATCCACCTTCTTTTTGTAAAAGATGGTTAAGAGATGAAGAGAAATGAAATTTAGGGCACAAAAGTTTCTAAGAACAATGCTGTCAAAAATATCTAGAAAAAGTGCAAAAGTATGAAAAACTAGGTATGGCTCCAAAAAGTGGCACTTGCTACTTATAGAGCTGTACTGGGCTGTCATGCTCGCTAGGCGAGCAGAATGGCTCGCCTAGCGAGGGTCTAATTGAGGCACATGAGGCACCTGCGCCCAGCGAAACAACCTATCTCAGACTGTCATGTTCGCCTAGCGAACAAAACCTTCGCCTAGCGAAGGACACGCTTCAACCTTCGCCCCAGCGAGGTTGAGAGGTTTTGCTACTGGAATCCTCGCTGGGATCTCGCTGATGGCTCGCCTAGCGAGTGAGTGCTGGCTGCGCTTTTCACCAAGTCTGGACGCGTTCGCTGCAACGTTCGCTGGAAGCTCGCCTAGCGAGTCCTTCGCTAAAGCTCTCGCCTAGCGAGCAAGCTGATGAATGCATCTTCTCTTTGGTTCCTTTGCCAACTTTCTTGTGTCTTCATTTTCAATTATTTCATGCCTTCTTCCTGCACAATAACACACAAATCAAAGGTACCAAGATCGTTTATCAATGTATTGCATTTCATCTAAAACAAAGGTGGTTTTGACAATTTAGCAAGGAAATGGAGTGAAAGATACCCATATTTGATAGCTCAAATAAGCACTTTTGGGTGTCTAACACTCATCCCGGTTAAAACCTCTATCGGCTCAAGATCAGTCTGGTTAAAATCTCTCTTGGTTTCTGAGTTCAGTTTGGTGTAAAAGCTCAATATGTTCGAGATTATCCCGGTAAAAATATTGGTTTGGTTCGTGCTCAACCTGTGTGAAACATCGATTCAGTTTGGAGGATAGCCAACTCAAAACTCTGTCTTATTTTAAGATCATCCCGTGAAAAATCTGTGTTTAGTTTTGAGATTAATTGCTCTAAGCCTTGTTAGCTCTTTGGTTGAAAGTTAGCCTAAAAACTTTACTTTCTTGTATAAGGGGGTTCATGGAAAATCCTTCTAAATGTTCTCAAGTTTAGTGGATACTCTCAAGGATAATTCTTAGGGATATGAGTAGGTCTTCTTGGTCAAACCTCAATAACTCTTTTGTGTCATTTCTCTTCCCTTAACTCTTTTACTTTCCAATGTTTTTATTTCCTTTGGTTTTCCGCTGCATATTTAATCAAAATATTTTCAAACTTTGTTTTTACAAATGAATTTGTTTTAAACCAAAGTTTTTCAAACCTTCATAGTTCATTTCCCCCTTGTGTATCAAGTTAAATGTCCAACATCTATTCCACCCATTGTTAGTCATCGATTAGGAAAAAAGCTTTTCCCCTGAGCGATCAGTGATGTAACGAATTTCCAACTTTAAACCCTTTCACCTGAAGTAGAAGGGTGAATAGGAAGAGTTGTCTTCCTAAAATTCATTATTCTCTTTGTGTGGACAAGGGCTATGGGGCAAGTTGTTAAATATCGTGATTCTGGGACTTTGGTTGATCAACATGTGTGTGACTCATATCCTTGGGTAAATGATGCGTATTTGAGTACACTTTATATCTACTCCGACCCACATGAATTGGAGAGTTATGAAATGATGGCACATGTATGTGTAACATCGCAGTTTTTTATTTATTGAAATTACTTGAATTATTAAAAAAATTGTGTATTTATTTGATTATTGGGTAATATTAATTAAATAAATTAGGGTGGTGGGTGTGTGTGACATTGAGATGAGAGTGTGAAGACTAATTAGAGTAAAGTAGAGTTTCATTAAATTATTAGAGTTTATTCTAATAATTAAAATAATTGTATTTTATTAGATTTATTTAATTTAACAGAAAATATAAAATTTGTGGCCAGAGTGTGATTTATAAGGATAGGAAGGGAGGAAGAAGTAAGAGGAATAAGACTTTGGTTTATGATTAGTGTAAGACCCCAATTTTGACCCTAATATCCCTCATGTTATCTCATCATATGCATTAGCATTGGGATCACACCTTGGTATTCTCCTTACCCCTTATTCATTGGATTTGCATTGGGAGAGATCAACAAGCACATTTGATTGTATCTTACTTAAGTTTTCTTTGTTTACTAACCAAAATACTAAAAATATGTCATTGTATAGTTTAACTCTTTTGTAGGTAGTGTGCATGCTCACCTATGATCTATCAAGCTCATATCTAGGGTTTAAGACCCTCATTGCAAGGAGCTCAATCAAGAATTGGTCTACATTGGCTCTAAGCATCATATATGGATCCCCATTATATTCACATGGTATTTTGATTAAAGAGATCATCAAGAGTTTGAAGTTGGTTTGCCTTGGAAACCCTAATTCCTCTTGGTATCTTGTGTGACTTCTTCAACAAGTTTCTTCAATAATTGATCAAATATTTCAAGGGATACTTCATATTTCATCATCTTATGCATATATAATACTCCATGAGTCCCAAAAGTCAAGAGAATGTCAAGCTAGCAAGTTGGTTCATGGTGGTTGACCAGAGAAAGTCAACTGGTCAAAACTGGGGTTCCCTAGACCCTATCTCCTACAATATTTGTTATATGAAAATGATTACAAGAGAAATGTTACTCTAAATGACATTCTAAAATCTTTCATGTGGAGGTCTAGAGCTAGTTTTGCTTGGAAAGTCATTTTTTATGGTGAAAGATTATAGGTCATTTTGTCTAAACCCTAATTTGGAGGTCAACTTCCCAAGACCATAACTTGCTCATTTTTTATGATATGAAATCCATTCAAATTTCATGATCAAATTAAAGATGTCTACTTTAACCTTTATATTTGTAGGAAGTGCAAATTCAACTTGAAAATGCATGTTCCAAGAGGAAACAATATAGGTCATTTTGGACCATTACCATTGAGCAAGTGATTTTCCTCAACTTCTAAAATGCATAACTCCATCATGCGAAATCGAAATAAGGTCAAATTGGTGACAAATATGAATAGGTTTGAAATATATACAATTTTTATGAAGGAACTGTTCTCATTTGAAGTCCATAGAAAAAGTTATTCAAGGTGGAAGAAGTGAACAATTGACTTGGGACTTAGAAAATTTTCAAATATGTTTGATTTCCAAAACTTCCACCTCAAAATTCATCATGATCCAGGATTCAAATGAAAAAGTTTTCAACATGAAAGTTGTTCCCCTTGATATCACATTTACAAAACATTCAAGATCATCTCATTTGGACCAAAATTGAAGTACTTGCGCATGGCTTCATTATGGGAAGTGTTTTGGCAAGTTTGAACTTCAAATGATCATTTGCTTCTGCATGCTTGCACATTATGACTTCAGTAGACTTTGAACACTATTTGGAGTTGGATTACATCATCCTCAAGGCCCAAATGATTGCCCATGCACCCATGCAAAGAGATTTCAAAAATTATCCAAATTTCTAGTGGTGCAAATATCAAACACATTTCCTATTTAAACAAGCTTAAGGCTTCAGATTCATCATCAGCACCTTGCCCAAGCTTTGCTAGACCTCTACAAACCCTCACTACCAATTTTCTAAGATTTCTTTGAAATCGAGCTTGAAATTCACCATCTGTTTGGAAGTTCAAACTCCAGAAATTCACTTCTATTTTCAGTTCATTTGGTTTTTGCAAGCAAGAGGAGGAGAAAACAATCAAATCGAGATCAAGATCAAGTCAAATTGGATCAACTCGAAGGTGAAATTTCAGAAACTTCCACTCTTCGATTCTCTCTTATTTCTCCACTATTCTTGTTGATTTTTGGTTGTCTGAAATCCTACCAATGTAGGCAACAAGATTGAGTTGCTTTGAGGTCAAATCGAAGCAACTCCGATCATGATCCTCAAAATTCAACTCCATGTATCTTCTTATATACTTGGAGTTAGATAAAATTGAGGCCAGATTCGAGCTCCTGTGCATTTTTTCTTTAAATCCATGTCTTGCTTTTTCGTTTTGGTGATGGTTGAAGGTGGACCAGTCCGGTGAGGTCCACCGGAGAAGAAGACCAGAGCTCTGGCTCTGGCGATATGTTGACAAGCTCCCCAACCACATGACCCATTCTATTTGTTCTAATCTTGAGCGTTGGTTGTGATTACCACGTGTGTTGTGCTGTTGACTAATGACCACATGGAACGTGCGCTTTGGACCATTTGATATTGAAGGAGAATTGCGATCCAAAACGCAGCGGAAATTAAAATTTTCTCCTTTAGAGATCCTTACGAATGGTCATGATCAGTGATAGAATATTTACCTCTTGTGACGATTGAAACCTTTGGTGCAGATCTCTTGTGACGATCAAAACCTTTGATGCAAATCCACGGAGCGATCACGAACGTTGAACGATGACAACGTCTCTACTCAGTCCACACGAACGGATTCCTTCAATCTCAGTGCTAGCTGGTACAAATGAAGGCTTTGAGTGAGAGAGAGAGAGAGAAAACGAAAATAATGCAACCGCCATTAATGCTTTTGCACAAGGGTTCTATTTATAGAACCACTTGTGTGAGCTTCAAGCTAAAAATCCCACTTAAGTGTATTTTGGCCCATATCTTATAATATGCCCAAAATCACTTAAGCTCATGGTACCTTACCATATTTCGTATTCTACTTAAGTACACCGTACCTTTACGATGTTCTACAATTCACTTAAGGGCACCGTACCTTACGGTATTCCTTAGTTACTCTATCTCTCATCAATTCGTCCTTTGTGTGTGACCCTGTAGGTTTTCGCGGCATTGGCAATTATATTAAATCATATATTTAACATAATAAACAGTGAACGGTATCTAGCAACACATCACTGCTACCCAAGACACGAAAATGTCATGTGATCTGACAATTCCTTATGTGATAATACTTATGTGTATAATTACCCTTTTGCCCTTATGTCTATATTGAACACAAGGCATAGACCGTGTCATCCTTGTCCAGTTCAATATTGGGCCCATAGACATTTATCCTGTTATGCAGGATGGGCAAATTCCATCTAGGTCACTCATGTCCCTCAGCATGCTTCGTGGAGTACCCATCAACTGTCTTTATGGTTATCCAGTTACGGACAACGTTGGATCAGCAATAAAGCACTCGACTCCACATCTAGGATCCATAGTGGTTTCAGGTCGAAGAGTGGTATACACCATTATCACCATGAGAATAACTTATGACACTTTGCATAACTTTCTATATAATATTCTCATAGCGGGTAATCCGGTATAAATATTACTCTTAATATTCATACCTATGTTTAAGACTTGATAACTCTTTATCCATGATCCATGAGATGTGATCATCAGTCTCTAAACATAATAGTCTTCATGCTTTAATGTTATCCCACTTCACAATAAAGCTTGACTACAGATACTTTAAGAATAGTGTCCTTATGTCTAATGTGATCTCATGATTAAGTCATACTTGATACATTAAACGGACTAGCTATTCTAGGGACTTTATTAAACAAACATAATAAAGAAAAAGCCTTTTATTATTAATAAATAATTCGATACAAGTACCAAAAGTATTGGCCTCTAGGGCTTACACCAACAGATATGTCATCTCAATTAATGAGGGAGATCAGATGGTCCACGTATTTTGTAATTTCTGAATTTCCATTTTTATTGTTTTATTTTCATTAATTCATATTAATTTTAATATTGATCCAAAAAAATATGAGACTTTCACCAAAAAATTTCAAATATTTTTCTCTTTCATTTTCTGAATTAAAATTATTTTTTTAGATTAATATTGATATTTTTCACGATTTAATTGTTTTTGTGCATATTTTTAATTGTTTAAAAATACTTCTGACTTTTTAAAAATAATGAAATTTTTTCTCCAAGGCCCTTTGACCTTGTTTGACCTATGAGAAATCTCTTGGCCATTTATTTGGTGTTTTGAAGAGGTTTTAGGTTTTTGATCAAAAATAATTTAATTTAATGCATTTTTAATTGATTTTTTAATTTGTTTAATTGAAAATAAATTGTGTTGAGCCATTTTTATTGACTTGCAGATTTTGACTATTGTGTTTGGGCCTTGGTCAAGGTTGATTTGACTTTTGTTGGATTAAAATCATTGGATTTATGGGATTGATGAAATGTACATTTCATCTCCCAAAATGAATGAATGATTTTAATTTTGATAAAATTCCTCCCATGACCAATTTGTGTTTGTCTCATTTCCCCTCCCTCTTCATCTTCAATCCCTTTCTATCCCACTCCTCTCATTGGTCAATGACATCTCAATATCCTAAGGCTAATTGGTTCATGAACCAATACAAGTATGGATGAGATTAGGTCCACCCTTTGATCATTTTCTTTTTGTATGTGGTATGTTTTAGGAGTATGGTTCATTATACCATATCTCTAACATTCATTAACACCAAAAAAATTATTGCCCGACCTCAGATAGTTGTGACTTCTACATAAGTCCAATTACGTTTGCTTAACATAGCGCTAAATTTTGACACAAAAGGCATAGCAGTCTAGTAAGTGAGATTGTAAGTCTCCCCCCTTTCATGGTATTGTGTGGAAACTTAGCCATTTTTCCTTCCTTTGGAAGATGTCTTGGTTCAAGGATCCATGCTTGTGAATAGAGGGTTGAGTGTTCTCCAAAGAATGACTTAAACAGTTGAAAAGAAAAACTCCACTAACTTCTAATCAACTAATTATTTGACTAACTTTTAATTTCAAGTCATTTACTTTTATGCACTTTAAATTCAAGCCATTTATCATTTGTCATTATACATACCATTTAACTTGTTTATTTTAATGTCATTTCCACTTTGCTCACTTGAGCCATATATTGTGATTATATTATGATTGTATATACTTGTTTGTGTATTTTGTTTGTGTTTGTAGTCTTTTTGACCTTAAGATACTTAATAAACAACAAAAACCCTAAAAAATATTTGTGTGGACTGTTAGATTTTGATATGAGCTTTAGACTTAGAATTAGGCAACATTCCCTATGCAAAAGGACTTGGCTAATGCCAACTTTTCTGAAACCAAGTTTTATGAAATGAGCTCTCATCTGATGCAAGTATTGAAGATCCATTTGAGTTCATCTGCTATTTGGTCTTGATGTAAATATTACTTTGAACCTGTGTCTAATGCCTTATTCTGAGCCATTCAAGGAGTATGTCATCTGATACATGAGAGCTTAAGAAGAAGACTATGAAGTTGCTTGCTTGGATGTGGATATCTTTATTTGATGCCTTGCTCTTCTTCTTGCTATTTGAGTATTGATATTGCTTGATCCTAAAGTCCAAGGGAAATATGGGTTTCTATATGACATTCTTGTCTATTGGATTGCATCCCATTGGCCAGATCTTTTCAACTCTCAACTTTTAAATTTTTGCTTAGGATTAGTCTCTTCATCTCCTCCCATTTCTTAAATTTCAAATCTCTCCCTCCTTTCAAAATCTTCTTTGCTTGTAATTTCTAAACTTAGATTTGATTGCAAATTAGAAACTTTGGCCTTATGCCATTGCATTTTTTAAACTCCTTTTCTCAAATCAAACTTGTGAATAAATCTAATCATATTGACTTAAAATTTCAAAAGACCAAAAGAACTAACACTCATTCAAACTCTTTTAGGCCATTGTGCCTCTTTTAAACTTAATTTTTTGTTAAACATAATTCACTCACTTTGAAATTGATACCACGAACTACGAGGTTTTGATCCTTCATTTTATGTTGGTACGTAGGCATAAGTCCAAAGGTCTTGTCAAACACAAAAATATAATTAATGAATTCTTTTCTCATCCCCACACTCTATTTAGTGCAAACATCTTTTTATACAAAAACACATACACACATAAAAAAGGGCTCCCTAGGAGTACATAAGACACTTTGGGTGTTAATGATGGTTCGTCTGGCTATATATAAAATATAGTCTGTCGGGTACTTGACTGTAAGTGCACAGTCCAGTCGCCTTAGTTTCAAAAGATATCGATCCCACAGGGACCTATGGTCAAACTAGTGTTACTAACGTCACTATGTTTAGCTAAGGGAATTGATTAGTAGAATTTCGGGGGTAATATAGTAAATCTAAGGGGAATTCTTGGTTTTAAGAAAGAATAAATGGAAGGAATCAGTATGTAGCGCATTAATTGTCAAGGATTCGATAAGTCACCGGTGAATATTTTAAATGCCAAATATCTCTCAGTAGAAAATGTTTATTTAAAAGACTTTATCTCACACTCTCGTGGTTTCTGATTCGACCTATAATTTTAAGTCAGAATGTACGCTCTCGCTGTCCCATTTGAAGTCAAAATTACTTTTTAAAAATAAATAAGTTCTAATTGCTTTTAAAGTGCTCTCGCTGTTTTTAAACTCAATGCCTAATTTTTACTATCCAACTCGAGCGTCACGCTCTCGCGATTCTTGGTTCTCACCTTGGTTAATTTCCCACTCTCGTGGCAAAACCGTATTAAATAGCTTTTCACGCTTTTGTGATAAAGTTAATTAAATTTAGATTAAAAACTTCAGCCTAAAAGGTTATTTGAGAAAAAGGGTTTTCACCGGTTATTATTAAATCCCATGAGATTAAGTTGCTACATACCGATACCGGTAGTTTAGCCGGACATATTAAATAAAGCAAACACAAGGCATAAACAGATCAATATTGCGGCAAACATGCTTATAATAATAAATGGGCAATAACAATAATAATTCAATAAAAATCTGGAGATCGAAGTAACAGAGGGTATCGATTCTTGGAGTACTTGAGCAGTCCTCCACAAGTCGGTAGGCTTTGCTTCTTCAATACAAATTACTATTAAAATTAAATAAAGCGTAGTAGTTCCCCAGTGTAGGAAACTACTACTATGGCTAACTGAAAAACTAACTGGAAAAGGAAAAGGGAAACTCTAAAAAGAATGGTGAATACAATAAGGCAACGGAAACAAGGTTGTTGGAAAGAAAAAATTGCAGAAAGCTAGAAAGCTGAAAATTAAATTGCAGAGCATAAATCTCAAAGTAGGCGTGTCCTAATTTTTCCCATTTGAGTCCTTTATATAGTGTCCATTAGGTCTTGGTAGTTGAGAAAATCAAGGGAGACTTGGTCTTGAGTGAGGAATCCGTGGGAATGAGTTTATTGAGGAGATTTAGAGACGTATAGGCGCTATGGCTGACTGTTTCAAAGCGCACTTTATGGCCGCGTGACGCTCGTCATGGGCCTGTGACGATCGTCATAGTCTGGGTCGTGACGAGCGCCATGAATCTGTGACGGTCGTCACATCAGCAAAATCTGCACACTCTGTTTTTCTGGTTTTTATGTGCTTTTCAACGTATTTCTTCTTCTTTTTCTTCCTTTTCTTCATTTTTCTCTTTAGTGCATGGAGATTCAAATACCTGTAAAAACAACACGAATACTTGCGCAATAATCGGGATATTAATCGAAACGGTGTGATCTTTGAGTGTAAAATAAGGCAATTATCTGATGTGTTTTCGCGTTATCAAACTCCCCTAAACTTGAATATTTGCTTGTCCTCAAGCAAATACAATTTTGAAAAATAAAGTTTAAACACGAATACATTACCCGTTCGTACGTGGTTGTCAGGTGGATTAGCAGGATATCCGATATTGAGTAAAACACCAAAGATACTGTGACGACACAGGCTTTCAACTTTAGCATAGATCTCTCCTTTACACAAGCCAGTTCGAATCATGCCATCATAGCTCGACCTAGTGTCTTTGTTTCTATTTCACCCGGTTTCATTCTAGTGTAATCACATTAAGCCATTTGCCTCCGCACGCACTTAGTGAAGTAGCCGGTTAGTGACTTTGATCCTTTTCTTAGCACGGGGGTCTGGTACGCTAGTGTGGTACCCCTTTATGTATCCCCTTTTTGAAGGCTGTGGGGGATCGAACCGTTATTCTCCCTACCGAGTCCAGTACCAGGTGCCTCTGGACCAACCAACTGGGGTTTCTATTCCTTCTTTTTGCATAACTTTGCAACCTTTTGTATGGTTCTTTTATCCATTTCTTGATAGCAACAGTATGAAGGAGTTTCTTAATTTGTAGGAATCAAACACTTATATTCATCGGCTCTCCACGTGGTTTGCGCTTGAGACGATGCTGATTGCTAGTATAAATTACTAGGGGTTAATCTAGAATGGAGACTTAAGGTGTCGGTATAATGGTTATTCAAACTGATCTCGTAGAAATAAGGGATCTAGGGTGTCGGGACGGTATCAATCTTGTTAGATCTTTCTCAGTTTTCCTAACAGAATCTCCACAAGATAACCTATATACTCGTAGGGTATGCATTTAATCTTAAGGAAATTTTTTGTTATGCCAAAATATGAAAAAATGATTGAAAAGGACAAGCAGAAATTTTTGTATTGGCTGAAAATATTAGCAATAGGAACAAGTAGAGGAGTGATAAGGTTTTCCTCCCACATTTAAACAATGCATTGTCCTCAATGCGACAGTATACAGAAGTAAAAGGGAAAGAAACAAAAATCACTGCTCGTCATTACGCGGCTGGCTTCTTCGTGCTCTGGCTCTTGCTCTTGCGCGCTCACCTCGTCCTCGCTGGGTAGGATCCAATCCTACGTGCTGAGTGTATTCCTGGATGGCATCTACGCGATAAGTCAGGGCACTCATCTGGTTTGAAAGTTCCGCCATCCCCTGATCATGCCAGTGAGCATAATCGTGTTGATCCCGCTGCATTTGCTGGATCGCTTGCATCATTTCTGTTTGGCGGTCTTCCATTATTTGGTTGTGTCGCAACATATCGGCGTAGATGTTCTCCATGGAGGTTGGTCTTCGTTCGCTTCTTCGTTGTCCTCGGGAAGAAGTCTCTGCAACGTGCTCTTGAGGTGGCTGAGGCATGCCTCTGTCAAGCTCCTCTTCGATTTCATCTGTGCCATTACCAGGATTTCCATCATTTGGCTCGGGGGCCTCCAGATCAAAAATCCAATTTGCCATTTCTCTTGGATCTGTGTGGTTCCTGTTAGGCATGATGATGCTTCGTACTGTCTTGTTTCTGACAACAGGATGATACTTCCCATCATCTATCTCTTTGATAAGGTGTGAGGCACGACAGTAGTCGATGTCGAGGAATTCTGCTTCCATGGCTGGTAAGTTGGCTAGCGTATCTCCCAGGTTCAAGCCTAATGCTATGGAGGTGATAATTCCCCCACAACAAAACGCCTGGCTGCCTCTCATGCAAGCAGCCTGGATGTTGGCTAGTAGGAAAGGAGTGACATTGAATGCAATTTGGGCAAACACACAATGAAGAAGGAAAAGTTCCTTGGAGTTTACCTTGTGGTTGCTAACTCTTCCAAAAATTGTGTGCCCCAAGACTCGGTGAAAGTATCTAATGGTTGGGTTATGGATATATGTTGCGTTAAGCGTATCCCAGCTCGTTGCGCTCATGTTGGTGAGGTTATGCCAAACTCAGAATGCTATCTCTGACCATCCTTCTGGGATGTAGCAGTGAATTCCCTCTCCATGTTGGAAACCAAGCATTCTTGCTATCTGTGTTTGATTAAGGGAATACTCGGTGCCGAACATTCTAAATGTGGCTACACCGGTTAGATATTGTTGAGTTCCAGGGGGTGTGATATAAGAGTAGGAACTCAGAAATTCCAGGGTAAGCGCTTCGTAGGTTGGCTGCGGTGTGATACAGAGCTGCGTCAAGCTGGAGGCAACTAGCATCCATTCCACACCCTCAAAAAGTCCTAACTCCCTTAGGCATTCATGACCAACATACCTCGTGGCTTGAGCGGAGCGCTGGTAGAACTTGAGGTAGTTGTTTCTTTGGCGTTTGCCGGCTTCTCCATCACGGAATACGACGGTTGATAGGTCGGGAGTAGCTCTTTCTTGACGGGCCATCGATGAGTTGTATGAAACTTTTGGTATTGGTGGGTGAGGTGGAATACTTGTGAGTTGCGCGCTTGAAGAAAAATGTGAAGAGTTTAATAGATGAAGATCAGAATGCAAGAGAGTGATAATTGGCGAGGAAGAAATGAGAAAGAGCGCCTGCATTTATAGGCGAGTTCTTTGGAATTCGTGATGGTCGTCACAGGGGTGTGACGGTCGTCACGCGCAACGGATGCGTAACGGTCATATGCTCGTAACGGTCACTTTCATGTGTGTGACGGTCGTGGCAGATCCGTGACGGTCGTCACGTCTGTGAGACGAACGTCACCCTATAGTGACGGTCGTCACACGCTGAATTTCAAAAAAATTCTCTAACACAGGTTGCAGCAGAATTTGATAACAACATAAATAATAGCTAAGCAATTTTAATTTTTAATAGCATAAATGCAGAAATAAATAGATGAAATAAGCATAATTAAATGGGTAACAATTGAATTAATAAATTGAAATTAAATGTAACATAAGAAAAAGATTGTAGCGATAACATAACAAACAAAAGCAATAGAACAAAAGTAATGAAATAAATGAATGCATTAGAACAAAAGTAATAAAATCAATAAATGTGCTCCCTCCCCACACAAAACAAAGCAGTGTCCTCATTGCTCAGTGCGAGTAGGAGAAATCAGTGGTCAGTATTATTAGCCACGTTTTTGTCCCAATGCAGCGACAACTTCGTTCAGATAATGAAACTGCTCAACGGCTATATCCATCAGGCCTAGGACATCAAAGCGTATGAGATTTATCTCTTCTTTCACAATGGTGATGTCATCTTGGAAAGCATTCAGACGGGTGATGAGCATGGCGTGATTATCAGCACAAGATTAAGGGACCGGTTCAGCAATGTTATAATAGTTAGGAGGTGTCTCAGGGTCATATTCTTCCTTAAGGATAGGGTCATTGACATACTCATATTTAGGTGGGGTCGCAGGAGATGAAGGTGGATCGATAGGGTGTTCCTCTAAGTCGTAGAGCCAGTTATCTCGGTTGTGAACACTCGTTTTCTCATGGTTAGGCAAGGTGAATAGTCGAACCACTTTGTTATTGATTAGATAATCAAAGGTATCTATTCAATGTTTCCTATGATTCTGCAGTCAAAGTAAAATTCGATATCCATTGGACGGATGTTTCCAAAAGGTACAATCTCATAAAGTGGGTGCACAAGTCCTATGGCGTGTGCTATCATGGTTACTAGGCCACCTATGGTTATCAGGGTACAGTTATTCTTAGCAAGGTGGACAAATCTTTCCATCATGGATGTTACTATATTGACGTGTCGACCTTGATCGACACAAAGCAGGATGAAGAGTTCATCGCGGGACACTAAGGTGTTATTCTCTTCCTTACCAAATAAGGTGTGGGCTAGTATTTTATGAAAGTATCGGATAGCAGGGTTATGGATCTTTTGTGAGTGCGTCTCATTCGGGTTTGGGTTGGATTCTCCGGATATGCAACCCCAGAAGTCATCGAGGTCAATGTCATCGATAAGGTCCTCCTGGCGTGTAGTGAAAACGAAAGGGCCACTAGGGAATCCTAAGAGGTCAGCAAGGTCTCGACGGGTGTAGGTGAAGTCCATGCTAAATAACCTAAAGGATATCAACCCTTTGTTAAGTCCGTAACCATGCTCAGGGATGTATACAAGGGAGCTCAGGAATTCTAAGGTTAGTTCACGTTACGTGACAAACCGTCTCTTAATGGCTGCGTTCTCCCACCCAAGCTAGTTAAACATATATAGGATGCTATCTCGGATGCCTAATTTATCCATGGTCGGTCCATCATAATATATGGTCAATGCCATATCCTTCCAGGCTAGATAATCATACCGCCTGCGTTGAACTCTACCTCTGAAAACTGTCTCTGGTTGTTGCATGATGAAAGTAATTAACTAACTAGTTAGTAATTTTCCTGTTTGTCAGTATCCAATATGTCTAAGTTAGTTACTAGAAACAACAAGAGTGACTGCAAAGAATCAAGAAGAGGGGAGCAAACAAAATAAAGAGGAAACTCAAAGAAGGGAAAATAGAGTGTAAGAAAAATAACGAAAAGAAAAAAGGGTGGGTTGTCTCCCACTAAGCACTTTGTTTAATGTCGCAAGTTTGACAGTAGTGTCGCGTTGTACTAGGTTTGGGGTTAAGCGGGCAGCTCTATGAGTCTGAGACTGTTTGAATAGTCTCTGTTTTCTATATTGTGATAATGCTTTAGTCGTTGCCCGTTTACCATGAAAGGGTTGCTATTTCTACCTTTTATTTCTATCGCGCCACTAGTGAGAACCTTGGTGATCTCGAAAGGGCCAGACCACCGAGATTTGAGTTTTCCTGGAAAAAGTTTAAGTCTTGAATTAAATAGCAGCAATATGTCGCCGACTTTAAACTCCTTCCTAGAAATGCGTTTGTCATGCCATCTTTTGGTTCGTTCTTTGTAGATCTTGGCATTCTCGTAAGCGTCCAATCTCAGCTCTTCTAATTCGTGGGTGTCCAGAATCCGTTTCTCGCTTACGGAAGTGTAGTTTATGTTAAGGGTTTTAATTGCCCAATACGCTTTGTGTTCCAATTCTGCAGGGAGGTGGCATGATTTACCATAAACTAGTTTGAAGGGTGTGGTTCCTATCGGGGTTTTGTAAGCCGTCATGTAGGCCCACAAAGCTTCGTTTAGTTTGGATGCCCAATCTTTTCTGGATATTCCTACGGTCTTCTCAAGAATTTGTTTTATTTCTCGATTCGAGACTTCGACTTGCCCGCTAGTTTGGGGATGATGCGGTGTTGCTACGCGGTGTCGGACTCCATACTTCAGAAGGAGCTTTCCAAATATATTCGATATGAAGTGGGAGCCACCGTCACTGACTACTAATTTTGGCACACCGAATTTGGGAAAGATAATGTTTTTGAATAACTTGATCACTACACGTGTGTCATTTGTTGGAGAGGCTACAGCCTCGATCCATTTTGAGACATAGTCGACAACAACGAGTATGTATTTATTACCAAAAGAAGCTGGGAATGGTCCCATGAAGTCAATCCCTCATACGTCAAAGAATTCGACTTCTATGATTCCTGTTTGTGGCATTTCATCGCGTCTTGAGATTTTGCCAGAGCGTTGGCACCGACCGCATTTAATAACCGTGTTATGGACGTCTTTCCATAGAGTAGGCCAAAAGAGGCCGAATTGCAGGATCTTAGTGCAGGTCTTTGAGGTACTAGCATGCCCTCCATAGGGGGCGACATGGCAATTAGAGATTATATCATTGATTTCATCCTCAGGAACACATCGACGGAAAATACCGTCGGTCCCTCTTTTGAAAAGAAGAGGTTCATCCCAGTAATACTGTTTTAGGTCGTGAAAGAACTTCTTCTTTTGTTGATAAGATAGGTCCGGTGGAAGTGCTCCGACAGCTAGGTAGTTGACAAAGTCAGCAAACCATGGCAGAGTTGCGTTCGCGTGTACTTTTTCCACGAATTCTTCTATTTCTGTATCGTTTAATGTCACTTCAGACATATCACTTTCCATTTGGGCTATGAGTCGTTCGTAAGGGAAATCGTCATTAATTGGGATTTGTTCAGGCTTGTTCCCTTCGATACGAGATAAGTGGTCTGCTACTACGTTTTCAGTACCTTTCTTATCTTTTATTTCTAAATCAAATTCTTGTAAGAGCAGGATCCATCTTAAAAGTCTTGGTTTGGCATCCTTCTTACTTAACAGATATCGAATAGCGGTGTGGTCGGTATAGATGATAATTTTTGCCCCTACCGGGTAGGAATAGAATTTGTCCAAAGCGAACACGACAGCTAGAAGTTCTTTTTCAGTGGTGGCGTAGTTCATTTGGGCAGGATCAAGCGTTCTACTCGCATAGTAAATAGCATGAAGCTTCTTATCCTTCCTTTGTCCTAGTACTGCGCCTACTGCGTAATCACTTGCATCGCACATGATTTCAAATGGTAATCTCCAGTCAGGTGGTTGCATTATGGGTGCGGTGATTAAAGATGTTTTCAGTTGGTTGAACGTTGTTAAGCATTTTTCATCGAATATGAAGTCAGCATCTTTCATTAATAATCCTGTAAGTGGCTTGGTTATTTTTGAGAAATCTTTAATAAAACGTCGGTAGAAACCAGCGTGTCCTAGAAAGCTTCTTATTTCTCGAACGGTTTTCGGAGGTTGAAGGTTCTCTATAATTTCGATTTTAGCTTTGTCTACTTCAATACCTCTGTCAGATACCACGTGACCTAATACAATTCCTTGTTGAACCATGAAATGGCATTTCTCCCAGTTTAAAACGAGGTTTACTTTCACGCATCTTTCGAGTACCATTTCGAGGTTAGATAGACATTCTTCAAAACTCTGCCCGCAAACGGAAAAATCGTCCATAAAGACTTCCATGATGTCGTCTATAAAATTGGCGAAGATTTCCATCATGCATCTTTGAGATGTTGCGGGAGCGTTACATAAGCCAAATGGCATTCGTCGTTAGGTGAATGTATCATAAGGGCATGTGAAGGTAGTCTTTTCTTGGTCGTCAGGATGGATTGGGATTTGAAAGAATCCTGAATAACCGTCTAGATAGCAGAAGTGAGAATGCTTAGCCAGTCGTTCAAGCATTTGATCAATGAAAGGTAGAGGGAAATGATCTTTACAAGTGGCTTTATTTATTTTTCTATAGTCAATGCATATTCTACTTCCGGTCACAACTCTTTGTGCTATGGATTCACCCTTCTCGTTCTTTACGACTGTAACACCTCCTTTCTTGGGTACTACATGGACGGGGCTAACCCATTGACTATCGGAGATCGGGTATATGATTCCAGCGTCTAGAAGTTTCTTTACCTCATCCTTGACTACGGTACTTAGGATTCGGTTGATCCTTCTCTGGTGCTCTCTAGAGGTTTTATAGTCTTCCTCCAGCATAATACGATGCATACAAATCGAAGGACTTATTCCTTTTAGATCGGCGATGTTATATCCTAACGCTGTTGGATATTTTCTTAGGATATCTAGTAATTTCTCAGTTTCCATTTGTCCTAAGTCAGCGTTGACTATTACTGGTCTTTTCAGTTCAGTGTCTAGGAATTCGTATCTGAGGTTCTTTGGTAGTGTTTTTAGTTCCAAGTCAGGTTTCTTTGGGCATGGCATGTGGTTGGGTGTAAGTGCTAAGCATTCGCTTAGACTTTCGTTTTGGTATGGTTCATGCCAATTATTGTCTTCAAAGATTGGAGGGATTTGGATTTTCATTATCTCAGAGTACGTGGTTTCTTCCATCTCCATCTCTCTCACGCATTCGTCTATGACATCAAGCAGATAACAAGTGTCGTCTATAGCTGGCGCTTGTAAGAATTGGGCCAAGATGAATTCAACCTTTTCCTCTCCAACTTCGAATGTCAACTTACCTCTCTTTACGTCTATTATTGCTCCTGCGGTAGCCAGGAATGGCCTTCCTAGTATGATAGGTGTACTAGCGTCTTCTTTAATGTCCATGATTATGAAATCGGTAGGGATATAAAATTGTCCTACCCGTACGGGGACATTTTCTAGTATGCCGACAGGATATTTGATTGAGCGATCATCTAATTGAACCGACATATTTGTCGGTCTTAATTCTCCCATACTGAGCCTTCTACAAATGGTTAAGGGCATTACGCTAATGCTGGCTCCTAGATCGCATAGAGCTTTGTCTATGACGAATTTCCCAATGACACGGGGTATGGAGAAACTACCCGGGTCCTTTAGTTTGGGAGGCATGTTATTCTGGATTATGGCGCTACACTCGGCAGTAAGTGTAACTATTTCGTCATCCTCAATCTTTTTCTTATTGGATAGGATTTCCTTAAGAAATTTGGCATAGGAGGGCATTTGTGTGATGGCTTCTATAAAGGGTATCGTAATGTTTAGTTGTTTCAGAAGTTCAACAAATTTCCTAAATTGATTCGCAGTTTTAGAACTTTTGAGTCTTTGAGGATACGAAATGGATGGTTTATAGGGGGTGGAGGCACATAAGGTTTCTCTTTCTCTTCGGCCTCCTGGGTATTATCTTCTATTTCCTTTGGTTCATTTACCTGCTCAGTTGAGGTTTTATCTGGTTTTTGGTACATGGCAGGGTTTTGGAGTCTTGGATCTACGGGTCCGTCTACTTCTTTTCCACTCCTCAGTATAACGGCATTTGCATGTCCTTTTGGGTTAGGTTGCGGCTGTCTAGGAAATTTTCCAGCTGGAGCGGCTGTAGATGCTTGATGTTGAGCCACTTGTGAAATATGTGTTTCAAGCATTTTATTGTGAGTGGCTAAGGCGTCTACTTTATTCGCTAGTTGTTTAAGTTGCTCCCTAGTATGTATGTTTTGGTTCAAGAAGTCCTTGTTTGTTTGAGCTTGGGTAGCTATGAAGCTTTCCATCATCAATTCGAGATTTGACTTCCTAGGCATGTTAGGAGCATTATTAGCTGGCTTTTGATATCCAGGCGGAACAGTTGGTGCTTGGCCAGGTGCATACAGGGCATTGTTATTCTTATACGAGAAATTAGGATGGTTTTTCCAACCTGGGTTGTAGGTATTTGAATAGGGATTTCCTTGTGTGTAGTTCACTTGATCGGTTGGGACTCCTGCTAATATTTGACATTCTTGTGCAGTGTGTCCAGGGTTTCCACATAACTCACAGTTTGGAGTTACAGCAGCCACGGTGGTTGCGGGTGGTATGGTCAAGTTATCTAATTTTTAGACAAGGGCATCTACCTTTGCATGAACATGGTCAAGGCTACTGATTTCGTACATTCCACCCTTAGTCTGGGACTTTTCCACTGGAGTTCGTTCACCTCCCCATTGACAATGGTTTTGGGCCATGTTCTTAATGAGTTGATAGGCTTCGGTGTATGGCTTATCCATAAATGCACCGCCCGCGGCAGCATCTATCGTAAGTCTAGTGTTACACAGAAGCCCAATATAAAATGTGTGAATGATCACCCAGTCTTCTAGACCGTGATCCGGACATATCCTCATCATGTCCTTGTATCTCTCTGTAATACCCCAAAATTTACCCTTCATTTTTCCTGGAAGCATACGCTTTACACCTCATGCATGCATTCATTTTTAGGTCATTTAGCATTTGCATTTCATCATGGCAATCGGAATCGGATCCAAGAAGCTTGAACATCATCCAGGACACTTTGTGGGCTCTATTTAGATGATCAGTCAACACAAGGGAAAGACTTGAGTTACTTCCAACAGGGGTCTATTCGTCAGTCAAAACGTTAATCTTGAAGGAGCAAAGGTTTGTTCATGAGCTGTCATGCTCGCTAGGCGAAGCCCACGTGTTTTAAAAAAACAAAAAAAAACGAAAATAAATAAATAAATAAATAACTAAAAAAATAATAAATAAATAAATAAATAAATAAATCTTGGACTTGGACCTCTCTCATTTGAGCCCACAGGTCCACCAAAATCAGGTTATAAATTCAGAGTTTCAGTGAAACAAAAGGCCATTCTATTCCTATTACCCTGTCTGGGAAAAAGATAGTGAGAGAAGAACCTTGGGGAAAAAGATAGCGAGAGAAGAGATAACAGAGTTCAAAGCAATCTCCAAACCCTGAAGGGAACTCAACTGCACAGAATCACCTCTGCCTCACATAAACCCTGAAGATTGTTTTGTAAACCTCACGGGTGCAACTCAATTTCAATCAAGCTCTCCAATCAGCTTGGAAGGATCCCTGGGTTTCCCATTCCTCTAATTGCTGTTACTTCGGATCTTTATCCGCGTGGTACCTTTTACATTTTCCCCGCATTTTACTGCTTTCCTAGCTGGAAGACCTCGATAGGAGGCAATCTTTTTGTGTGTTTATTTTTTTATATTTTTTTTACAGGTTCCTTCGTCCAGGACTCCTTTTGCATGAGTATCCCAAACCCTACAAACCCATTGTTTTTTCTTCTCCTAACACGTTTACTCCTTCTACTACAGGCGAGTAAGTCTCCAAAGGTCGAACATCCGGTAGATTGTGTAGTGACGTCGTTCGTCCAAAACCCAATCCATAACCCCGTAGTTAGCCGAGCTACGACTTGCTCTGATTCTCATTCCAGATGAGATACGTAGGCATAAGACGCGATGTCTTAGCGAGCACACATCCCCCCAACCCATAGGTCAGCCGAGCTACGAAGACTCTGATTCTCATATTCATATGAGATACGTATGCAGTGGATGCGACATCCGCGCGAGTCATTTTCATTTAACCCCTTTTTTTGTAAACAACACAAGATAAACTCACACCCTTTAGACAAGAACTACAAAAGTGGATCCCGTAGAGTACTACGGATGCGTAGGGGTGCTAATATCTTTCCTTTGCATAACCGACTCCCGAACCCAAGATTTGGTTGCGAGACCTTGTCTTTTCCTTTCCTCTTTCCAGGTTTACTTCGAGTGTTTCCTTTCCCTCCTTTGGGATAAATAACGCATGGTGGCGACTCTTCTGTCATTTTCTTTCGCCGGTTGTTTTTTCGCACAATGTATTTTTCAGGTTGCGACAGCTGGCGACTCTGCTGGGGAACCCGGTTTCCCTAAGCGAGTCCCTCCTAGCTTTTGTAGTTTGTTTGTTTATTGGGTGTTCATGCTTTTATACAGTTATTTATTTACCTGCTTTACCTTATTGCATTGTGTACATATCATTGCTGTATCTGTTGGCTGGCTAAGGCTGCTTGGTGATCTTTGTGAGATAAGTTCTATACCCGAACTCGAGTGCACTTAGGATAGGAGAATGGCATAGTCTTGTCGACTTGTGTGGAGTTATTCCTTAGCAAGTTGACTTGCAAGCCCATTCACTTGGTGGAGGTCATGTTGAGATCAATAATGTCACACAAGTAAGTTGTGGTTAGACATTACTTTTTCCAATATAGACCTTGGAAGCCGAGGACCTTAGTTTACCAAACCCATCTTGGCCTATTCGTAAGACGTAGTGCAAAAGTCGTTCAAGTGTAAGATTTGATACGATTGTTACGCGATACTACACTCATAAAAGTCTCTCTTGAGAATATTTTTGGAATACGAGTAGTCGTTCCTCCGATAATATCCGAAAGATGGGATTATGACTATGGGAACCTTTTGTAGAACATGTTTGGCAGGTTTAAACCTGAGTACACTCCTTTTGGGTGGTTCTTAACCTAAACTCCATGCTCGTGACTTGCAACAAACCCTTGATCCATGGTTGATCCGATCAGGTATCCTTAATATCAATGAAACTTGGGTGTTGATAAGGTGTAAACCATAATCCACCAAAATGGATGGTTGATATTAAGCATAACATGATCCATCCCATGACCTTTGTTTGGTGTGCTCTTAATTTCTCTCCAGACAGTGCAACCTGACAGATGTTCAAGCAGATACAGTGATCCTGATTCCCATGCCACTGCACTGCATTCACATCATTTTGCATCACATCATTTTGCATTCATAATCATTCACACATGTTTATACATTTCTGTGGGGTTTATATCTTCTACTTGATTCTAGTCGGAATTTTCTTGGTTCTCATCAACGACTTAGTCTTTTTTTTACATCGTTTATCTATTGAGAGACTGGAATCAAGGGGGTAGAATACCTTTGGAATTGATAAACATGTCATTGCATTTACATATTCATTAGCATGTCTTGCATAACAGGTACCGCCACAGTGTTCTCAGTTTGTTTGGTGTTCCATCAGCAGGATAGCTGACCCAGGCATTCACCGGTACGGTACCCGCAGAAACCAACAGAGAGTAATGGAAATCCTACAGGCAGAGTTCGTCGAGATGAAAATCCGCATGAATCAATTCATGGATGTGGTTCAAGGGGTGGCTCAGGGACAGCAAGAGCTCAGGCAGATGATACAGAGGAATCCCCTTGCTCAACCAGAGACGGTAACTGATCCTCCAGCTGGAGAGGCTAATGGACCCAATGGACCGGGGCCTATCCCAATCCTACATGTCACCTCCGGTCAACAGCCCGTTCATGATGATAAGGACGATCAGTTCCCCCTACTGCAGGAAGACTTTGGTATGGGTCATGGTGTGGACCCCATGTTTAGAAGATTGGAAGAGAGGTTGAAGGCAGTGGAAGGACAGAATCCTCTGGGAGTAGATGTTGCTGACTTGGGGCTGGTCCCAAGTGTGAGAGTGCCACTGAAATTCAAGGTCCCGATATTTGACAAATACAATGGCAACTCTTGCCCGAAGACCCATGTGCAAGCCTATTTCCGTAAAATGGTTGCATACTCCGATGACGAAAAGTTGCTTATGTACTTTTTCCAGGACAGCCTAGCTGGGGCATCCCTGGAATGGTATATGAGGCTGGACAGAGCCCACATCCGTTTCTGGAGGGATTTGACTGAGGCTTTCGTGAAGCAGTATCAGTATAATGCAGACATGGCTCCGGACAGAACTCAACTTCAAAATCTGTCTCTTAAAAGCAATGAGTGCTTCAGAGAATACGCTCAACACTGGAGAGAAACGGCTTCCCGTGTTCAACCTCCTATGTTGGAGAAGGAAATGGCTAACATGTTCATGAACACTCTGCCAGGACCTTATTTGTTGCGCCTGGTGGGTTGCAATGCCTCCAATTTTGCTGATGTAGTCTCTACCGGAGAGAGGGTGGAGAATTACCTGAGGACATAAAAGACCTAGAGTGGAGGTGGATCCTCATCAGGGGTGAAGAAGCAGTTCATTCAGGGACAGAAGAGGAGAGAAGGGGATGCAAGTGCCATATCTTCTTATTAGAACAGGGATAACCGGAGGAATAACTTTCAGAACTATCATCAGCAACCGTATGTTGCGGCTGTGACCATTCCAGCTGCAGCACCATTACAACAACAACAACCACAGCGTCAACCAGCTCAGTACCAACCACAACAACCGGGTAACAGACCCGCCTATCAACCGAGGCCAAGGACGATGGACCGGCGTTTCGACACTCTTCCAATGTCGTACGCTCAGTTGCTTTCTAGTCTTCAACAACTACAACTTGTGCAGTTGCGCACTCTGGCTCCTCCCGTTGGTAGGCTTCCGGTGGGTTATGACGCCAACGCTAGGTGTAGCTTCCACTCTGGGGCACCTGGCCACAATATTGAGAACTGCAAAGCTTTTAAGCACGTAGTTCAGGACCTCATTGATTCAAAGGCCGTTAACTTTGCACCAGCTCCTAATGTTGTCAACAATCCCATGCCCCAGCATGGTGGAGCCAACGCTAACATGGTTGAAGGAGAAGTCAAATTAGTCTCTGCGGTCAACAATGAAGATGGGGATAGTTATTGCGACATCGATAACTGGGTGCGTCCGAGGATCCCGGGTGAAGTTCTCAACAATTGGTCTTCTGAGAAGATGTTCCAAGCCACTTGTCTGGAGGAGTAATTTTCTTTGTTTATTCATGCATACCCAAGTCTTACGTTCCGCCAGGGCGTAATGACTCATTGTAGGGCTCATCTATGTGACACTTGCATTTTTTATCATAAATAAAGGACGTATTTTTGCATTCAAATATTTCGTTCCCTATCTTTCTATTTTTGCAGTTTTTCAAAAAAAAAAGGAAATGTTTTGTTTAGTTTCCACTTTTTTTTTCACACTCATAAGCACATACCATCACTCATGCAGATGCACATCACCGGATCCTATTGATAACGGTTCTGCTATGGCTCGCTTCGACTTTGAAAATCCAATCTTTCAAGCTGAAGAAGAGGGTGATGAAGACTGCGAACTCCCTGAAGAACTTACCAGGTTATTAAAACAAGAGGAAAGGGTCATTCAACCGCATCAAGAGTCTGTTGAAGTGATTAATCTTGGCACCGAGGACGCCAAGAGAGAAATCAAGATAGGGGCTGCTTTGGAAGACAATGTGAAGAAGGGGTTGACTGAATTGCTGCAAGAGTATGTTAACATCTTCGCTTGGTCTTATCAGGAAATGCCAGGGCTTGACACAGACATCGTGGTACATCGTTTGCCGCTCAAAGAAGGTTGTCCTCCGGTCAAGCAGAAGCTCAGAAGAACAAGACCAGAGATGGCTGTCAAGATAAAGGAAGAAGTGCAAAAACAGTTGGATGCAGGGTTTCTAGCAGTCACAAATTATCCGCCATGGGTTGCAAATATCGTTCCGGTACCTAAGAAGGATGGAAAGGTACGGATGTGTGTTGACTACCGGGATCTGAACAGGGCTAGTCCTAAAGATGATTTCCCCTTACCTCACATTGACGTTTTGGTGGATAACACGACTCAGTTCTCGGTATTCTCCTTCATGGATGGATTTTCTGGCTATAATCAAATTAAGATGGCACCAGAAGACATGGAGAAGACGACATTCATAACCCCATGGGGCACCTTCTGCTACAAGGTGATGCCGTTTGGCCTGAAAAATGCCGGAGCAACATATCAGCGAGCGATGGTGACTCTGTTCCATGATATGATTCATCATGAAATTGAGGTTTATGTTGATGACATGATTGCCAAATCTCAGACAGAAGAAGAACATTTGGTGAATTTGCAGAAACTGTTTGAGCGTTTGAGGAAATTCAAGTTGAGGCTTAATCCGAACAAGTGTACTTTTGGGGTGAGATCTGGAAAACTACTGGGTTTTGTTGTTAGCGGAAAAGGGATTGAGGTGGATCCGGCCAAAGTGAAAGCGATACAGGAAATGCCTGAGCCAAGAACAGAGAAACAAGTCTGTGGTTTCTTAGGGAGGTTAAACTACATTGCAAGGTTCATCTCTCACCTAACAGCCACATGTGAGCCAATATTCAAATTGTTGAGAAAAGATCAGGCTATCAGGTGGAATGATGATTGTCAAAGGGCGTTCGAGAAGATAAAAGATTATTTGCAGAATCCTCCTATCCTTGTGCCTCCGGTCCCAGGGAGACCGCTGATTATGTATTTGACAGTACTAGACAATTCCATGGGTTGTGTTCTCGGTCAACACGACGAGACAGGTAGGAAAGAGCATGCCATCTACTACCTGAGTAAGAAATTCACAGATTGCGAGTCGAGATACTCAATGCTTGAAAAAACATGTTGTGCACTTGCATGGGCTGCTAAGCGATTGAGACAATACATGCTGTCTCACACAACCTTACTGATCTCCAAAATGGATCCAGTCAAGTATATATTTGAGAAGCCAGCTCTCACCGGAAGAGTTGCTCGTTGGCAAATGGTACTGACAGAGCACGACATCCAGTATACTTCCCAGAAAGCCATCAAGGGGAGTATTCTGTCAGACTATCTTGCTCAACAGCCGGTTGAAGATTATGAGCCGATGAAGTTTGATTTTCCAGATGAAGACATCATGTTCCTCAAGATGAAAGACTGTGAAGAGCCAGTTGTTGAAGAGGGACCTGATCCAGACGAAAAGTTGACTTTAATGTTTGATGGGGCCGTCAACGCCAGAGGAAGTGGAATTGGTGCTGTCATTACAACTCCGAAAGGTGCCCACATGCCTTTCACCGCTCGTCTGACTTTCGAATGCACCAATAATGAAGCTGAGTATGAAGCCTGTATCTTGGGTATTGAGCAAGCCATTTATTTGAGAATCAAGACTTTGGACATCTTCGGAGATTCAACTCTGGTAATCAATCAAGTGAATGGTGATTGGAACACTCTCTAGCCTACTCTGGTCCCCTACAGAGATTACACGAGAAGACTGTTGCCTTTCTTCACAACAGTAAAGTTGTAACATATACCTCGTGATGAGAACCAGATGGCAGATGCTCTTGCTACTCTATCCTCCATGATCACGGTGATCCGTTGGAACCATGCTCCCAAGATCGACGTGATGCGCCTTGATAGGGCCGCGTATGTGTTTGCTGCTGAACTGGTAGTTGATGACAAGCCCTGGTATCACGATATCAAGTGCTTTCTGAAGAATCAAGAGTACCCTGCAGGGGCATCCAACAATGATAGAAAGACTTTGAGAAGATTGGCAGGCAGTTTCTTCTTGAACAAAGACGATGTTCTGTATAAGAGGAACTTCGACATGGTTTGGCTCAGATGCGTGGACAGACACGAAGCAGACATGTTAATCCAGGAAGTTCATGAAGGCTCCTTCGGTACTCATGCCAGCGGACATGCAATGGCTAAGAAATTATTGAGAGCAGGTTATTACTGGATGACCATGGAATCTGATTGTTTCAAATATGCTCGGAAGTGCCATAAATGCCAGATTTATGCTGATAAGGTGCATGTGCCGCCGAATCCTTTGAATGTGATGTCTTCGCCGTGGCCTTTCGCTATGTGGGGCATCGATATGATTGGAAAGATTGAGCCGACCGCTTCCAATAGGTATCACTTCATCCTTGTTGCCATCGACTATTTCACCAAATGGGTCGAAGCAACGTCATTTGCGAAGGTCACCAGACATGTGGTTGCCCGTTTCATCAAGAAAGAAATCATTTGTCGCTATGGAATTCCCGAAAGAATCATTACTGATAATGGTTCTAATCTCAACAACAAAATGATGAAGGAGTTGTGCCAGAACTTCAACATTCAGCATCACAATTCTTCCCCTTACCGCCCTAAGATGAACGGTGCTGTTGAAGCGGCAAATAAGAACATAAAGAAGATTGTGCAGAAGATGGTCGTTACGTACAGAGATTGGCATGAGATGCTACCCTTCGCCTTGCATGGGTACCGTACTTCAATACGTACATCGACCGGGGCAACCCCTTACTCCCTTGTGTATGGTATGGAAGCAATCTTACCTGTTGAAGTGGAGATTCCTTCTCTAAGAGTCCTGTTGGATGTCAAGTTAGACGAAGCTGAATGGATTCGGACAAGGTTCAATGAGTTAAGTCTTATAAAAGAGAAGCGAATGGCAGCCATTTGCCATGGGCAGTTGTATCAAAGTCGGATGAAGAGAGCCTTTGATCAGAAAGTGCGTCCTCGATGCTTCCAGGTCGGAGATTTGGTGTTGAAAAGGATCCTTCCTCCTCAGACAGATCACAGGGGCAAGTGGACTCCTAACTATGATGGACCGTATATTGTCACCAAGGTTTTTGATGGTGGGGCCTTAATGCTTGTAACGATGGATGGTGAAAACTTCACTTCCCCGATGAACTCAGACGCAGTTAAAAAATACTTCGTATGAAATAGACCCGTTGGACAATAAAAAGAGCAGTCCAGGCAAAAATTGGCATCCCGGCGAACCAAGAAAATGAAAAAGGTTCGGGCAAAAATTAGGGATTAAAAGTGAAAAGATTATACACCCGGTAAGTTGAAAACCTGAAAAGGCAACTTAGGCAAAAATGGGTATCCCGGTGGATTGAAAACCCGAAAAGGGCGATCCAGGCAAAAGTTAGGGATTAAGCGAATGACTGCGTTCTGAGTAGTTCTGAATCTCATCTCGTGTCAATGACTGGAAACTTTTGAAGGATAGGAAATAGTCCAATCACTCTTTCAGAAAGCTGATCATCTGGAGGATCTTGAAGACGAGCAAGTCATAGCAGAATTGGAACCCAATAGAAATCCATTTCACATTGCCATTAGATTAATGTCTGTTTTTATCTGTTGTGCGATTACCTCTTTCCAGGGATTGCTTCCTGATGTAAATGCCTATTCAGAGGCCGTTCAATCAATAAAATCATGTTATTCAGTATATCTCTGTTTTCATTTTCATTTTTCTGTTTTGTTTGCAAAAATGACGTCAGAATTTTTTGATAAACATTGCATCATGACACATAAGAGTTTTACAGGTACATGCTTAATAAACATTTAAAATTGCTGTAAATTTTAAGTGCTTTGGATCGTCTATTCAGAACAGGTACCCTCGGGGCATTTCCTTAAAATTCCCGGCAGATGATCGTGAATGTTTTCCGCCAACAGACGAAATCGGCATCTTATCCCTACAGAGCTGATCAGAGCGTTGGATTCTTCAATCCCCAGCAGGTTCTCACCACTGTACCTTCCCCAAGCGGTGGTTTCAGATTATACACTCCCCAGTAGAGTTGACAGTGTCAGACTATATACCCCCAGCGGAGTTGACAGTGACAGACTGTAGCTTCCCAGCAGAAGCGGCTGCTCCTCAAAGTTCGAGGCCAGATCGATAATCCCAATGCCAGATCCATGTTTTCTTTTCTTGAAGCAGAACCTCGGTACCGTATCGGTGTTTTCTTCCCCTGCTGAGTCATCTCTCGCAGATCGTGGTTGCCAGAACCACTATCGCTTTCCCCAGCAACAGGTTTTCAGTGCCGTTCTCTCCCCAGTCAGAATCTCAGTATTTCGTCATTGCTAGAACACCGTGTGGCGGGTCATTTCCCACATAATTTTTTGTGCTGTGCATCTCCAGCAACCTTGCCAGGGTCCAGAAGATGGTGATCATTTCCCCAACAGATCCCCTTGCCTCAGCTTGGCATTCTACCCAGCATTTCGCATCCCTGCATGTAGAATCATATTGCATTGCATCCTCTCAAATCGTGTAGCATTCCCATTTTCATGGAGCATTACGCCATTGAAAAATTCAAACATACGCATGTAAGCATAAAACATTCTCGGTATCCCAAGTGATAAGCCAGAAGTTGTTTCCAGTACTCAGACTGAAGATTGTTCATGACTTACCTTTGTTATCCCCAGCAAGTGTCATTGGCCCATGCGCCGCCTCTATTATCGTTCTCTATTTCTGCCGATGCTGACAGGCATGAAGTTTCCGGTATTCAGACCGAAGTGGCATTCAGGCCAGTTTTCCGATGTTCAGATCGAAGAAGTTTCTGACATTCAGGTCGATGCAATTTGTGGAGTTTAGGCCAGTTTTCCGATGTTCAGATCGAAGAAGTTTCCGACGTTCAGGTCGATGCAACTTGTGGCGTTTAGGCCAGTTTTCCGATGTTCAGATCGAAGAAGTTTCCGACGTTCAGGTCGATGCAACTTGTGGCGTTCAGGCCAGTTTTCCGATGTTCAGATCGAAGAAGTTTCCGACATTCAGGTCGATGCAACTTGTGGCGTTCAGGCCAGTTTTCCGATGTTCAGATCGAAGAAGTTTCCGAGGTTCAGGTCGATGCAACTTGTGGCATTCAAGCCAATTTTCCGATGTTCAGATTGAAGAAGTTTCCGACGTTCAGGTCGACGCAACTTGTGGCATTCAGGCCAGACTCTCGGTGTTCAGACCGATATTAATAATCTCATATCTCCCGATGTTCAGATCGAAGTCATTTCCAGTATTCAGACTGATGAGCGGCATTCAGGCCATTGTTATTTCTGTGTTATCATTTATTTTGCTATCCATGTTAACATTCTTTGTCGGTATTTAGACTGATGAGCGGCATTCAGGCCATGGTTATTTCTGTGTTACCATTTATTTTGGTATCCAGGTTAACATTCTTTTTCGGTATTCAGACTGACTCTCACCGTACCAGACAGATTCTTCTTTCAAGACCACCTCTTTGCCGATTCTGACAGGCATTGTTACTTCACTTCACTTCATTTCAAAATTTCGGGCTTTTATTGTATTCAATCCCTTGATACCTCGAAAGCACGAAAGCCGCTGCTATCTTCTTTCCAGGTCTCCAGTTGATTGAATAGGGGCAGCTGTAATACCCCAAAATTTACCCTTCATTTTTCCTGGAAGCATACGCTTTACACCTCATGCATGCATTCATTTTTAGGTCATTTAGCATTTGCATTTCATCATGGAAATCGGAATCGGATCCAAGAAGCTTGAACATCAGCCAGGACACTTTGTGGGCTCTATTTAGATGATCAGTCAACACAAGGGAAAGACTTGAGTTACTTCCAACAGGGGTCTATTCGTCAGTCAAAACGTTAATCTTGAAGGAGCAAAGGTTTGTTCATGAGCTGTCATGCTCGCTAGGCGAAGCCCACGTGTTTTAAAAATAAATAAATAAATAAATAAATAAATAAATAAAATCTTGGACTTGGACCTCTCTCATTTGAGCCCACAGGTCCACAAAAATCAGGTTATAAATTCAGAGTTTCAGTGAAACAAAAGGCCATTCTATTCCTATTACTCTGTCTGGGAAAAAGATAGTGAGAGAAGAACCCTGGGGAAAAAGATAGTGAGAGAAGAGCTAACAGAGTTCAGAGCAACCTCCAAACCCTGAAGGGAAATCAACTGCATAGAATCACCTCTACCTCACATAAACCCTGAAGATTGTTTTGTAAACCTCACGGGTGCAACTCAATTTCAATCAAGCTCTCCAATCAGCTTGGAAGGATCCATGGGTTTCCCATTCCTCTAATTGCTGTTACTTCGAATCTTTATCCGCGTGGTACCTTTTACATTTTTCCCGCATTTTACTGCTTTCCTACCTGGAAGACCTCGATAGGAGGCAATGTTTTTGTGTGTTTATTTTTTTATTTTTTTACAAGTTCCTTCGTCCAGGACTCCTTTTGCATGAGTATCCCAAACCCTACAAACCCATTGGTTTTTCTTCTCCTAACACGTTTACTCCTTCTACTACAGGCGAGTAAGTCTCCTAAGGTCGAGCATCCGGTAGATTGTGTAGTGACGTCGTTCGTCCAAAACCCAATCCATAACCCCGTAGTTAGCCGAACTACGGCTTGCTCTGATTCTCATTCCAGATGAGATACGTAGGCATAAGACGCGATGTCTTAGCGAGCACACATCCCCCCAACCCATAGGTCAGCCGAGCTACGAAGACTCTGATTCTCATATTCATATGAGATACGTATGCAGTGGATGCGACATCCGCGCGAGTCATTTTCATTTAACCTCTTTTCAGGTTTACTTCGAGCGTTTCCTTTCCCTCCTTTGGGATAAATAACGCAGGGTGGCGACTCTTCTGTCATTTTCTTTCGCCGGTTGTTTTTTCGCACACTATATTTTTCAGGTTGCGACACTCTCCCACGCTTCGTAGAGAGATTCCACATCTTTTTGCCTGAATCCGTTGATTTGAGCTCTCAGCATAGCAGTTTTGCTTCGCGGAAAGTATCGGGATAAGAAGACGTTCTTCAGTTCTTCCCATGTTGTAACGGAGTTGGAGGGCAGGGATTGCAACCAAGGCCAAGCTTTGTCTCTTAAAGAGAAAGGAAAAAGGCGCAGTCTTATCGCATCTTGAGATACACCATTCGCTTTTACAGTATCAGCATACTGCACAAACTTGGTCAGGTGTTCATTAGGATCTTTTGTTGGGTTTCCAGCAAATTGATGTTGTTGGACGGCTGATAAGAGTGAGGGTTTCAGCTCGAAATCGTTTCGATTAATAGCGGGGGTAGCAATGCTGTTGTGAGGTTCTTGTTGAGACGGGGTAACGTAGAATTTAAGAGGACGATTCTGGGGTCCTTCTTCAGCCATGTTTGGTTTTTCTTCTGATTTAGGAGGTAAGGAGATATCGGGAATACCGTATTTTTGTTGATATTCGTGTATTCGGTGTCTCACGTATAGGAAACACTCTAATTCAGGGATTGGTGGTACTAAGTTATCGCCTTGTGAGCGAGTACTTGGCATACAATCAGGGAAAGAAAGGAGAGAAGATTAGTTTTTGTTTTTACCTTAGTCTATACCGTGCAACGAAAGAATCGCACTATTCGACTAAAACAGGTCCCCGACAACGACGCCAAAAACTTGATGGTTCGTCTGGCTATATATAAAATATAGTCTGTCGGGTACTTGACTGCAAGTGCACAGTCCAGTCGCTTTAGTTTTAAAAGATATCGATCCCACAGGGACCTATGGTCAAACTAGTGTTACTAACGTCACTATGTTTAGCTAAGGGAATTAATTAGTAGAAGTTCGGTGGTAATATAGTAAATCTAAGGGGAATTTTTGGTTTTAAGAAAGAATACATGGAAGGAATCAGTATGCAGCGCATTAATTGTCAGGGATTCGATAAGTCACCGGTGAATATTTTAAATGCCAAATATCTCTCAGTAGAAAATGTTTATTTAAAAGACTTTATCGCACACTCTCGTGGTTGTTGATTCGGCCTATAATTTTAAGTCAGAATGTACGCTCTCGCTGTCCCATTTGAAGTCAAAATTACTTTTTGAAAATAAATAAGTTCTAATTGCTTTTAAAGTGCTCTCGTTGTTTTTAAACTCAATGCCTAATTTTTACTATCCAGCTCGAGCCTCCCGCTCTCGCGATTGTTGGTTCTCACCTTAGTTAATTTTCCACTCTCGTGGCAAAACCGTATTAAATAGCTTTTCACGCTTTTGTGATAAAGTTAATTAAATTTAGATTAAAAACTTCAGCCTAAAAGGTTATTTGAGAAAAAGGGTTTTCACCGGTTATTATTAAATCCCATCAGATTAAGTTGCTACATACCGATACCGGTAGTTTAGCCGGACATATTAAATAAAGCAAACACAAGGCATAAACAGATCAATATTGCGACAAACATGCTTATAATAATAAATGGGCAATAACAATAATAATTCAATAAAAACCTGGAGATCAAAGTAACATAGGGTAGCGATTCTTGGAGTACTTGACCAGTCCTCCACAAGTCGGTAGACTTTGCTTCTTCAATACAAATTACTATTAAAATTAAATAAAGCGTAGTAGTTCCCCAGTGTAGGAAACTACTACTATGGCTAACTGAAAAACTAACTGGAAAAGGAAAAGGGAAACTCTAAAAAGAATGGCGAATACAATAAGGCAACTGAAACAATGTTGCTAGAAAGAAAAAATTGCAGAAAGCTAGAAAGCTGAAAATTAAATTGCAGAGCGTAAATCTCAAAGTAGGCGTGTCCCAATTTTTCCCATTTGAGTCCTTTATATAGTGTCCATTAGGTCTTGGTAGTTGAGAAAATCAAGGGAGACTTGGTCTTGAGTGAGGAATCCGTGGGAATGAGTTTGTTGAGGAGATTTATGGACGTATGGACGTTGTGGCTGACTGTTTCAAAGCGCACTTTGTGGCCGCGTGACGCTCGTCATGGGCCTGTGACGGTCGTCACAGTCTGGGTCGTGACGAGCGCCATGAATCTGTGACGGTCGTCACATCAGCAAAATCTGCATACTCTGTTTTTCTGGTTTTTCTGTGCTTTTCAACGTATTTCTTCTTCTTTTTCTTCCTTTTCTTCATTTTTCTCTTTAGTGCATGGAGATTCAAATACCTGCAAAAACAACACGAATACTTGCGCAATAATCGGGATATTAATCGAAACGGTGTGATCTTTGAGTGTAAAATAAGGCAATTATTTGATGTGTTTTCGCGTTATCAGCTAACACTGTTCCTCTGTGTACCAACCCCCTTACCTGTAATCTCTGACATTTTATTAGTTTTGATTTGAAAACTTCTTTTCTTTGGGTTTTGTTCGTACTTTTCCCTTTTCCCTTGGAAACAATAAAAGCACAGTGGTGACTCTGGTTTTATTGATGTTAAGTTTATCCATAGCTTAATGGTCATGAATTTACCGTTACAATTAGAATTATAATAAGATTTACCCTAATGATATAAATTAGAAGAATAACCTAGTTTTAGGAAGTTTTTATTTGTACGTATAATCATAATTGGAGAATATATAAGAGGTTAGAGAAAGTGCAAGAGAAAGCTTAGAACATGAAGAGGGATTAGAGAATCAAAAACCAGAATTTTACACTGCTACTAGGATAACCAGCTAAGGGGGAGAACTATTTTAATAACGGATATATGCATGAGGGGTAGAGTTGAGGAATCCTCAACCTTCAATAGAGCATTGAGATTTAACATAATTATATTATTGATGATTGAATTGTTGTATGTGATGATGATTGGTGATGAAATTCGTGTGGTATGATATATGAAACGTTTTGTTTTGATGAGTTAACATATATTGACCATCGTTGTTACTTTGAAGGTTTTGGGAATAATATGATTTTATGAAAAACCATGAACTAAAGGTGTTGATTTGTTGCAATTAGATGTTATTGATGAGTATATAATCTGTGTGTAATGTTTTGGATTGATTTTGTATGCCTGGACTGAGAAATAGGAGTCATGTATTGAACACCATTGGAAAAGACAAAATTTGCAAGTTGCAGGTTGATGACGGGCGTCACATTGGTGATATGTAACCCGTCACGTTGCCCAAGCTTATTTTCCTATTCAATCGTCACATAGGTGACGTTCTGAAGTGTTGAGGTCGGTGATGAGCGCCGACCGTGATGGGTAACTCGTCATGAGTATGCAGTGGATGTAAATACTTATTTTGATGATATTAAGTTGCAAACTTTGATTTTTTGACTTTTGTGCATGTTTTGGATACTATTATGATCTATTAGCTACAAATTAAATGATATTTTGGTATGAATTAACGATTAAACATGATTTTAATCGAATCTGTGAATTATTTGATGAAGGATGGATATGTGCACACATGATGATGATGTTGTGTTAATTCCTGTGAATTGTGATGATGATATGATGTCGTATGAACATGAATTATGTTGTTGAATTGTAAGCATGTTGTTGAATTGTAAGCATGTTGTTGTAGGATAATAGTTCTGAAGGGAAACTATTATCATTGGGTCAATGCATGCTTTGTTTATTATCGGGAGGGGGCTTTAAACATTATGTTGTTGTTACATTGATGTGTTATGACATGCATTCATTATGTCGTTGTTGTTGATGAAAGAGGAAAATTGCAATCTGAGCAGGGTGAATTGGTGACTTGTCCCAAATCCAAGCAGGGTGGATTTGGGGTTCGAGTAGGGTGAACTCGATTCCTGAGTGAACTAATTGATGATGATATGGTAGCACATGCATGCGAGTCTAGTTGAAGTTATGAGTCTCATTGCATATGTGATTGTTTTGTGTATGTTGATGGATTAGGTGTGAGAATGATGAATATGTGATTGTGCGTTAAAGAAATAAACAACAAAGTACAGGAAGAACGCCCAACAAAGCAAAGCAAAACACACATGCAACAAGGCAAAAAAAAAGGAGAGACAAACAACAAGTCTGAAACAAACACGAATCAACCAACTAATAAGAGATCTGATCTAAACTCAAGTCTCACGCACATCATATCCTCTAAAAAGTACAAGTTAAAAGGAGGAAGACATGAACGCCTACCGTAACAAAAGGAGGGAAGTTAATTCCCCAATACACCCCTAAACATCCAATCACTTGTGCGAGTCTTACCCTAGTTTAATTAAGAAAAATAAAAACTCGAAGCATGGATTCCACATCAAACTAATAATTCGAAAAACCTAAAGATTAACCCATCTACCATTTTTATCTAAAAGATCACACAATATCATATCGAGACCAAACTTAAAAGACACCCCTTCCTTTCTCTTAACAACTCCAAACATTTACTATAAGAGTGTGTATTATTATGAAATAATTGGGTCATTCGAGGAAACAACTAGCAATTGTTGACAAAAAGTAAAATTGATTGAACATCATAAATTGACTAGTAGTCGAGGATTGGATAGGCTTAAAGTGAAATCAATGATTTATGACTCATCTGACTTTCAATTTGGACGTTTATGCTCCCTATGCATTGGAAAATGATTGAAATCTAAGTATTGAAAAAGAATCAATGGAACTAAGGGTGTGAATACATCATACCTACAGACATGATGGACTTGTAGTCACAAAATTAGACTTTTTTTTTCTTCTAAATTTTATGGCAATTTAGCGTTTGGTCGAATAACGATAGTAGCATATTGACAAATTTAATTTGAAATTTGAATTTATTTTTAAATAATTAAATAAAAAAGATAACAGCATAGTAATAAATGATTGGAAGAAGGATAGTTATTCAACAAACCTTTATAGCATTGGAGTGTTCACATTTATCTAATAGAAAATATCCATATTTTTTTGGGAACGGTAGTGTTTGATAAAAGAAAAAATCAAACTACAAATTTATATAAAAATGTTTTATAATAAATAATATTATATTTTGTGTTATATTATACTAACTTACATTAAATTTTAACAAATTGAAAATAATAATTATAAGTAGAATTTAAATAAAATATTGTATAAAATTATATCATCTAAAGATAATTTTAAATTTCAAAACATAATTTAATTTAAATAACATATATTTTTAAAGTATTGTAGATCTAAAAATAACAAAATTTATTTACTACGTAAATAAAATAAATATTATCGTAAGATATTTTCTCTTTTCTGATGCTCCTTTAGACTTTGTAGCTCGTAAATAGAGATTCTTACTAGATAATTTTAAGGAAGTTAAATATGGATGCTCACAATCTAATTAGGTTAAGCAAAGTCCAAGACTTGGTTGGAAGAGCCTCCAAAATGTGGTTCAGTTTCTATTTCTTCTACTGCTTTCGTTTAATAAAATTTGTTTTCCATAAAAAAACAGTCTTTTTGTTTAGTAAAATTTGTTTTCCATAAAAACAAATGTTGCTATACCAACCGATTACATTCATTTAATTCAATTATCACAAATTAATTGAACTACCACACTATAACGTGTTAATATATTTACGAAAGTCTATATCACTATTATTAATAAAAATCAATAATTGTTATATTAATTTAATGTTATTATAATCTATTCTTTATTTATTTAATAGATTAATTTAACTTCAATAATAAATTTAAAATTTTAATATAAACTAAATCAAAAGGGACAAAAGTTAAAAATTAAAATTTTTGTATTCCACTTTTCACTAATCTCTTTATCCTATAATATGAATTCTATTTAGACTTAAATACACTTTTAGATCTTTTAGTTTGAACGTTTTAAATAATTAATTTCTTTATTATAAAATCAACTATTTTGGTCTTTAACTTTGATGACCTTTGAATTTTTATGATTTCCATCCATTTTTATATAAGTGGCTGTGATGATTAGCAATTTTAAATTATTTTTAATTACGTGGAATTACTGAGTAAGATATTTTATTTTTTAATATTTTTACATAATTAATAATTTAATAAATTATTATGTAATAAGTTTATTAATTACTACCTCCGTTTTTTATTATAAGTCGCTTTGGGAAAATATTTTATACCACAATATAAGTCGTTTTATAATATCAATGAGTCATTAATGTTATTTTTCCTATTATACCCTTAAATATTTATTATTCTCTCTTCTTTCAATTATATCAATTTATCTCTCCAATATCATTAATGAAGGACAACTTTGTAAAATTCTTCATAATTTCTCTTTTTTATACCACAATTATTACATTTCTTAATACCTGTGAAAAGTCAAAAACGACTTATAATAAAAAACGGAGGGAGTATAATTTTAGAAGGAACCAGGGTCAAAAGCCCATGATTAATTCTCAAATGTTCATTTTCATTTCAAGACACTTATCCATTAAACTCCGCGTATTCAAGTTATATAAACTCTTATATTATATTAAGAAAAAAACAATATGGGACTATACTACCAACATCACTACAACTCACCTTTCAATTTAATTTCAACATTCAAACAAATAATTGAATTTGTGTGTTCAATTTAATTTCAACATTCAAACAAATAATTGAATTTGTGTGTTCAATTTAATTTCAACATTCAAACAAATAATTGAATTTGTGTTACACTACAACTCATTACATGATTCATGGTTCTCTCAGTTTGAAATGAATCCAACATGACAAATAATTAGGTGAAATAATTAGAAGCTTAACTTGATTCCACATTTGGTTTAAAGTCTAGTGAAATGAGAACCGTTTTTAACCATTTTATTTTGTGGGACAAGATTACAGCCAGTTTGTGATCACCTCTTATTAATGCAGTAAGATGAAACTGTAAAATGATATTCATCTAATGTAAATTAAATATACACAAAATGATAATGGATTAAAGTGAGTGCATACTGAAAACCAAAAATGCTTCATAGTAATTATCTATTTCTACTAACTAATTGTCTAAAGGATTTGATTATACTTAAGAGAGAACAAGAGTGACTTAGACTAATGATAATGATGATGCAACTCATAAAAAAACACTTTGTAGTTGGGTTCCTCAAATTAATTGAGTAATTATTATTAAATAAATAATTGTAGAAAATTACATGTACATGAACACAAATCCATGCATTTCAAACAATAAACTCAGACTCAGCTTATGCATTATCATGAACATAAATCAATATGTTTCCACTTGTGCTACTACTATGACAAAAATACTCATAAAATTCAAAATAGTTATTTCACATTTATTATTATTTGATCATTATTATCATCAAGTCTTGTTCGTTACGCATACGAAGGTTCATTAAATACATGTAAAAACTAACCTGTGAGAATCTTCTATTAATAGTGGAATATTTAGTATGATGTCATCAATCAGTCGATTCTTAGCTTATCCTTGTGCATGGCTAGTGCAATACTGCATCATGCAACATCTGTGAAGGATACGTGTTTACAGAATAATAGGGAGAATATCTCTTATTGAATTGAACAAAAGAAATGGCTCTTAAATAGCCTTACAGAAACTGAATCAGAGAAAAAATAGCCCACTCTAACAAACACTAAAAATGTGGGATAGTGGCAAGAGAATAGGTAAAAGCAACAACTCACTAACAGCACTAACATTGCTTATTCTAACTGACAGTAAATTAACGTTAAATAAAAACAATTTTAACATCCTCCCTTAAACTGAATGTTACTTAACAATCAGTTTACTATTGGCAGTTGACACACTCCCAATAGGTTGCGCAATTTCACAAAAGCATCAAGTTTCAAAGGCTTTGTCATCACATCGGCCACTTGTTCTTGAGTATTGCAGTGAACTAGTTCTATAGTTTCATCCTTTACGAGTTCACGAAGAAAATGGAATCGAACATCGATATGTTTGCTACGACCGTGCATTACAGGATTCTTAGCAAGCTTGATTGCTGAGTTGCTGTCGCAATAAACAGTTGTTGAGCTGTTTTGAGTATGTCCAAGCTTCTCCAAAATCTTTCTCAACCAAACAGCCTGACAAGCACAAGTAGATGCAGCTATAAATTCAGCTTCTGTAGTAGACAAAGATACTACAGGCTGTTTTTTAGATAACCAGGATATTGCAGCAGAGCTCAATAGAAACACATATCCCGACGTGCTTTTTCTATCATCCAAGTCACCAGCATAGTCACTATCCGTGTACGCGACCAGCTCTTCATTTCCGCCCTTCTTGTAAAACACACCATAATCAGCTGTCCCTCTTAAATATCTTAAGATTTTCGTTGCTGCTTGCAAATGTAGTTTAGTAGGATGCTCCATGTACCTGCTTATGAGACTAACAGCAAACATAATATCCGGTCGAGTTGCCGTTAAGTACATAAGACTTCCTACAATCTGCTTGTAGTAAGTACTATCAATCTTCATGCCATCTTGATCCTTTTGAAGTTTCTCTCCAGGAACCATTGGATTAAGAACAGAATTACTTTTGTCCATTCCAAATCTTTCCAATACTTCCATCACATATTTTTTTTGACTAATGAATATGCCATCACTCTTTTGCATTACTTCAACACCTAAAAAATACCTCATTTTTCCCAAATCGGTCATATCAAACTCAACCATCATGGATTTTTTGAATTCAACATACATTGACTCATCATTGCCAGTGAATATCAAATCATCAACATACAAGCTTACAATTAGAATTTTACCTCCAGCACTTGTCTTAACAAACAAAGTGTGTTCATGAGTGCATTTTTCAAAGCCTTCCTTCAAAAAGTATGATTCTATGCGACTGTACCAAGCTCGTGGAGCTTGCTTCAGTCCATAAAGTGCTTTCTTTAACTTGTACACCTTATGCTCATTGTCCTTGATTTCATATCCGCAAGGCTGTTCCACAAAAACTTCTTCATTTAGTACACCGTGCAAGAATGCCGACTTTACATCCAACTGATAAACGGTCCATCCCCTTTGAGCAGCAAGTGCAAGCACTAGTCGAATGGTATCTAATCTTGCCACCGGTGCAAAGACTTCATTATAATCAACTCCATATTTTTGAGCATATCCTTTTGCTACAAGTCGCGCTTTGTGTTTGTCTATTTCTCCATTCTCATTAAGCTTTGTTTTGAATATCCATTTCACTCCAATTTTCTTTCCACCAACCGGTAAATTTGTCAACTCCCAAGTGTCATTCTTCTCTATTGACTCTAATTCCAAATTCATGGCATTTCTCCATTTTTCACTCTTCACAGCTTCTTCAAATGAAATTGGATCAGCACCTGCAAACATGGCCATGTTAGTCATGTTTTCTTCTTCTTCTGACAGTCCTTCTCCACTTTCATAATCCCTCATCCATGCAGGTCGTCGTATTATTCTTCTATTTGAATCTTGCCGACTCTCTTCAATTGAATCGTTTGAATCAGAGTGATCAAGTTCTCCTTGTATCTCTTCATTGATGCTTGTATCATTTTCTGCACTTGCAGCAGAGGCAGACTCATCTTGTTCATCTTCCCAATCTAAATTTTCTTTGATGTTTTCCTCATGTCTTTTATTCCAGTCCCAACTTTTATCTTCTTCAAAGACAACATCTCTACTAACAATAATCGTATGAGAAATTGGACCGTACAACCTGTATGCCTTTGATTCTTCACTTACTCCAAGTAAAACACAACTAGTACTTTTTCTGTCTAGCTTTGTTCTTTTTCTGTCGGGTACGTGAACATGCGAAACACATCCAAAGACTCTAAAGTACTCAACTGATGGCTTTACATCACTCCAAGCTTCTTCAGGAGTCTTGTTTTTCACAGCAACTGTTGGACATCGGTTCAGCACATGAACAGTCCAATTTACAGCCTCGGGCCAAAAATTCCTTGGAACTTGTTTCTCATACAGCATGCAACGAACCATGTTCATAATGGTTTTGTTTTTCCTCTCGGCTACACCATTTTGTTGTGGTGTATATGCAGCCGTCAGTTGCCTATTTATACCATTCTCCTTGCAAAAGTCATTAAATGCTTGTGATGTAAATTCACCACCCCTGTCAGTACGCAAGCATTTGATGAATATACTTGTTTCTTTCTCCACATGATTTTTAAAGCTTCTAAAAGTGTCAAAAGCTTCAGATTTTTCTACTAAAAAATATACCCATGTTTTACGACTATAGTCATCAATGAAAGTAATCAGGTACCTCTTTTTGCTATTTGAGGCTGGTGTAATAGGCCCGCATATGTCAGCATGTATCAACTGTAGGATTTGAGATGCTCTCCACGTGCTCACTTTAGGAAATGGATCCCTCTGTTGCTTTCCCGCAAGGCAGTCTTTACAAATTTTAGAGGGAGTTTTGAGTTGTGGCAAACCATTCACCATCCTTTTTTGCTCAAGTATCCTTAAGCCTTTAAAGCCTAAATGTCCAAATCTACAATGCCATAACTGAGTTGAGTCTTCAGTAATTGTGTTGAAACAAGCCGATACATTTGACTGAGGCTTAACCGGCAAAATGAACATTCTGTTTGAGGACATTGTTGTTTCCATGATCAAGCCCTTCTCCTTATGATAGATCTTGCATTTTCCATGTTGAAAAATGATAGTTAACCCCTTTTCTTGTAGCTGACCAATGCTCAACAAGTTGTTCTTTAGCTCAGGTACATAGAACACACTAGTAATGATATGTGAGATTCCATTCAATTGAAATCTTACATTTCCTTTTCCTTTCACAGCCATGCTGGAATTATTTCCCAACTTCACAGTTTCACTAAAATTTTCATCCAAATCAGAGAATACTTCCTTCTTACCACACATATGATTACTACACCCTGAGTCAATGAACCATGCTTCTTCCTTATCTGATTCTTTATTTTCCATGGATGCCATCAAAAGCATTTCATCTTGAAATTCTGCATAATTGACTTCACTCTCCTTGCTTGGACATTCATATTGAAAATGTCCAAGTTTATGGCAGTAATAACACTCCACAGTGGACTTGTCAAAATTTGGCATGCCCCTTCCTCCTCCTCGTCCGCAAAATCCTCCACGACCACGACCGCGACCTCTTGTTCTGCTTTCATAGGTTACTTTCAAGGCTTGCTCTTCAATAACAGGAACATTCATGCGTTGCTCATGCACCAGCAAGCTACTTTGTAGTTGGTCGACTGATAAGGCGTCAATGTCATTTGACTCCTCAATGGAGCAAACCACATAGTTGAATTTCGGAGTCATGGACCGCAAAATTTTTTCAATAACAACAACATCTCCCATAGTCTCTCCATGAGTTCTCATCTTGTTGGCTATGGTGAGGGTTCGAGAAAAGTACTCGTTCACCGATTCTCCAGCTTTCATCTGCAAGATTTCAAATTCCCTTCGAAGTGCTTGTAGTTGTGCTCGTTTAACCCTTGCCGTTCCTTGATACTTCTGCTTCATTGAGTCCCAAATGTTCTTTGACGTTTCTTTCTTCAAGATTGTCTCCAAGATAGATCTATCAATTGCTTGAAAAAGATAATTTTTTACCTTTAAATCCTTGAGTTTCTGATCTTCAACAGTTTTTCTTTGTGCCTCAGTTGATTTTGTACCCCCAACTGCTGTAGGGATCCCATTTTCAACCAAGCTCCAGTATTCTTTGGATCGAAGGAAGTTCTCCATGAGCATTGCCCAATGATCATAGTGACCATCAAACTTTGGAATTGATGGTTGAACAAAACTGTTGTTTTCTGCCATCTACTTGAAAAGACTGCTGCGTTTCAAGTATTGATCAGGCCCCTTCTAGAGGAGCTCTGATACCAATTGTGAAGGATACGTGTTTACAGAATAATAGGGAGAATATCTCTTATTGAATTGAACAAAAGAAATGGCTCTTAAATAGCCTTACAGAAACTGAATCAGAGAAAAAATAGCCCACTCTAACAAACACTAAAAATGTGGGATAGTGGCAAGAGAATAGGTAAAAGCAACAACTCACTAACAGCACTAACATTGCTTATTCTAACTGACAGTAAATTAACGTTAAATAAAAACAATTTTAACAACATCTAGTCTTATCTCTTGTAATCGATAGAGAGTTAGTTGTAAGAATACTCAAGAATACATGTGCCAAAAGTCCATAATTAGAACGTGATATGCACATAAATTGAAACAAAGTAGTTTGACAACAGGTATACATCTAATAAATACAAATGGTGAGTATTTATCTAATAAATAAATAAGAGCGGTGATCCTTTTTCTTTCTTCATAGTATAAATGATCAAGTGCTAATCCAAACAAGAACAAACATAACATTGTTACATAACACTGTTAATTTACTGAAAAAATTGTTGAAAAGGAAAGGAATACATAAAAAAGATATTGAAAAGTGTATGGTAAAATAGATGTGTTTTTGTCATAGTAGTAGCACAAGTGGAAACAGATGGATTTATGTTCATGAAAGTGCATAAGTTGAGCCTGAATTTGTTGTTTGAAATGCATAGATTTGTGTTTATGTACATGTAATCGGAAAAGGTGTTGGTGTTAATGGAATATGTGGTGGTTGAGTTGTTTTGTATATCAATAAAGTCCCACATTGTTTTGTTTGCAAATAAAATGAGTGTTTATAAACCTTAGTCACACATGGGTTGTTGTCATCTTGTATGTTGGAAAAATGCTAAATAAAATGGATGTTGTTATTAATTGGGCTTAGGCCCAGTAATTTTTTTTTTTAAATTTTAAATAATTAATTTCTAAAAATATTAATTAAAACAATTAATTATAAATTTATTCTATAAAAAATATTAATTAATAAATTATCCTATTCATCGATCAAATGTTTTGTAATAGAGGAATTATTCCCTTTTAATGCTCGTTGAGGATATGCTTAGTAAAAACTTTATTAGAAAAACTTCCGGAAGAAAAATCTAGTAAAAGAAAAGAAGTGTAATATCCTTTTTTTGTAAGATTTAAAATACATTTATTTCTCCTCTTCAACTAAACAATCGTTTTTTGACGATAAATACATATCTTTTATACGAGTTGGTTAAAAGTTCTATTTTGGAGTGCCTTTGACAAAAAAGTCTGCAAGATTATTACATAGATGAATTTTGTTGAATGCTTATATCCTGAAGATCATGGGTGAAAAAGAATTTTGAAGAAATGTGCTTTGTTCAGTTTTTTTATCTTTCATTTGAGAGATGCATGTAGTATTATCTTCAAATATGATTGCTATATTTATTTTTCTAGAAGACAACCACAAGTCTGTTGTATATGTTGAATTAGAGACCTTAATAAAACATAATATCGACTTACCTCATGTATTGCTTAAAGATCTGCATGATTTAATGAAGTTATTGATATGGTTTGTTTCATATATTATTACACGATAGACTTAGATCTAGAGGAGGGTAAATAGATCCCGAGTTAAAACTTTGACAAAAAATAGTTTTAAAAAATTTATGTCGCTGAAGCAAGTGAAAATATCACGTATCAAAATCGTCTAACTGAACCCGCTATCAAAAAGTTTGGATATGCGTAATAGTAATCACGATATTATAATGAATCACAAACTGACCAAATACAATTAATCACAGCTAGTTGAATGTAAAGCAACAAGGATAGTCTACTTCCAATGATAATTCACAAAAAAAAAATCAATTGAGACAATTTTTCGAACACCTAGTGTGCAACCGATATTTTTTGGAATTTTATGTGATATTGTTGATCTTAAAACCCAATCACAACCTAAGGAATTGTGATCAACTCAACTGTATCAATTTCAAAATGTGTTCAAAATTATTATCCAAACAATTTGATCACACGATCGATGAAATCAACAATTTGCAAACCAAAAATAAAAGAGAGATAGAGAGAGAGAGAGCACACAAGAATTTGTTTATACAATTCCCCAATCAACCTCACTATGGGTACGACTGCCTTCAATTCGAACTCGAATTGAGATAGTGTAATATATCTTACTTTGCAAATGTATGAATACAAGAGAGATGTAGCAATCCATCCCTACAAACCCTAAGTTTGATGTTGATTATGATACCTTCTTTTCCCTTGATCAAATCTTGAACAAGTAACCCAACAATATCGTTTCGATTCACCGTTTAACGCTACTTCTTTGCAAGAAACCCCTTGTTCTTCAAAACTTTCACTCGATCGAATCCAAAGTGCACACTTGTTGAAACCCAAGATTTACCAATGCGATCCACCATCCCACGCTACTCTTTTGCAAGAACCTCCCATTCTTCAAATACTTCACTCGATCGGATCTGGATTGACTAATCTTGTCCAAAAATTTCAAACTCTAAACGATCTTGAAGGAAAACCCCAGCTCGATTTTCTGATTTGAAACCCTCAAAGATCTCAACCCAATTTACAGTACAATCAACCTAAATTTGAGGTTATCAATCCTAATTCTAGATGGCACCCAATCAAAATATGATTATGTGTAGTTTGATTGTGTGTATGCATAGAAAAAGGTTGTAGATGATGAGAATATATGTAAACAAATTTGAATATAAACGAATGCAAAAGGAATGGAAAAGAATGCAAATTTTCAAGAGTTTTAATGTTTGTGTCGACCTATGCAAGTCATGTGTTGATACATACGATACATGTGTCGACATGTACAAGCAATGAGTCAACCTGTACATGTTATGTGCCGACCTGTAGAGATGACATATCTAACAGAGCGTACATGCTTTAAAACTACATCACATTAGCCGACCTATAAAATATATGTGTCGACTTGTAGAAGAAATTTTCTTCTATAGGTCGACCTATAATGCATATGTGTTGACATGTATGTTATTTTTCACACAAAAATGAGTTTTTGATACACAAAACCTTTTCTTGATGCATAAATATTTTCTAAACCAATTCCAAACATATTGTCATGCTTCCTAATGCTAAAATACACAATTAGACTCATATTATACCGTCCAATATACATAAACGCTAAAGTATCCTAGTTTTGACATCACACAAAATACATCTAACAGAAAGTTGCACTCACACACATCTCTATGAAATAATTGTACCATCACAAGTAAACATGTAACTTATTTGTGATCTACCATTACGAGGATTGGACAAGTAACTTATATTTACATAACCTATTAATTCTAATTTGGGTACTTTAAAATAAAACAAACACATATTCATTTAACTCTAAGATAACGAAGTATATGTTTGATTTTGTTTCAATGTCTTCGTGTGGGTGAAAATTTTATCTTGGTAATAGATTGAGATAAAATTATATATAAGGACATTAGTAGGATGCATCAATGCTCTAATTGCAGTGAGATATAATACTTTAAGAGCAAATAGTTCTTCATTCTCTTCTTGATATTTGAAAGGATCTTTCTCCATATCTAATGATCTAACAACCATTGGGATAAATAGTTGATGAGATTTATCCATATATAATATTTTTAACACTTTTTCTATATAAGCATTTTGATGTAAAAATATTCATTCATCCAAATTTTCAATTTAAAATCCTACACAAAACTTTGTCTTCCCCCAAATCGTTCATATTAAACTATTTCTTTATACAATTATAATTTTTAAAACTCTTCAGAAGTTTCAATAAAATTTATGTCATAAAAATTATAAATTATAGAAAATTCTTTTTCAAATCTTTTCATAAAAGTATAAGTACAAACGAAATCATTTGCACATATATCTCTCTTAGTAAATATTTATTGAGAAAATACTTATGTGTCTTAGGTAAATTAAACCCTTTAGGGAGCTTCATCTAATTTGTAAATATTTGATGCAATCTAAGAAAGGGTGGAAGCATGAATTAGGTTGACAGGTTTTGTGAGTTTTAGCGCTAATTTTTAAAACTACCTTTTCCATAATCACCAAACACTATGATGATCTTCAGCAAACACTATGGTGGAATAAGTAACATTCAATTTATTGTATGGTGTACAATAATCAGATCGAAACTATAATTGTTGATCTTATCAATATCACCTTTCAATTGTATACCACTTAAATGATCAAAATCTATTCTGTTTTTAAAAAAAAATCCAGTTTATGAAAGTTTAGAAATTTCCATACCACTTTAAGAAATGAAGATCACTTAAAAATGATATGTTGATTCTTATAAATATGATTTTAAATTTGTTCTCTTTGTTGTTTCGTTTTCTACTAAAAACAATATTTATATACATAAAGAAATCACCATGAATAAAGACATCACTTTTGAAAAGCACCATGAACCATTACACACTCTTGCAATGCCATTGATACACGAAAAATTACACTTATTTATGTGGTCATCAATTACACCAATCTGGTAGTCGATTACTTGTTATGGGTAATTAATTATCGATTCATTTTCTTTGAGAAAATTTTACTTTAAAGCCTTTGCTTCAATGATTTCTATGATTTAACTTTTAAAACATGTTATCTTATGTTGATGTGATATTTTCTTAGCTTTTAAGTAATATAAGAGATAAATAGTGATATTTTAAAGATAGAGACATTCTTAACTTAAACTTTAAAGATCTTTTTCAATTGTATTTGACAATCATTTTCTTCATCTTTATCTTCTTTTATTGATGTATTTGTCTTCATCTTTTTCTTCTTTTTTTGATGTAGTTGTCTTCATCAATACCCTAGTCAACGTCAAGGTGAGACTCTTTTTCATAAATATCACTATCAAGTGAACCATACAAATACGTTGTTACAACAACCGTCATGTGCAAAATAAGTCCTTCATGTGCTATTAGGAAAATTAAATATTGAAAAGTGTTTGCATCCACTTGTTTACTGTGAAACTTTGTGAACAAAATTTCATTTCACTTAAGGAATTAAACTCGAAAAAATCCCAAGACATATTGTACAAAACTCATAAGTTTGAAACATGTTTGACATTTAAAGTCGAAAGTAAAAGAAATTTGAAAATAACTTCTAAAGCAGTAAATGACTTAAAAGTAAAGAAATTGATTCATAAAGTGGAACCCAAATACATACATTCTAAGATCACTCTTTTCTCACTAAACACTTGGATACTTCGAGTTTTTAGAACTTGTGTAAAATTATGAACCCCTAAAACTACAACTGAACATTACTTATATACTAGTCTTAGCATAACCATCTTCAACAGTGGACACAACAAATTATGCCACATCTCTGTCTCTATGCAATCTTCTCTCTCGATAGGCTTCCATGTGTTATGCAATAACTGTCTGATCTTATCTGCTTGCGCCTCATTCGACCGCGTGGAGAGTAACATCATATTGAAAACTTAGAATTTTACTAAGTCCAAATACTAACAAATCACTGGTCTTTAACTTCTTGGAAATTCGACCAAAGTCACCAACATCATTCAACGAGATCAATTTGTCGAAAAACGCATGCTTGATCTCATGGTCGAATGACCATTTCGACCTAAGTAAAACCAAACTCATCTGTCTTCAAAATTTTCCAAATCCTTACAATTAAGACTTGTGTCGAAAATTCGAGGTAACACCCCTACCTGTGAATATGTCTCATAAAAAATTGATCTCATGTCATTACAAAAATCCTTGAGCAATAAACCAAGCTCTGTATCTTATAATTCATCATTCTTATTTCATTTTTTCTTAAAAACTCATTTATATACAATTAGTTTCACACCTTGATATGTTCGAACTACGTATCCAAAAGCTCATTACTTGTAAAATGAGCTTAATTACGCTTCAATTGCATGTTTTCATTTTAGTCCATTCTAACTTTGTCAAGAATCTTTAATATGTCCGAACTACATATCCAAAAATTTGATACTTGTTGAATGAGTTTAATTATGCTTCAATTACATATTTTTATTTTAGCCAATTCTAACTTTGTCAATAATCTTTAATAGTCATTAATTCACGATCCTAGTTATCATTTATCATATTTAGTGTTATATTATATACAAAAATATTGTCAACATTGACTTTATTTTGACTCTATTAATTTTAGTTCCATCACATTCTATATATGACATAATTTTGTTAGAATTTGAATCAATAATAGTAAATCAAATATACATGCTCAGCAAAGTCTAACATATAATTTAATATGAAATCCAAATAGTCATATAAGCATGTATAAAATTAAAGGACATATAAGTTGATTTTAGGAATACTTAGATCCATTGAGAAAGTTTGCGTTGCGGTAATCTTGAAGGTTCAGAAACGAACAATGAATACCTGATGACTTGTGTGGTTCTTCCTCAACCGGTACTCCTAATACCTTTAATACTCTTCATATAGGGAGAATATGTAAATTGTTTGTGTACGGTATATTGGAGACCATAACTTATTTATAAAGTGATGATCAATTAGGATTCTCATTATTCTGAAATAGATTATCCTGACATCCACTCATATTTGAGCTCATACAATTTAATTAATTAATTAATTTTTAAATGAAATCTAATTAGTCTTTTAACTTTATTTGATCATTTAATTATTTATGGCACTTAACTTAATAAAATAACTATAATTATTTAATAAAATGACTTTATTTGATCACATGATAGTTATTGGAATATTATATAATTATATTCCAATAATATCCCACTTGTGAGATATATCTTAATAAGTACTCTATATCATAGTTCTTTAGGTGCACATCTGAATGCTATTTATATTTATATTTCAACTTTACAATCCGGTCCACCTAATACATCAATAATGGGGTCACTGCGGTTGTCATCACTGACATATAACGTGACAGAACCCCAACGACCACCACATCAATGTACTTGATAACATAGATAAATATGGATGAGTGACATGGAAATTTCATGCAATATAATATTTAAATCATGAATACTTCTAACTGGTCCTACTGAAGTCTTTAGTGAGATCAAACTGAAGCTCCTTAGGTGCAGTTTCAAAATTAAATATTTGCACATAACAAAAAAAATTGATATTGTTATAACAATAGTACCTCGTAAGTTTTTATTTCTGCAAAAAATTAAACATAACATAAAGTTTGTACCAAAATAAAACCAAAGCATAAAACATAGAAAACAAGGAAAAGACTTCACATAATCTAAGGAAATCTCAAAACTAAGACTCATATTAGAAACATGCCCATGAAAATTCTTAGGTGTCAAATATTTGGTTAGTGGATCAATTAGCATTAAGTTTTTCCCTGCATATTATATCAAAATTTTCTTCTCATAAACTCCTTCTTTTATAACAAGGTACTTGATATCAGTACATTTTTATTTTGTAGAACTCGTATTATTGTTGAAGTAGAGCACAATTGCACTATTGTCATAATAAATCTTCAATGGCCTTTTAATACTCCCAAAGGAGTGTAGGCTTATGACAAAGTTTTGTATCCAAATTGCATGATTTAATGCCTCAAAGAAAACCATAAATTGTGTTTCCATGGTGGGGAGATCCACTAAAGTCTGTTTGGAAGACTTCCAGGAGACAACTCCTTCAGCCAAGAGGATGATGTAGCCAGATATGGGACGTATGCTATCCAAGCATCATGCAAAATTGGAGTCAGAATACCCAACGATCTCCAAGCTATCTGACTTTCGATAAGTGAGCATGAAGTCTCTAATTCTCTTATGATTGTGCATTATAAACTTTACTGCTATCCAATGTTGCATGCCAAGGTTGTTTAGATATCTGCTAAGAACTCCTACAATGAATGCTAAGTCGGAATGTCTGCAAACTTGAGCATACATAAGACTCCCCACAACTGAAGCATATGGAATCTTATGCATATCTTATTTTTCAAGATCCGTAGTGGGGCACTATTTGAGACTAAACTTGTCTCCTCTAGCAACGGATGTGTCTCATGGTTTGCTATATTTCATGGAGAATCTATCCAGAACTGTATCGATATAACTCCTTTGTGATAATCCTAAAATACCTCGAGAGCAGTCTCTAAGTGTTTGAATTCCCAAGATAAAGGAGGCGTTCCCAAGGTCTTTCATCTCAAAATTCTTTGTGAGAAATCTCTTTGTTTCGTGCAATAAGCATATATTGTTGCTTGCCAAAAGGATATCATCTACATATAGTACCAAATAAATGCATTTACTCCCACTGAACTTTTGGTAGATGCAATTATCAACTGGATTAGCCTCAAAATCAAATAAGGATATAACTTGATGAAATTTGTAATACCATTAACGGGAAGCCTATTTAAGTTCATAGATGGATTTCTTGAGTTTTCAAGCTATAGACTTTGGGTCTCGTGACACTAATGTCATCATGACCTTAAGAGAGTCTTTTGAAGAGACTAGAGAGAATGTCTCTATATAATCAATTCATTCCTTTTGAGTAAATCCTTTGGCAATGAGACGAGTTTTATATCTCTCAATATTACCCTTTGAAATCCTTTTGATTTTAAATATCCATCTACAATCAAAGGATTTCTTTTCTTTAGGTAATTTAATGAGATCCCAAACATCATTGTCATCCACAAATTTCATCTCATCCTTCATAGCATCAAACCACTTAAGAGAGTTTGGACTCCGCATAGCTTGACTAAAGTTAATAAGATTTTCCTCAATCAAACCAATCCCATCCTCCTGTTCCTAAAGAAATGCAACATAATCATCTGAAATTGCACTCTTCCCATCTTTAGTGGATCTTCTTAATAGCAGCTCTTGAGGTTGTTGATTTTAAACTACAGGTGGTGCTTGAGGAAGAAACTCAGTGTTTTATTCTTAAGGGATGTTAGGAATAACATCATTATTTATTTCAGGATTGGTTTCTAGAACAAAGATAGGTACAAAGACTTGATCATTATGAGAAACAATTTCGTCATCAAAGGCAACAATCGTTATGCTTTCCTCCCCTCCAAACTCTACACCCTCAAGGAATCTAGAATTTCCCATTTCAAAAATTGTTCTAGTGATGGGATTATGGAACTTGTAACCATAAGAGAGTTTGGCGCATCCAAAAAATAACAGATAACTATCTTTGCGTCTAATTTACCTTCATGGGGGCCTATTAGGCCTCGCTTCAACTGGATATCTCCAAATGTGCATGTGCATAGTACTTGGCTTTTTCCCAATCCATAACTCATAATGGGTCTTAGCTACTACTATACTAGGTACTTTATTATGGATATAAATTGTGGTCTTTAATGCCTCTTCCCAAAATGAATATGGAAGAGAAGAATGACTAATCATAATCCTCACCATATCCTTAAGAGTTTGGTTTCATCATTATGCAACTCCATTCATGTTGGGTTTTCCCAGAATTATGTATTGCAGAATAATTCCACACTCATTAAGGAAAAGAGCGAAGGGCCCTGAAAGTTGTTCCCCTAATCCATCAAACTGACCATAGTATTCACCAACACAACCGAACTTGATATCCTTAATTTTCTTTCCAAGTTAAAGTTTAACCTCAGTTTTGAATGACTTGAACACGTCCAAATATTGAGATTTCTGATGAATCGAATATAGGTAGCCATACCTTGAGTAGTCATCTATAATCTTAATAAAATAAGTTGTCCATTCCAATAACCTATAGGGAAAAGACCACACGTATCAGTTTGAATTAGTTCTAATACATCCTTAGCTCTTTCAACATGGAAATTCCTCTTGTTTGTCTGCTTACCCTTAATACATTGAATGCAGACTTGAAAATCAGACAAATCAAGGGGTCCAAGAATAACTTTCGACATAAGCCTTTGAATTCTCTTTTAGAGATATGTCTTAATCGCTTATGCCATTAAGTGGAAAAAATCTCACTTAATTTTTCATTTTGTACCATGTGACTTTATTTGAATTATTTTGTTATAAAGACATTCAATACCAAGCATATAAATATTATCATTCAAAGAACCGGAACAAACAACATTTGTATCAGATGAGAGACTAAGTTTATTATTTCTAAGTGAACAACCATAACCTAATTTATCCAAAATAGAAATAGAAATTAAATTCCATATAATAGACGGTGCAAAAAAAAGTCTCAACCAAACTCAAATGAAAATCAAACTTTAATAATAATCTAAAAGTCCTTATAGCCTCTACTGCAACTTTACTTACATCACCCACACAGATGAATCTTTCAGCATCACCTGGAGAACAACAACACAGACAACCATGCATGAGTATACTTATGTGAGTAGTAGCACCAGAATCTGCTCACCAAGTATCCTAGAGTATAGAAACTAAATATATTTTTGAACAAATAAAAATGAGAAAATTACTTCTCTTTTTACACCATGTGGCGTACTTGAAACATCCATTCTTCATGTGTCCAACCTTCTTGTAAAATAAGAAAGTGGACTTCTTAGGATGTTCTTTTTCCTTCTTATTTGAGAAAAGTTTTCCACAACCTTATCATTTTTAGCGAAGAGTTTCTCCATAATTTTGAGGAACCTCTTGGCACTTCCTCAATAACGGGTAACATGGAAACCACATAACCTAGTCTAGTAAGTCCTTCCACTATATCAATAACGGGTATACAAAAGTCTTCCTAGTAAGACTAGGGAATAAAAATCTTCACCAATAAACAATAATGGTGAGAAACACATTTTAAACAACTCCTCCAAAAAAATATGGGTATAACAAAACAACTTTAAGAGAAGCTAAAACAACTCAACAGGAATATAAATAAAATTCGCTAAGAAATAGGAACAACATCCTTAATTTATATCTCAAAATGATAAGGTTAGGTACACCATTTTTCATTTGTGCCTCTGCCTTTTCATCTTCTCTTCTCTACGACAAGGTTTTCTGAAACCCTTGTTAAGTTTCTTATTTTTTGTGGTGATTTAGGGATTAAAGAATCCCTTTTAAATACATCCTAATTTGGGCTTGGCCCAAATAAAACAATTCACATAAAAAACTAGTTTTTCTATTATTCTTTTTCTCTTTTTTTCCTTTCCTTTTCTAAATAAATGGTGGGACCCACTTTAAGAGTGAACCCACTCTACAAATCTACTCCTCATGACTTAAGTGGGAAGGTACTGCTCCACCATGCCTTCCTTCTTTCTGCAGTTAATCATCTTTCTTACCGGCAAAGTCATTGTAATCATATCTGAACCATTCTCTTCAGTATGGATCTTCTTAAGCGAAAACAACTTTGTCTCCAATGTATCTCGTATCCAATGATACAACACCTTAATACGCTATAAACTGAAATGAAACGTCATGGAACAACACGAACTTCGGTTTCTCAACACCCGATTCTTATAGGAATTTCTTCATCCACTAAAGTCATTTAGACGCTTCAGTTGCTGCAATATACTTAGCCTCGGTAGTATATAGAGCAACACACTTTTGTAACCTTGATTGCCAAGACATTGCTCTCCCTACAAAAGTCATCATGTATCCAAAAGTAGATTTTATGGAATCAATATTAGCAGCCATTGTTGCATCTGTGTAGCCATCTAACATAAGATTACCACTCCCAAAGTATAAGTACACTCTGGAAGTACTTCTAAGATAAATGAGAATCCATTTCACTACTTGCCAATAACCTTTACTAGGATTAGAGATAAACTGACTAACAACACCAACATCAGGAGCAATAACAGGTCTTGTGTATACCATATCATACATCAAATACCAACTACAAATGCATAAGGAGAATTCTTCATATCTTATTTGTCTTCTTCACTTATAGAACACTGCTCAGAATTCAGTTTGAAATGACTAGCAAGTGGAATACTCACAAGTTTTTAATTTATCATGGTAAACCTCTCTAACACCTTCTTAATGTAATTATAATGAGACAACCACAATTTACCTTTCTTCTTATCACGAGAAATTCTCATGTAAATAATTTTTTATGCAGGACCCAAGTCCTTCATTGCAAAGGACTTGCTTAACTCTTTCTTTAAGCTTTGAATTTTCCTAGTGTCATGACCAATAATTAACATGTCATAAACATATAAAAAGAGAATAATATATCACCATCAGATAATTTCTTCACAAACACACAATGATCAACATTAGTTTTACCATAACCATTTATTTCCATGAAAGAATCGAATTTTTGTACCATTGTCATAGAGCTTGCTTTAGGTCATACAATTGTTTCTTCAATCTACAAATAATCTCTTATTTACCTTTAACTTTGAAACCCTTGTGTCTCTCCATATAAATATCTTCCTCCAAATCACCATGAAGGAAAGTAGTCTTCATATCAAGTTGTTCAACCTCTAGATTCAAGCTAGCTGTTAATCCTAACTTAACTCAATTAGATGGCATCTTCACCCCAGGTGAGAAAATTTCTTCAAAGGCAATACCTTTTCTCTAATTAAAACCTTTCACAACTAATCTTTCTTTGTATCTTGGTTGAGATTTATTCTCTTCAAATTTTATCTTATATACCCATTTATTCTTGACTGCTCTTCTACCCTTAGGCAATTTCACCAACTCAAATGTGTGATTCTCATGCAAGGAATTCATCTCTTCTTGCATGTCCTTCAACCATTTTTATTTATCAACATTTGAAATGGCTTATTGCTAGTATTTTAGTTCTCTATAATTAGTGATCATCGCATACTCGTGTGGATGATATCTTTGAGAAACTTGTCGCTCTCTAATAGATCTTCTCAGTTCAGGTTTAAGTGGTGGCTCAGGTGGAGCCTCCTTAAATTTCTCATCTTGATAAGGTTCTTGTTCATTGGTTACATTCTCCTCATCTACCTGTATATTTCCCCCATCAACAAAATGTCCACACAGAGATTTAGGCACAACATCAGTGTAACTTCTACCATCATATTTTGACTTTTATATTTTATCAAAATCTTCAATAGTTTGGTGTTTAATAAATATCACATCATGGCTTCTAATAATTTTCTTCTCAACTGGATCCCATAATCTATAACCAAACTCTTCATTACCATAACCTACAAACACACATTGTTTAGATATTTTATCAAGCTTGGATCTCTCATCACTTGGGATGTAAACAAAAGCTTTGCAACCAAACACTCTCAAGTAACCATAAGAGACATCTTTTCCTATCCATACTCTATTTGGTATATCATTATCAAGTGGAACAGGAGGATAAAGATTGATCAAATCCACTACAGTTATCAATACTTCACCTCAAAAGGCTTTTGATAACTTTGCATGACAAAGCATACACTTGATTCTATCATTAATCTTACGATTCATTCTCTTTGCAACTCCATTATGTTAAGGCGTCTTTGGAACAATCTTCTCAAGCTTGATTCCATGCTCTTTATGATACACTTCAAATGGACTTCTACGTTCACCATAATTATCAGCTATGACACATTTCAGTTTCCTTCTTTTTTTCTTTCAACCCTTGCATGAAAGTTCTTGAAAACACCGATTACCCGTTATTTATAATTCAAAACAAAATCCCACACTTTTATAGAGTGGCCATCAATAAAAGTAACAAAATATGATGCACCACCAAAAGATTTACCATTGATCATGCAAACATCAGTGTGAATTAAATCTTGAATGTTTGGCCTCCTATGAGGACCATTACTATTAAAGGAAACTCTATGTTTCTTACCTGAAAAACAATGAGTGCATGTTTTTAGAGGAGTAACTTTCATCTGAAGATTTTTTTTTTTTGCAAATATGTTAAGTCCTTTCTCATTCAAGTGACCAACGCGTGTATGCCATAAATCACTAGATGCATCTTCAACTGCATTCACTTCCTCCTTGCATAGATTTATAGGCACCATGTAAAGAGTTGTGAGAATTTTCTCCTTTTCTATCATTAGTGACCCATTGGTGATCTTACATATGTCACAACTACCAAAATAAGTGTGAGAACCTTCAATATCCAAGGGTTTGACCGAAATCAAGTTGAGACAAATATCAGGAACATATCTCACATTCTTCAATTTAAGCTTGTATCCAACACCAATTTCAACCCAAACATCTCCCATACCAACAATTTAATAAACATCCTCATTTTCCATTTTTACCGTTCCAAAATCACCAAAAATATAAGATTAGAAGATATCACACCTAAGAGTAACATGGTACGATACACCTGAATCAATAATCCAAGTTGAATCTCTACATGCAAGGTTTATGGAATTATCATCATAAACAATGTAGACATCACTGTCATATGCAACTATTGTCGTGTATTTATCATTTTTATTCTCATTACCATTATCTTTTTCCCTTGAATATTCTCTTTTTAGAAACCTACAATTCATTTATACGTTTCCCACCTTGCCACAATTGTAGCATATAATTTCTTTTCTATTTATTGACTTGCGATGACTTTTAGACTTGTCAAGCTTATGAAAGTTTCTGGTTTTTCTTCTTCCACTTGAATCAGTAACTAGAGCTTCATACTGATTAGGAGTAACAATTAAACCATGTTGCTTTCTTCTAACTTCTTTATTAACCATGATATCTTTAATTGTTGACTATACCAATTTTCTATTCGGAGTTGAATTAGTAAGTGTCACAACAAGATCTTCCCACTTATCAGGCAATAAACTAAGTAATAAAAAGGCTTACAACTTATCATCCAACTTAATATCAGTAGCCACCAACTGATTTACAGTATTCTGAAACACACTCATATGTTCTACCATTGAGTCACCATCCTTGTATTTCATATTAACTAGCTTCCTGATCAAACATGTTTTATTTTGCATGTTCTTGCGCTCATACAACTCTTTTAATTTATTCCACATTTTTTGTGCATCAGTTTTAACTTTAACATACGGATATACACTTAAGTCCAACCATTGCCTAATTAAAGCAACTGTCTTCTAATTTATCTTCTTCCATTCGGCATCAGACTTATCACTTGGCTTACCTTTTTTTCCCTCAATGGGATCATACAAATCTTTGATGTATAACATGGCTTCCATGAGAGTCTTCCAGAGTGTATAATTAGTAGAGTTAAGTTTAATCATATTGGGCTCTTTATTTTTCTCCATTTAAAATGCACAAAACAAGCCAATCAAAACTATCATAGCACTTTGTTGGAAAATAATCAAATTATTTTTCTCAAGAGGAATACTTTCTCAAACTTGTGCAATTTAAACAGACAATCAGCAGAACCACAATAATAATAAACATAAATAAAATAGCAAGAACACCATATTTTTAAAGTGGAAAACTTCTCTCAAAGTGAGATAATAAAAACCACAGGACCAAGTCCAATAAAATCTTCCACTATATCATATTTTTGATCATATTGTATTCTTTTTGTTGTATTAATGTTGTTATTGGCTAACTTTACTTGTGCAACAAGTTTAATCCTAGATCATCATAATTGGTATGGTTGCTCCTTTCTTCTCTATCTTCGCCTAATCTCATTTAATTTATCTTGTTGTGTTTGCATCATGGTCATTCAACTATTTTTCATATGCATCAAAGTAATTTTTCATATTCATCAAAAAATATTATTTGCATCAAAATAATATTTTAGTTGCATTAAAATCTTTTTTATTAAATTCACCTAGCATTAAACAGTTTTTTTGTTGTAAATAATCGAAGCATACTCTTTTAGTTCAAATTTACGTCGATGATATTATATTTGGCGGCACTGATGATTTTTTCTAGTATCATGTAAAGAATTTGAGATGTATCTTATGGAAGAGCTCACGTATTTCTTAGGACTTCAAATTAAGCAAGCCGAAGAAGGAACTTTCATAAGCCAAACAAAGTATTGATTGTAACTTCTCAAGAAGATCGATGTGCAAAATTGAAGTATTTATCACCTATGACTTCAAATGTGTTGATTGACAAAGACGATAATGGAGTTGAAATGGACATCACCAAATATCAAGGTATTATAGGATCCTTACTCTTTTAAGAACAAGTAGGACATATATTATGTTTAGTGTGTGTATGTGTGCTAGATATCAAACATCACCTAGGAAATCCAACTTTAAGATCATAAAAATAATTTTGAGGTATCTTAACAGAACCTCGCAACACGGTCTTTCATTTCCTAAAGGGTATCACATGTAGCTTAGTAGATTTTTTATATGATTTTTCTATGTGCAAGTTGGATAGGAAAAACACTAGTGGTAATTGTCACTTGTTTGAAAATTGTTTGGTTTCTTAGCACACTAAGAAGCAACATAAAATTGATCTTTCAACTGCCGAGGCTGAATACATAGTCGTCAGTAGTTGTTGTGCACAAGTCTTATAGCTAAAGCAAAAATTTATATATTATAGTTTAAAACTTGGTTGCATTACGATCAAGTGCAATACTAGCGCGATAAGCATCACTAAGAATCTGGTACTTCACTCACGGACTAAACATATAGAAATCCATAACCATTTCCTTAGAGATCATGTTGAAAAAGAGGATGTTCTTTTTGAATACGTTAATACGAAGAATCAGTTGCTAATACTTTTACAAAACCATTTTCTTCTGAACCTTTTCATAAGATTTGTAAGGAATTGGGAATCTTAGATTCCTTATGCTTTAAATAGATTGGAATTTATGTTTAGTTTCTTTTTCTATTTGTATTTTTTTTCACTAACACAATCTTGTAGAAAATTATAACTTCACCAACCCCGTTGATATGTCTCTATAACTTTTATATCATTGCATCTATGCTTATTCTACATATGTTCATTAGTTTGCTTATTACATTCCTTATTTCACTCATTCATCTATAATATGCTTATGATTATTCATATTTGTTAGACGACATTACCGATCTAGAAGGGGGGTTGAATAGGTCAATTTTTGAAATTTAGCGCTTTTTAAAAATGTTTTCAGCGGTTGCGAAGTCACCCTAGATTATAATTGTCTAAACGATCTGTTAACGGAAAGATCGGATATGCGTGAAACCGAATGGAATAATTAAGATAAAGATAATCAACAACTATCTAAATCAATCGATTAACCACTATAATCCTTGATACCGTTAACTCTAATAATGCTTAAACACAATAAGAGATCAAGTAAAATATTACTAGATTTGTGTGAGCTTAATTTTATCGAACACTTGGTGTGCACTCCACACCAAGTTTCAATTTCACTCAAATTGAATGTGCAGAATTTTACTCAGTTGCAATCAAATTGATTGCACCAATTTATCGAACAGTTACCATGCACAACAATCAAGCGATATTTATTTTACTATTAATTTTATACAAAACATAATTAATGCAGAATTTAAAGAGTTAAGAGATAGAGAGAACAAGACCGGATTTGTTGAGGCAGTTCCCTTATCATCCTCGCTTAGGGTACGTCTGCCCTCAATTCTAAATCTAGAATTGAGATGTTTTTATTAACACGTTGCAAAGTCAATACAAGAGAATAAATAATCACCACCAATCAACCCCTAGAGTTGTTGCAGATCCAATTCTATTATCTCCCCTTGATTCGAGTTGAACCAAGTCCTTCAAGCGCTTCGAATAAACCTCTGGTTGCCGCTACCTTATTGCAAGAATGCCACGTTCTCCAAAACTTCAGCTCGACTGATATCGAACACAAGTCGCTTGAACCCTAAGCTTTCTTCACAATCCTCCGGTTACCATTACTTGTTTGACTGAACCTTCCGTTCTTCAAACTTTTCACTCGGCTGAATCTGCAAAGTAAAGGTTAGTGAAAAATCCTCCAATTCTTGGAGGAAAAAAATTCAATGGTTTTATTCAAGAAAAACCCACACAAAGCCTCAACCCAAACCAAGATAATCCAATCTTATTTGGACGTTATCACAACAGCAATGCACAATGCTCAACAAAGATTATTATGTGTGATTATTGAGAAATGCAATAAAGAATGAAGATGATGAGCACTTCGGTGTATATCTTTCACTTTTCTTATTTTAATGCTAAAGAAGAGACTCTAGAATATTTATATGATGCATGGATAAAGTAACATACATAACAAAATAATTTTGCAAAAATGCACAGCAAAAAATTGAGTGCCAACAGCGACCACTCGACCTGTTCACACAGTTGAGTCGACTCAAACAGGGTTTTTCCAAAATTGAGTCGACTCATGACTCGGCCTGTTCATACCTGTGGTAACATGGTTCAAATGAAACAGCCAATGAGTCGACTCAAACAACTAATGAATTGACTCAAACAGGGGATGAGTCAACTCAAACAGGTTTTTCCAGAGTTAGGTCGACTCATGACTAGACCTGTTCAGACCCGAGAGATACGCTCCTAGTCATGAGTCGACTCATAGTTCTACTGCTCCAAGTTATGAGTTGACTCACAGTTCTACTGCTCCAAGTCATGAGTCAACTCATTGACTCGACCTGTTCAAACCCGAGAGTTACGCTCCAAGTCATGAGTCGACTCAAAATTCTTAAATAGTCAAAAATGAGTTTTTGATATTTTGGTCAATTCAAACCATTTTCTTATGAACCTAAGGTACCTGTAACACCCACATATAATATATGTCTAGAATACATATTATATATAGTGTAAAACTGGTACTGAAATACATAAGCGCCTAGCAGCATAATGTACACACACACATACACACACACACACACACACGCACACACACACACATACACACACACACACACACACACACACACACATATATATATATATATATATATATATATATATATATATATATATATATGCCCAAAACAAACACAACATGGCACAAAATGTACACAAAAGTGCCCAAAATAAAAACTAGGAGCTAGATCATTAAACAATGATCCCAAAAATATCTACACAACGGAGCAACCACCCAGTCGTCAGGTAAGCAAGACAACACAAAATGTACACCTGAAAAATAATCAACAACATGAGGTGAGATAATAATCTCAGTCGGTTCCCTATCTTATGGGTCCACTCGACTCTACAAGGTTTTCTGATCAATATTCAACTCAATCCGACAAGGGAACGAAGACTTACGCGACGGGGAACTTACTCGCAATGTATGGCCACATGCATCTAATTTCTCAAAACTAACCCAAATCATTATTCAAATCACGAAACATCAATCCCCGAATAGACTTACGTCTAAGCCAGGCCCGGTTCATGCATGCTCATATGATTCGACTTTCGCGGTGGATATCAGGTCCTCTATGAGGCTTAATCCCTAGTTCAAGCGACCGTCACCTGTATGAGACTCTAACCCACTTATGGTCCCTTTCAACGTATGGGACTCTAACCCACTTAGGTGTCCAACTTTCCACCATGCCCGACGTGGTTGGGATTCAAACCCAATTAAGGCACGAATCATCGGTCTCACATCCCAATGCTTACTCGTCAAGCATACCAAATAGAGATGTGCGTCGCCAAAGAAAACACACATTCTGAATACATGATCGATTCCATAAATCATAATAAGACCCATCAATCATAGGTGACTTCATTCACCATAATACACAAACAATAACATGTCATGTTCCATACAATGCGTTTCATTCTCAACTATGGCAACCATTCATCCACGACCTCTACATAAGCGTCGTACAGATGAATACTGTCTTCTAATGTTTCTAAATTGTAACCTCACTTATGGCCTAATACCAATCCTAGGTTAACTCATTAGATTCATTATGTAATTTTCACCATTAACATGGATTCAACACAAGCATAACATCACAATTGATTAGTGGTTGATAAAAAGCATTTAGAACATCAAAGAAATAGGTTTTTGAAGTGTTTGGCATAAGTCAATCGATTGGTTGAGGAAGCCCAATCCATTGGTTCCTCTCACATTTCTGTTTTTCAAAGTTTACAAAGGATCAATCGATTGATCCTTAGTGTCAATTGATTGGCCCACAAAACTTTTCCACTATTCCAAAACAGAAAGTTTATGCAATTGATTGTAATCCATTGTCAATCAATTGATCCTGCTAAAATTTCATTTTCTGCAAAAACAAGAGGGTCGTGCAATCAACTGGAGACAGGGGCCAATCGATTGGTCCTCACACATTTCCACTTTTCACTTCACAGAACTCCATTTCCTCTGTTACTTCATTTCTAACAAATCACCCACTTCTTCTTCTTCCAACAAAACCCATCATACCACATGCTCATATACACATATATATCAAGGGTTTCAAGTTCATAACCACAACCATAACAAATCATGTAGTCACAACAATCATGAAAAACATATCAAAGCTCATGTTCATGGAAATCAACAAAATCAAGAGAAATGTCCATCATATAGCATGGATTTTCATGATTTATCTATGATTCTACAACTCTAATCTTCTAGAAATCCTAGGGTTTCTAACTAGAACCCACCTCAAGAAATTGAAGAGGAGAAGTTGTTGAAGATGAGATGATGATATGAAGATGTTGATGGTGTTGGTTCCAAGCTTTTCTTCTTCTTCTTCTTCTTCTTCTTCTTCTTCTTCTCTACTAGCTTGTTTTTTCTTCTTCTCTTGAGCTTCTTCTTTCTCTCCACTAACTTTTCTGATACATTGAGAAATGAAGTGGCACAAGTTTGATGGGTGAGAGATATAAACATGTGGACCACAAGCCATGAGCATATTTGTGTGGTTAGTAAGTGGTAAAAACAAATATCTTAAGTGGCACTACCCACCATATTTGTTCTACCAGAGCTATTGACCCATTATTAGTGTTACCAAAATATCCCAATTAATAAAAGGCCAGTCCCAATTGATATTAATTAAGTCAACCTGAACTCACTATTTACTCTATTTATCCCAATTGATAACTTTTAGAGCACATAGGAACTCAATTGATCTCAATTAATAGGAATTTAGGTATTTAAGGAAATACGGGGTATTACATCCTCTCCCTCTTAAATAAAAATTTGTCCTCAAATTTAAATATTACATGGAAGAGATGAGGGTAAGCTTCTCGCATTTCTGACTCCAGTTCCCAGGTAGCATCACCCGGATGTGATTCATCCCACTGAACCTTAACAAGAGGGGTCTCCTTATTCCTTAATACATTAACTTCTCATTCTGCAATACGACTTGGTAGAGGTTCGAAAGTCAAATCTTCTTCTATTTCTATTGAATCTGGAAGAATATGCTGAATAGAATCTGGAATGAACTTCTGAAGTTGAGATAGGTGAAAAACATCGTGCATTTTGATAGATAAGGTGGTAAGGCTAATTTGTAAGCTACTTCTCCAATCCTCTCTATAATCTGGTATGGCCCTACGTATCTCATACTTAGCTTTCGTGACTTAAATGGTCCTTTCAGTCTCAACCTTGGGGTCACCTTCAAGAATACATGATCACTTTCATCAAGTTCCAATGGTCTTCTTTTGTGATCTGCATAGATCTTTTGGAGATCTTGCGCTTTCTTCATCTTATCACAGACCATCCTTATCTTTTCTGTAGTCTCTTGAACAATCTTCGGTCCCAAGATTCTTTCTTCACCAACTTCCGTCCAACATAGAGGTGTTCTACATTTTCGTCCATACAAGGCCATAAGGAGCCATCCCAATACTTGCATGATAACTATTGTTATATGAAAATTCAATCAATGGTAAGAGCTCCTTCCAATTTCCTCCACTTTCAAGTACACAAGCTCTTAACACATCTTCCAGTGTCTGTATCGTCCGTTCAATATGATAATCCGTTTGAGGATGATTAGACGTACTCAAACACAATCTCAACCCCATAGCTTTTTGGAATGCTTTCCAAAATCTCTAAGTAAACTTTGGGTCTCTATCAGACACAATACTAGTTAGAACACCATGCAACCTAACAATTTTTGAAATGAACAATCGTGTAAATGACTTGCCTTGTAAGTAATCTTCACAGCCAAGAAGTGCGCAGACTTAGTCAACTGATCCACAATCACCCAAATTGGATCATAACCACCTTGGGTCCGAGGTAACCCTACTACAAAATCCATTGAAATACTATCCCATTTCCAAACTGGAATCTCTAAAGGTCACAATAACCCACCTGGCTTCTGATGTTCGATCTTCACTTGTTGGCACACTATGCACTCCGATACATACATCGCAATATCCATTTTCATTCCAGGACACCAATAGTCCTTCTTCAAGTCTTAATACATCTTCGACGAACCTGGATGTATGGTAAATGCCCCCCTGTGGCCTTCCTCTAAAACTTTTCTTTTCAGCTCGGCATCATTCAGAACACAAATCATTTGATTAAACAGAATAACTCCATCCGGTGACTGAGCAAAACCTGGTTGAATCGACATCTCTTACAACTTCTCATCTATCATTTATCCTTGTCAGATCTCTTCCCTTAGGTTAGAAGTAACATTCAAATTTCCCATTATCACACCATCTTGTGTCCAACTAAACTGAAGATTAATATCTCAGAACTTTTCTAACAATGCGTATTCTAACATCACCAACTCAGCTTTATGCATCTCTTTCCGACTTAAGGCATCTGCAACCTTAGCCGCCTTCCCCGGGTGATACTTAAGCTCAAAATCAAAGTCCTTCAAATACTCCATCCATCTCCTCTGTCTCATGTTTAACTCTTTCTGGTCAAATAAGTATTTCAAACTCTTGTGATCGCTAAATATCTCAAAACGAACCCCATGCAAGTAATGTCGCCACACCTTCAATTCAAAAACAATAGCAGCTAGTTCAAGATCATGAGTCAGATAGTTCTCTTTATGAGGCTTCAACTAACGAGAGGCACAGGCTACAACCTGACCACTATGCATTAACACCCCTCATAATCCTTTCTTAGAGGCATCACAAAATACTTCATAAGACTTACTAGGATCAGAGATGATTAAAACAATGGAAGTCGTTAGCTTTTCCTTCAAACTCATGAAACTCCGTTCACACTTTGAATCCCATTTAAAAGAAATTTCCTTCCGGGTAAGTCTAGTAATTGGTAATTCTATATATGAAAACCCCTGTATAAACCTTCGATAGTAACCTGCCAAACCTAAGAAACTTCTGACTTCGGAAGCATTCTTCGGTCTTTCCCAATTAATAACTGCTTCAACTTTAGATGGATCCACTGATACTCCTCCTTGTGATATTACATGACCAAGAAAATTCACTTCGTTTATCCAAAATTCACACTTACTTAACTTGGCAAAAATTTGCTTCTCTTGCAGTACTGACAGGACAATTATTAGGTGTTCTCCGTGCTCCTGGGGAGTACGAGAATAAATAAGAATGTCATCAATAAAGATCACCCCGAACTGGTCCAAGTAAGGTTGAAATATCCGATTCATATAGTCCATGAAAACAGTAAGGGAATTTGTCACACCAAACGGCATTACAAGGAACTAATAATGGCCATATCGGGTTCTAAATATGGTCTTTTATACATATGAATTCTTAACTCTTATTTGATGATAGCCCGATCGTAAATCAATCTTCAAGAACACATCGGCTCCTTTCAACTGATCTAACAAATCGTCTATCCAAGGTATATGGTACTTGTTCTTAATGGTGACTTTATTCAACTGACAATAATCAATACACAATCGCATACTACCATCCTTCTTCTTTACTAATAACACTGGAGCTCCCCATGGTGAGACACTAGGTCGGGTGAAATGCTTGGTTAACAACTCTTCCAATTGATCCTTCAACTCTCTCAACTCGATTGGTGCCATACGATACGGAGAAACAAAGATTGGAGTCGTCCCAGGTATCATATCAATAGAGAATTCTACTTCCCTTTCAAGAGGAAGAAAGGTGACATCCTTAGGGAAAATTTCCAGAAATTCACAAACGACACGAATTTGTGTAACACTCAGATTATCGCTAGATTCCTTGGTGAGAACCAAGAGAGCTGACTTTTCCTTCTCAAATAAGAAATTAACCATACCAATTGTACCTTCCAAAATAGTAGTTAATACATCCTTTAGAGTAGCTTCACTATATGGAATGATAATCAACTTCTCTTCACATCCAATAAACACTGAATTGGCGGAAAGTCAATCCATCCCCAAAACCACATCAACCTTCTTAAGTGGTAAACAAATAAGATCAATCTGGAAAATTCTACCATTCACCGAGAGCGAACAATTTTCACAAATCAACGGTGTCTCAACCACATCATCCATGGCGGTAGTAACCACCATAGGAGGAGACAAAGGAATTGCTTATAAGCCAAGACGCTTCATGTACTGAATTGATACAAAAGAGTGTGTCGCCCCACAATCAAACAATACAAAACAAGGATGTTCATTGACGAGACACGTACCGGCATTTAAGGCATTGTTTCTCTTAGCCTTCCTTGCATCCAAGGTATAAACTCGGTCACTGCTCCTCCCCTTCATCTGATTCTTATTCTGAGGACATTCCCTAGACATGTGTCCCTCCCTTTGACAAGTAAGACACCTGATTCCACTTCCAGCACATCTTCCAAAATGAGACCTCTTACATACTTGACATTGAGGGGGATGGTTAGGTCTTGCATGTTGCACTTGTTTTCCCTTGAAAGCCTGAGGTCTAGGCCTAAACTGGTTACCTAGCTTCCCTTGGTCTTTCTGTCCACTCCTATACTAATCCCTTTCTTCTTGAACTTTCTTTAAACTATTCTCAGCCACATAACATTACCTTAACAATTCAGCATAAGTAGTGAATTCCCTTTGAGAAACATTGTGAGAAATTTCACCCCTTAGACCAAAAAGAAACATATCAATCTTCCACCTCTCATCTGGTGCATACGCAACCTTTCTAGAATAAGCAGCCATATCTTCGAACTTCTCAGCATACACAGCTACTGTCACAGTACCCTGTCTAAGTTGTTGAAACTCAAACTCTTTCTGAGTCCTCAAAGAACTAGGAAAATACTTATCCAGGAAAGTAGTCTTAAAATGCTCCCAATCCCTAGGTACTCCTTGATTGGTCATAAGAGTCGAAGCACTCTCCCACCATCTCACAGCTGGACCCTTCATCATGTGAGAAGCAAATATAACCTTATTCTCTTCACTACAATGCACTATCTGAAAAATCCTTTCAATGCTGGTTATCCACTCATAAGCCTTCATAGGATTCAACCCACCATGGAATTCAGGAGGATTCATGCGGAAGAATTCTCGGAAACTACCACCTGCAGCTTCTTGTGGAACCCCTTGAGGATGAAAACCACCATTCCACTGTTGCATCATCCGTTGCATGAATTGATTATGTTGTTGTTGCATCTGTTGCATGAACTGAGGCCATTGAAAACCTTCAGTACCACTCGGCGGTTTAGAGTATGAATTCTGAGTTCTGGGTCTACCACGACCTCTGCGTCTGTCAGCCATGATCCTGAATGTCATACAAATAGGATTAAGTTGATCAGGTTCAATACTATGAATATAACATTAATGGCAATGGTGACAACCCACATATGAGGAAGAAAAAAATACTTATAATATTTCATGGCTAGGTCGAGGATACGACCTGCCATGATACCAACTGTAACACCTGTAGCACCTCAAATTTGCACCCTACCATTGTGTACATTCATTTCATATTAGGGCATAGCATTAACAATGTCCACTGCATAACATTGCATTGTCCATGTGCCCAAGTGCAAGCTCAGTTGATGAATCAGGTCAAACTGATCAGGAGAATCAGTCAGTCAAACAAGCAAGTGCCATTTTCATTAAGACAAAGCCCTAGGGTTGGTTTTTTCAAGCTCATATGGTCCAAGGATCATTTTGAAGTGGTTTGGCCAAAGGTTGGATGCTCAGAAGTCAACAGTCATTGTTCAGTCAACCAGAAACCCTAGAAAGTCAACTGTGGTCAACTGTGGTCAACTGTGCCCGATTTTATGGATTGGAAGGTGGGAAATGGTTTGAAAGGCCTCATTCATGTCCATATAAGTCTCATTTGACATGCCAAAGACCAAGGTTGAAGATTTGGAGGCCAGACAGAAAATTTCCAAAAATAGCAGATGACCTGTAATCTCAGCTGCCCAAAATGGAAACTTTTTCTCCTCAAAACAACTTCATCATACAAGCTTCAAATGGAATTTTGTCCAACATGAAAGTTGAAGATCTTGTTCTCACCTTTCCAAAAAGTCCTAGAACTCCAAAATCCCATGTGTGGTTTGCAAGATATGGTCAGATGAATTTCAAAAAAGGACCCGTAATCAGGAGGCCATAACTACCACATGGATTGTCCAAATTGCAAGTTCTTTATATGCACAAACTCCATTTGACATGTACTTCAAGGGTGCATCATTGGATTTTTCCAAAAGTGGCCAATGCAAAAAGTCACTTTTCAACTGGACTGTTAAATTGGATCAGGGGCAAAATTGTCCAAATGTCAAAATATTTGGAATTTTGAGAGGGGACTTTTTGCAACACCTCAGGAATGGCATTTGGAATGTGTTTGAATCATCATTTCATGGCTAGGCTTCATAATTTGAGATTTGGCTCGAAGAATGAAAATGCAAAATTGGACATTTTTCTACCATATGGTGAAATTGCAAAATACATGACCAATGGAAATGGGACTTGTTTCTACACATCACATGTGATATTTTGGACTTGCTTGAATCAAATTTGAGCTGATATATGGACTGATTTAGAGGAAGGGTGTTTTGGCCATTTTGAGTGAAAATGCAATTTGCTTAACATTCCAATTTGGTTAATTACCTTGATTAAGTATGGATTATGATATCATATAAAAGCTTAATCCTTCCATAAACATAACAGAATTTCATTTCACCAAAAAAATCAGATCAAAATCATCACAATTCTCTCAAATCATCCAAGAACACCAAAAACCAAAATCGAGCAAAACTCCACGAATCCTTGATCATTCTGCAGAATTCTCGTTGCATCAATCTTGCATCAGCTTGTACTTCATCTGTTTGTGCTTTTGAGCTCCCTAAACCGTGCCAAACGCAGCTGCATTTCCAAGGTCCTCACATGGTGAATCGCGGATCCGAGAGCTAGGAGCACAATCGAGCAAACCTGAGCTTCACATACTGCTGCCACGAGCTTACACTGCTTCTGTTTCATCCAAACACGCGCCAATTCCATCGAATTCACTACTGCATACCAGGTACCTTCGAAATCCGATCGTCGCGTTTCGTTCAATTATTGTATGCGTGTGGTAGGGCATGTCATGTAGATCACGAGGATACTCTTAGAATTGCAGATGGTTGATTGTAGGCTTAGAAATCGTAACTCGAAGTTTGGATCTAAAACCCTAACGCGTTCGATTCTTGAGATTTAGCAATTGTTAGGTTAATTGGAGTTGATATTTGTGATCTACGCGTTCGTGCGGTTCCAACAGATATCCATTTGTCCGTTTTGGTGCTGTTTTGAGATTTGAGTGTTCTTGAGTGGTTGTAGGAAGGAGACGAGTTTTCTGAGCGCAAAGCAGCCTTTGATCCAAAATTCTGTTCAAAATTTCAAATAAGGCGTTTACCGCCCCCGCCTGTAAAAAAGGCCTTTGGTTAATTAATTAATTAATTTAATTCATTAAAGATTCTAAAAAATACTTTAGCACCTTAAAAAATTCATAAAAAATTGTAGAAAATTCAGAAAAATGTGAGAGTTGTTGTGTTGACTTCCTTGACTTGTGTAGAATTTTTTTGACCTATTGGTCAAAGTTGTGCTTGGTGTAAATAGTATTTGACCTAGGGTTCTTCCATACATGTCCATTTTTGCTACCTTTGACTAATTCCATTGTGAAATGCACATGATGTAAAATAAATTCTTGCCAATTTTTGTGATGATTCTTGACTGGATGAGGTTTATTTCCATGTAAATTTCATGCATTTTTGATACCTGGTTATGTAGTTGTGAATTTTGGAACTTAGGTGTGACAATTTGTGTCACACCTCTTGATGTCAATTTGCTGGATTTAATTGAGTGGTCTATGCATGTTGAAATGAAATGAAATTTTGCATGGTGGTTGATTGACATGTTAGGAAGCTATGATAATTTTTGTGGAATTTTACATTGCATTTTCAATTTGATTGTGATTTTTCATTTCTGTTAGACAAATTTGCAAGCTCATATGACACATGTTGGTAGATTGATTGAGAAATGCTCATGTGGTATTGTATGATCATGAAATTTGACATGCTTGTAGTAGACACATGTTAGGACCTCCCTGTTTTGGTCTCATCCATTTCTTTTTTGTTTTCATTGAGTTATGAATTTGTGAAGTGGAAGCATGTATTGATGTTGTGATTTGGAGCCTATAATTGTGTCTGTTTTTGTTGATTTTCATTGACATGGTTCCATTTGCCCAATTGAGCTCAAATTTGACATGGTAGACCTTGAATACCCCCTGTTTAGGTGTAATTTATTTGAGAATTTTTGGGATTGTGTTGATGTGGATATGAATGCAATAATTCTGTTTGTAGGCTTAGTGCTTCCTTTGAACTAGTTTGCCTTATTTTGTGCATAGAATGAGCATGATGAATGTTATGACCATGAAATTTGGTAGAATAGTTCCTGACATGTGTAGCTTTCATTTGGCTTTGGTCCTACTAATTTCCCATGTAATGTCACTGTTTACCATTGAATTGAAGTTAATGTACATTTTGTAGCTTCATTTGATTGTGTTTTTGCATGCTTAGACATGTTGAATTAATTCCCATTGTTCCATTAGTCCAAATTGCTTGAAAATTGACATGTAGCTTGTTGAAGGTCCTCTGTTTAGGATACAATTTTTGTGGAATTTTCCATGCTGTTTTGGTATTTACTTGAGTTTGATCTTGCTGGTTGCTCTTATATGATCCATGTTTGTTCACTTTGCCTTACATGTTGCATAGATTTAGATGTGTACATAGTTTGGATATGGGACCAATTGGGATCCCTTTGTAATTGAAATAGCTTGACTTTGATCATGAATTGGTTGCTGTTTTAGGATTTTTCCTTCTTTTGGACCCTAGGCTAGTCCTAGTGGTCTTGTCACTTACATTTGAACTTGTCTTTGGCTTTTCAGGTTAAGAAGTTAAGGCTTAAGGATATTGTTTCACATTTGGGATTATCTTACTTGACTTGTAAACTAATGTCGCTGTTTTGTAGGATGTTGGTTCACATTGAGCTTTGTGCTGTGCCCATTATTGTTTGATTGTACCTTACTGATTGATCATTATATTGTTGTCTGATTATGGATGGGATGCTGATTCTGTTTGACTTTTGTACAGGTACACTTAGTTGCTCAGTTCTCTTAAGAACTTGCTTTGCTTTGCTTAAGCAATTGGCATTGAGGTATAGAACTTTCTTCTTCATGTAGTCTGGAGACCCGGCTGTTACCGGGCCGGGCAAACTGTCTGAAGTCCTCCTTAAGAGGCAATGCTTGTGTATGTTTATATTTGTCCCAAGCAGGAAAAGTCCTCATTTGAGGCAATTGGTGGAAGGTAGGGATAAGCAATCTATCCCCCACTATTCTGTGAGTCTTCTCCTTGCTCCCATTACATGGTTGTAGCATTGAGATCCAAGCCCAAGATCTTGTACATTGTACAGTCGAGTCTATGTCCTGAGCGTAGAAGGGTCCCCCCATTCTGGACCCACGCTCCCTTGTCTGATGCTCTCTCTGACCAGAGATAGAAGCAATGAGGCACACCCCTCATCACCTTTCATCTGGCTTCACCTTAGCCCCTCAATGGCAAGGTTAAGAGCTAACCTGACCCCGATACAGAGGCTTGTTTGTTGAGGTTGATATGACCCCTCGACTAAAGCCTAGCCCTGATGTTTGAGCCCCTTGTTGGTGTGTTTATTTCATGCTGTATATGTTTGTGTGGTGTGATTGTATCCCCTAGGTTTGCTAGATTCCGCGTAGTCTCGTTTGCATGACAATTAAGGTAGCACGGTTCCTTCGTATAGGACTTCCTTTCTTGCTTGAGCTTTCCTAAAACACAAACAAACATTATCCCCTCTTAAGGATACGCCAACTCCTTCTACTACAGGTGAGTAAGTCTCCAAAGGTCGAGCATCCGGTAGATTGCGTAGTGACGTTGTCCACCTAAAAAACACAAACCAACAGGAATAGTTTAGCCGAACTACGGCAACTCTGATTCTCATGTTCAGATGAGATACGTAGGCACGAGACGCGATGTCTTGCCGAGTTTGACTAACAACTAACACTAATTCTTTTCTCTCGCCCTCGTTGCGATTGAGACCTCCCCTTTCTCTTGCCCTAGTTGCAATCGAGACCTTTCTTCTGCCTGTGTCTTCGTTTTGTGTTGTTGTGTGCTTGGAAGCTGATGTAAGTCCATCGAGTGGCATTCGGGTTCCAGTGTGCGTGCGTTTGGTTCGGATGCTGATGTAAGCCCAGTGATTGGCATTCAGGCTCCATGTTAGCCTTCTTGTGTGTGTTTTGGTTCGGATGCTGATGTAAGCCCATTGATTGGCATTCAGGCTCCACGTTTGCCTTTGCCTGTGTTTGCTTGTGTGCGTGTTAGCCGAGCTACGGATGCTCTGATTCTCCTTCGTCCAAAGGAGATACGTATGCATAGGATGCGACATCCTAGCGAGCATGTGTCGTTTCCCCAGTCGAACTACTTTGACTCTGATGTCTATGCCTGATAGACTAAGTAGGCCCAGGATACGATGTCCTGCCGAGTCAGTCTTGTTTGTTTCCTTGTGTCTCTTTCAGCCTGTGTAGATGTTTATTTGAGCAGTGTTTTAGCAACCATTTTCCTTCCTATTGTGCGTGGATCCCGTCGAGTACGACGGATGCGTAGGGGTGCTAATACCTTCCCTTCGCATAACCGACTCCCGATCCCATTCTCTTTGGTCGCGAGACCATGCTTTTTCCAGGTTTACTCTGAGCGTTTCCTTTCCCTCTTTTGGGATAAATAACGCACGGTGGCGGCTCTGTTGTTCTTGTTTTCCCGCCGGTTTTTCGCGTAATGCGACAACACCCATATAAAATATATGTCTAGAATACATATTATACGTAGTGTAAAACTGGAACTGGAATACATAAGCGCTTAGCATCACAATACACACACACACACACACACACACACACACACACATATATATATATATATATATATATATATATATATATATATATATATATATATATATATATATATATATATATATATATATATATACATGCCCAAAAGAAGCGCAACATGGCACAAAATGTACACAAAAGTGCCCAAAATAAAAACTAAGAGCTAGATCATTAAACAATGATCGCAAAAATATCTACGCAGCGGAGCAGCCATCCAGTCATCAGGTAAGCAAGACATCACTTTATCTTTTCCTTACCCTTCGCCTGCTCAGAACCACCTGAAAAATAATCAACAACATGGGGTGAGATAATAATCTTAGTGGGTTCCCTATCTTATGGGTCCACTCGGCTCTACAGGGTTTTTTGATTAATATTCAACTCAAGTCAACAAGGGAACAAAGACTTAAGAGATGGGGAACTAACTCGCAATGTATGGCCACATGCACCTGAGTTCTTAAAACTCAACCCATATCATTATTCAGATCACGAAACATCAATCCTCGAACAGACTTACGTCTAAGCCAGACCCGGTTCATGCATGCTCGTATGATTCGACTATCGCGGTGGATATCGGGTCCTCTATGAGGCTTAATCCCCAGTTCAAGCGACTGTCACCTGTATGAGACTCTAACCCACTTAGGGTCTCTTTCACTGTATGAGACTCTAACCCACTTATGTGTCCACCTTTCCACCATGTCCGGCGTGGTTGGGACTCAAACCCAATTAAGGCCCGAATCATCGGTCTCACATCCCAATGCTTACTCATCAAGCATACTAAATAGAGATGTGCACCACCAAAGAAAACACACATTTTGAATACATGATCGATTCCACGAATCATAACAAGACCCATCAATCATAGGTGACTTCATTCACCATAATACACAAACAATAACATGGCATGTTCCATATAATGCGTTTCATTCTCAACTATGGAAACCATTCATCCACGACCTCCACATAAGCGTCGTACGAATGAATACAGTCTTCTAATGTTTCTAAGTTGTAACCTCACTTATGGCCTAATACCAATCCTATGTTAACTCACTAGATTCATTATGTAATTTTCACCTTTAACATGGATTCAACACAAGCATAGCATCACAATTTATTAATGGTTGATAAAAAGCATTTAGAACATCAAAGAAATAGGTTTTTGAAGTGTTTGGCATAAGTTAATTGATTGGTTGGGGAAGCCCAATCAATTGGTTCCTCTCACATTTCTGTTTTTCAAAGTTTGCAAAGGATCAATCGATTGATCCTCAGTGTCAATCGATTGGACCATGAAAATTTTCCACTATTGCAAAACAGAAAGTTTATGCAATTGATTGTAATCCACTATAAATCGATTGATCCTGCTAAAATTTCATTTTCTGCAAAACAACAGGGTCGTGCAATTGATTGGAGACAAGGACCAATCGGTTGGTCCTCACACATTTCCATATTTTACTTCATAGAACTCCATTTCCTCTGTTACTTCATTTCTAACAAATCACCAACTTCTTCTTCCAACAAAACCCATCATACCACATGCTTATATACATATATATATCAAGGGTTTCAAGTTCATAACCACAACCACAACAAATCATGTAGTCACAACAATCATGAAAAACATATCAAAGCTCATGTTCATGGAAATCAACAAAATCAAGAGAAATGTCCATCATATAACATGGATTTTTATGATTTATCTATGATTCTACAAGTCTAATCTTCTAGAAATCTTAGGGTTTCTAACTAGAACCCACCTCAAGAAATGGAAGAGGAGAAGTTGTTGAAGATGAGGTGATGATACGAAGATGTTGATGGTGTCGGTGTTGGTTCCAAGTTTTTATTCTTCTTCTTCTCTACTAGCTTGTTTTCTCTTCTTCTCTTGAACTTCTTCTTTCTCTCCACTAACTTTTCTGATACATTGAGAAATGAAGTGGCAAAAGGTTGGTGGGAGAGAGATATAAACATGTGGACCACAAGCCATGAGCATTTGTGTGGTTAGTAAGTGGTAGAAACAAATTTCTTAAGTGGAACTACCCACCATATTTGTTTTACCAGAGCTATTGACCCATTATTAGTGTTACCAAAATATCCCTATTAATAAAAGGCCAGTCCCAATTAATATTAATTAAGTCAACCTGAACTCACTATTTACTCTATTTATCCCAGTTGATAACTTTTAGAGCACATGGGAACTCAATTGATCTCAATTAATAGGAATTTAGGTATTTAAAGAAATACGGGGTATTACAGTACCAATGATGATCAAGTGCATTATTCACATCTATGAAATGCTCCTATATGCATGCACTCATTTCACTTATACTTTGAGCATGTTGGAGGATGAATGCATTCTATGATATGATGACACCGTCCAAAGCACACATTATGAGCAACTAAAAAGGTTTGACATCATTAAAATAAGGACAAAGGATCTTTGCCCTCACATACTCCCCCTTTTTGATGATGACAAACCGTGGCACAATCGCGTACTTTAATAGACATCCTCCCCCTGATTTTATGCATGCCTTCAAACATTCTACTAAATCAGCTATTATGTTTCCATTGCTTCTCCCCCTTTGACAACATAAAAAAGAAACAATGAAACAGTCAACATGATATAAAGATATTCATAAGCACTTAGTCAACGACTTTGCAACATATAGACATCAACAACCATGCACATAACATGAGGTCAATGGAAGAAGTATAGGCATAAATATTATACGGAGCAAAAGAAAATAAGTAAATAAGATTGCCATAATTGTTCAACATAAACTTTAAGACAAATAAGTAAGTTCAATAACGTACAAACATAGGGAAATGAAAATGCGTGTTAAATATGATACCTAAGCAAGTTCAAGCATAATTCAAGCATAGAAATGGATCACATTTAGTTCAAATCATAAAATGAACATCAAGAATTACATAGAACAAATATATACATACATAGTTGATCAATATAGGTCAAATGGATATGAACAATATTACCTCCAATGGTGATAGACGAAGAGTGCTCTCATATTGCCGCAGTTATAAATTAAGGAATAGACAGGCATAATATATGTATTTAAATGTGATCCGAGATATCGAGAACACCAAGTTCCCTACAGATGTGGAAGAAAGCCTCTGTCGCAAGTGGTTTTGTGAAAATATCGGCAAGTTGATTTTTGCTATCAACATGATCGAAGACAACATCACCTTTCTCAACATGATCCCTAAGGAAGTGATGTCGAATTTCAATATGTTTAGTGCACGAATGTAGTATAGGATTTTTGGTTAAATTGATAGCACTTGTATTGTCACAAAAAATAGGAATACGTTCAAGTGGAACATTGAATTCGAGTAATTGTTGTTTGAGCCACAAAATTTGAGCACAACAATTACCGACTGCAAGGTATTCTGCCTCGGCCGTTGACAAAGTAACTGAAACTTAATTTTTACTGTGTCAACTCACTAAGGAATTTGAATAAAAATGATAAGTGCCACTTGTGCTTTTCCTATCCGATTTACAACCGACAAAGTCGAAGTCAGAGTAGCCAACCAAAGAGCAATCACTTCCCTTAGAAAACCAAAGCCCATACTTTGAAGTACCATAGAGGTATCTAAGTATGTGCTTGACGACCTTTAAATGTGACTCTTTGGGACATGATTGATACCTAGCACACATACATACACTAAACATAATATTTGGTCGAGATGCGGTAAGATAGAGGAGGGAACCGATCATACCTCTATACCTTTTTATATCTACGGCCTTACCATTTTCATCCCGATCCATATTTACAACAGTGGGCATTTGAGTGTTGATTACCTTGGAGTTTGCCATATCGAAGTGCTTGAGTAGCTCATTACAATACTTCATTTGGCTCAAAAAAGCTCCTTCTTCAAGTTGCTTGATTTGAAGTCTGAGAAAGTAACTTAGCTCCCCCATCATGCTCATTTCAAATTCTCCCTACATCAACTTAGAGAATTCCTTGACCAAATTTATGTTAGTAGATCCAAAAATAATATCATCTACATAGACTTGAGCTAAACTAGAGTGTTTTTCTTGACGCTTAATAAAAAGGGTTGTATCAACCTTCCCTCTTGAGAATCCTTGTTCTAGTATAAATTTTCTAAGACGCTTATACCATGCCCTAGGGGCTTGTTTGAGATCGTACAAAGCACGTTTAAGCTTATAAACATAGTTAGGATGCTCATAGTTTTCAAAACGGGGAGGTTGAGATACATAGACCTCTTCATTAATGTGACCGTTTAGGAAAGCGCTCTTAACATCCATTTGAAATTTTGAGAACAAGCATAGGCAAGCAAAAGGTGTATAGTCTCGAGTCGGGCAACCGGAGCATAAGTTTCCTCAACATCGATGTTGTAAGACCCCAATTTTGACCCTAAGATCCCTCATGCAATCTCATCATATGCATTAGCATTGGGATCATACATTGGCGTCCCCCTTACCCCTTTTTCATTGGGTTTGCATTAGGAGAGATCACCAAGCACCATGTGATTGTATCATACTTGTATATTATCATTTCACTAACCAAAATACCAAAAATATGTCTTTGTATTTGCCTAACTCTTTTGTAGGTAGGGCATGATCACCATTGATCTATCAAGTTCACATCTAGGGTTTGAGACCCTCATAGCTAAGAGCACAACCAAGGAATGATCCACAATGTCTCTAAGCATCATATGTGAGTCCCAATGATCTTTGGATGTTATTTTGATCAATATTTCTTCAAGAGTTTGGAGTTGGTTTGCCTTGGAAACCCTAGTTTGTCTGGGTATCTTGAGTAAGTTCTTAAACAAGCTTCTTCACCAATTGATCAAATTTCTCAAGGGACACTTCAAATTTCATCATCTTATTCATATATGTAAATGGTGGTTGAGCCTAAAAAGTCAAGAGGATTGCAAGTTAGCAAGTTGGTTGATGGTGGTTGGCCAGATGGATTCATCTAATCAAAACTAGGTCTCCCTAGACCCTATCTCCTACAATTTTCATCATATGTAAATGATTTCAAGAGAAATGTTACTCTAAATGACATTCCAAACAACTTTCATGTTGAGGTATAGAGCTAATTTTGCTTGGAAAGTCATATTCTATGTTGAAACATTATAGGTCATTTTGTCTAAATCCTAATTTGAAATTCAACATCCCAAGATCATAACTTGCTCAATTTTTATGAGATGAAAGATTTCCAAGTTGCACAATCAAATTCAATATGTCTACTTCAACTTTGATGTTTGGAGTGAGAGCTTAATCAACTTTTATGAGCATGTGATATGAGGATACATTATAGGTCATTTTTGACCAATATCATTAAACAAGTGATTTTCCTCAACTTCAAAAATGCATAACTCTTTCATTCTAAATCCAAATGATGTCAAATTGGTGACCATTTTGAAGGTCTTTGGAGCTCACATGAAACGTTTAGTAAGGTGGAACATTGAAGTATATGACTTGACACTTAGAAATTTTTTCAACATGTTGAAATTTCCAAACTTCTACCTCAAAATTCACCATGATACAAGTTCCAAATGGAAAAGTTCTCAACATAAGTGTTGTTCCTCTTGATCTAAGCTTTCCAAAGAGTCATAATTCGTTCATTTTGGATCAAGTTTTCCAGGGCTGCGCATGGTGTTAACAGGCCTGCATCAATTAGCAAAATCAAAACATCAAATGATCATTTCACATTGCCTTACCAATCAAGCTTGATTCAGACCTCATTTCAGTTGGTTTTGGACCTTAGTGCATTGCTTCATGGGCCTGTACACGCCCATGCAAGCTTGAACATGACATTGCCAAATTTGGAAGAAATTGCAAGTGTGCAAATAACACCTGAATTTGCTATAAATAGAGACCCTCTGAGCTCATTTGAAAGGAACCTTGCGCGCCAACTTTGCCTCCACTCTTCAAACCCTCACGATTCAAAGGAAAACCTGATAATTTTCACTTGAAAATTGAGTTTGAATCTCACTATTCAGAGATTCAAAAACTCCAGGATCCAAAGCTTCTTATCATTCCTAATCCACTTCTGCAAGCTATTGGAGCAAGATCAAACAAGAATTGAAGCAAAAGAGATCAAGTTCTGCACAACATTGAAGGTATTTTCCAGATTTTTTCTTCTCTTTGATTCTCACTCAATTCTCATCAATTCTCTTGGATCTTTGGTTGTCTAAAGTCCTACCAATGTAGGCAAGAAGATTGAGTTGCTTTGAGGTCAAATCGAAGTGACTCAGTTGACACACCTCAAAATTCAACTCCTCATACCTTTCTATATATTTGGAGTTAGTTAAAATTGAGGTCAGATTCGTACTCTACGCCATTTTTTCTTTCAGATCATGTCCTCCTTTTTCATTTTAATCATGGTGATGATTGAACCAGTCCGGCGAGGTTCGTCTGAGAAGGTGGCCGGCCTTTGGCTACGGCAGTGATGTGGCATGGTTTAAAGCCATTGATTTCATTTAAAATGTTTTAATCCCAAGCATTGGTTCTGATAACCACTTGTGTGGCGCGCTGACTAAGTTCTATCATGGAATGCGTGTTTGTGTCCACTTGATTTGCCACCTCAATTAATGAGGGAGATCAAGTGGTCCACATTTTTTTTCTTCTGATTTTCATTTTATTCCTTTGATTTTCATTAATTCTTATTAATTTTTAAATAAAATCCTATTTCATATTCTGAATTAAATTATTTTTTGGATCATTATTAATATTTTTCATGATTTAATTGATTTTGTGATTATTTTTAATTGTTTAAAAATACTTTTAAGTTTCCAAATATTCTGAATTTTTTTCTCCAAGGTCCTTTGACCTTGTTTGGCCTATGATAAATCTCATGGCCATTTCTTTGGTCTTTTGATGAGGTTTTAGGAAATTGACCAACCATATTTAATTTAATGCATTATTTTTTAGGATTTTTTAAATTGAATAAATGCCAAATAATTGTGTTGAGCCATTTTGATTGACTTGGTAAGTTTGACTTGTGTTGTTGGACCTTGGTCAAGGTTGATTTGACTTTGCAAGGTTAAGATCATTGGATTTAGGGGATTGATGGAATGTACATTCCATCTCCCAAAATGAGTTTGATCTATCTTCCCTCCCTCTTTATCTCATTCCCCTTCTTTATGCATTCATGTCATGGACCTATGATATCTCTACATCCTAAGGCTAGTTGATTGCAAAATCAACATAAGTATGGATGGTATTAGGCCACCATTTTTGCATATTCTTTTGGTGTGTCGTATGTTTCATGAGCATAGTCAATTATACTATGTCTCTAACATGCATTAACACCAAAATTCTATTGCCCGACCTCAAATAGTTGTGACTTTTATATAAGTCCAATTACGATTACTTAATATAGAGCTAAATTTTGACACAAAAAGGCATAACATTCTATTTAGTGAGATTGTAAGTCTCACCTCTTTCATGGTATTATGTGGAAGCTTGGCCTTTTTTCCTTCCTTTGGAAGATGTCTTGGTTCAAGGATCCATGATTGTGATAAGTGGGTTGAGTATTCTCCAAAGAGTGACTTAAAAAAAGAGCAAAAGCAATACTAACTTCTAACTCATTAACAACTAACATTTAATTTATGGTCATTTACTTTAATGCGCCTTATTTTTTAAGCCTTATTCATTTACCATTATTCATACCATTCTAGTTATTTATGTTAATGTCATTCTTACTTTATCCACTTAGACCATATTTGTGTGATATATTTTGTGTGTGTATATTGTGTTTGGTTGTTTGGTCTTTGACCATTAATGTGCATAATAAGAACAAAAAACCCTAAAAAAACATCTTGTGTGGACTGTTGGTTTGATATTAGACTTTTTGGACTTAGAATTTAGGCAACACTCCCTATACAAAGGACTTGGCCAATGCCAACTTTCATGTAACCAAGTGCTTGTAATTTGAAACTTCATCTGATACATCATTGAAGATCCATTTGAGTTCATCTGCAACATGATCATTGTGAAGCTGTTATTTTGAACCTGTGACTTGTGGCATTGAGGAATTCATCTGCTACATGGGCAAATTTGAAGAAGATCATGGAGTTGCTAAGCTTGGATGTGGCTATCTTTATTTGATGCCTTGCTCTTCAAGTTGATATATTGTTCACTGTTTGTTGCTTGATTCTAATGTCCAAGGGAATTTGGGTTTCTATATGACACTCCTGTCTATTGGATTGTAACCCATTGGTCAGATATTTTCAACTCTCAACTTTTAAATTTTATGCTTAGGATTAGTCCCTTCATCTCCTCCCCATTTCTTTAATTTCAAAATCTCTCCCTCTTGTTTTTAAAATCTTTTTTGCTTGTGCTTGTTTTTCTAAACTTAGACCATTTGCAAATTAGAAACTTTGGCCTTATGCCATTGCATTTTCAAACTTCTTTTCTTAAATCAAACTTGTAAATAGACTTAACTATACTTGCCTTAAATATTTCAAAAGCCAAAAAGAACTAACTCATTCAAACCATTTTTAGGCCTTTATGCCTTTCAAGCTTAAATCTTTTGTTAAAAGCAATACATCCACTTTGAAATTTATACCACGAACTACGAGGTTTTGATCCCTCATTTTTATGTTGGTACGTAGGCACAAGTCCAAAGGTCTTGTCAAACACAAAAATATAATTAATGAATTCTTTTCTCATCCCCCCATTCTATTTGCTTACAAACATCATTTGTACAAAATATATATGCACACAAAAAAGGGCTCCCTAGGAGTACCTAGGACACTTTGGGTGCTAACACCTTCCCTCTGTGTAACCAACCCCCTTACTTGTAATCTCTGGTATTTTATTAGTTTTGATTTGAAAACTTCTTATTTTGGGGGTTTGTTCGTACTTTTCCCTTTTCCCTTGGAAACAATAAAAGCACGGTGGGGACTCTTGTTATTTGATGTCTAGCTTATCCATAGCTCGATGATCTTGAATTTACCACTACCGATGCCTTCCTCTTGGTTATACCCTTGAGCAACAAGGCACTCCTTGTTGTGAGTTAAAACTCCATTTTTGTCTAAATTTTTCCTAAACACCTATTGAGTGTTGATTACTCGATGGTCTCGCGGAGGGGGAACAAGATCCCACACCTCATTTCTTTTGAATTGATTAAGTTCCTCTTGCATCGCTAAAAACCAATGTTCATCAAGTAATGCGTCTTTGGAGTTTTTAGGCTCATTTTGAGAGACGAAAGCAAAATGATAACAAAAGTTACTTATCTTTGACCGTGTGGTAACTCTCTTTGAGATATCTCCTAGAATATTATCGATGGGATGATCCTTAAAAGATTTCCATTCTAAAGGAAGATCAATGTTATTAATCGAATGATCCTCCTCTTTGTTTTCGGAAATTTGATCCGGCTCCTCCTCAGCTTTTTCCGGATGGGGTTCTGTCGCACCTCAAAAATGCGATCCCTCGCGATAGGACGCGGAAAAAATGTTTTTCGAAACAGAGTCGCCACCGAACTTTATTTATCCCAATGAAGGAATAGGAAAATATCGATAAAACCTTTAGAAATAAGAATAATGGTCGTCGCAACCATATTCGGGTTCGGGAGTCGATTACGCAAGGGGAAGGTATTAGCACCCCTTACGTCCGTTGTACTCAACGGGAAACTTTTAGTCTGATTTGCTATTTGACTGTTAATTGACTGTTATTCGTTTGCTTCGAGTAATTAGAATTGATGATAGATATGGATGAAGACCTCAGGAGGGGGAAATGGGAGGTTTTTTTATTAGTGTGCTCGCGAAGATACAACAATCTCCTGCCTACGTATCCTTATGGTGCAATAAGGAAATCAGAGCATTCGTAGTTCGGGCTACTACGAATATTTGGTATGTTTTGTTTTGATGAACGACTGTGTAGGTCGGCGTTCTAACGGCTAAACGCTGGCTTGTCTACTCTCGGGGGAGGCTCTAACACTGGTTTGTTGTGCGCATTATAAAGGATTGATAGTGTTCTTTTGAAGAGGTTTTGGTCACGCGGGGGTGGCAAGTTGATTTGAGGTGTTTGGGTGTTTTGGTTTCGATCGGGCGGGGGTGAGAAATTAGTTTGATTTGTTAAGGTGTTTTGAAGAACGACGAAAGATTGAGCAATGTGGTGTACACCAATCGTTCAATTCTTTCGAGGAATAATAAGGCGACCGCCTTCTATTCCTTTTTCGTTCGAATTTTTATTGAAAGTTTGTTTGCGGATGTTGAATATGCACGTTAGTGAGGCGTACGCCCCCTACTTGCTTATTCAAGGAATAATAAGGCGTACGCCAATTATTCCTTTATCCAAGTTTATTTAACGTATTTTAGTCAGAAGTCGATAATTTGAGCAATGTGGCGTACGCCAATTATTCAAATAATCAAGAGATAGCGAGGCGAACGCCTCCCATCTTTTATCATCCGAGGTTTAAATTGTAAAAGATATGTTTAGATGTTTGCATGTGATTTGCAAAAATAGTTTGTATTTGAATTGGTAGGTTTGGATTTGGTATGTTTGGAAAGTCGATGATTTGAGCAATGTGGCGTACGCCAATTATTCAAATAATCAAGGAATGCTGAGGCGTACGCCTCCCATTCTCTATTGAAGTTTAAGTTGTTTAATTTGCGAATTTGTGTTTGATATAAAAGATGATTTGAATTTATTTGATTGTAGTTTTGAGTTAATGACGAAGATTCGGGCAATGTGGCGTACGCCAATTATTCGAATAATCGAAAGATAGTGAGGCGTACGCCTCCTATCCTTTTATTATCTGAAAATTTAGAATTAAATGGTTGTAGAATTTGTGTTAATTTAGAAGATGTGATTTGAATGTGTGTAATCATGGTTTTAAAATAATTTGAATTTAGCACCTATATTTGATTTGGAAAAGTGATTTGAAATTGTGTGATTTAAGATTTAATCGGGTGACAAGAACTCGCGCAATATGGCGTACGCTAATTATTCGAGTAATTGAGAAATAGTGAGGCGAACGCCTCCTATATCTTTTTCATCCCAAAATTTATGTTAAGCGAGAAAGTTCTTTTGAAATTGAATGGTTTGAAAAAATGTTTGAATTCATGTTTATGAATGAAATGAATTTTATTTTGTGTAAAAAAGCCCAAGAGTAAGCTATGTGAGGTTGATGGCGATGCGAAGAGCAATCGACTTACAAGGGTGTTTTAAAATGGGTTTGACTCTTAAATCAAGAATTGTGGTTTGTGCTTTTTGAAATTAGTTTGGATTGATGATGAATTGAATTGGTTTGAATTTGTTTGAAATGATCATGGATTGATGATGACATGAAATGGTTTTTGTTTGAAGTAATATGAAGTTGTGAGAGTGTGAAAGAAGTTAATAAATTTCTTTTTTTAACAAAATTAACTTATTAAAACTTGGTTAAATCGGGTAATTGAATTAATTAAAATTAATTATCAAAATTATTTAATTAAATCAAATAATTAAGTTAATTAAAATTGATTAATAAAAATTAAACTAATTACAAATTTTAATCAATCAATTAAATCAAAAGAGGGAAATAAATAACAATGTCTATTCAATGGAATTAGTAACAATGTGCTCAAAACCGGTTAAGGCGGAGTGACAATATGGTTAGTGTCATACGCGATATCGTAACACGGTGAAAATGTTCAATTAATATATTTGGAATTTTGGCGGTATATCCGCATGAAGTTACCGGATCCGTGGATTAAAATCCGATTAATCACCTCTTAGTTATATCCAAGTTACTCTCAATGTGTTTATGAATGTTTATGCTATACTATCATCCAAATCGATTTGCTATTAGGAACATGAGTCTACATGGCATGATGAAGTATAATAATCAAATTAATTTATTCTAAAGGAAACCAAGAACTTCCACACATTATGATGAAGGTGAATAAAAAAGCATTAACAAATGACAGTACTTTAAACCACATCCAGAATTCACACATCGCATCCAGAATTTACACAAGGAAGGCCGTGTTCCAGGACCTAAAATATAAACAAAAATTCCTTAACCAAGATCTGGGAATATATAATCAACAAAGCTACCTCATGTTCCTAACTTTACAATCATCAATATTTTGGATAAAAATGAAGCAGAGATTTGAAAATTCACAGATGTAATCAAAGCCGAATTGTGACCGAAATCGTGATATGTGAAAACTATGGATGATGTTCTGCAACGGTTTTAAACATACAGCTTCAAGCAGCGGGATTGGATCATGTTTATCGAAAACACCAGAAGAAGATAATTGCAGCGTACAAATAAATCAACACATACCAACGCAACCGTTTCGAAATCAAAATCCGAATGGTAACTACCACAAACAGTATGATATCAAGGCAAATTGTGATGCAAACCGTTACCGTAACCGACACACAAAGTTAACTACACATTCTACTTTGTGCAACAGATTTTTAAACCAAAATGCTTCCACAATGTAATGCATACACTGAATCCAAATACCAGTTTACAACAGCAGTGTTTCAATAATGTTTACATGGATACTAGCTTATAACAGTAAAGAACATAAGCAAAAATTCGACAAAAACGCAACGATTTTGAGTCAAGAATATGCCATAACAGTGCACTCATCACATAAACAAGTCTAAAGATAGTGTTACCAACCGAATCGATCATCGTGATGAATTTGTTGAGGGGAGCACGGGTCGTTGTGGAACCTTACGAAAAATGATGAAGATGATGTTGGCCTCGGATGGAAAATCTTTTACGGTCGAAGCAGATGGTGAATTCACAAGCCAGTCCATAACCTAGAGCCAAGCTTGCATATCCCTGTTTTGATGTCTCTTTTAGAACTCACAGTTCTGTTAACGTTCTTCCCTTCATTCTCACAACAAGACTCCATAACTTACAGCTACTAAAATCACCTGCAAAAACAGCATCCACAAGTGGAAATAAACTGCAACAAACGTGAGTCTTAGAAACAGTGGGTCGATATTTGCCGAAAGAGGGTATGAGCGATGGAAGATGGGGTTTGCGAAGGGAAAAGAAATCGGAAGTTTGAAGGTTGGGGTTCGTGAGGGTGAGCGGCGGCGTTTGTAGGTGATTGGGTGGTTCAGAGGCGTGTGGATGGTTGAGTTTTGACAGTGGTGGTGAGGTCGCGATTTTGACGGCGGATTTGGATGAAGGTGAACGGTGAGTGTTTGTTGGATTGTAGTTGTGATATGGTGGAAGACGGAGGATTTCTCGTCGGAAGATGATGGAGGAGAAGATGAAGGGGTTGAAGGTCCTGAGGTTGATGGAAGGAGGCAGAGGCGAAGTTTTGTGGTGAAGGCGATGAAGGCGTGGCGGCGGTGAAGGTGTGAGGTGAGTGGGTTTCGGTTGGTGAGCGGTTTTGTGTGGAGGGAGGGTGATGGAGAAGGTAAGAGGGTTTGGTGTTTGTGATGATGGGGGTTGTAGTTGGAGGCGGAAGGAAGAAGATGATGACGGCGATTGAGGGTTTTCGTGAGGAATTTGTTGTGAGTGTGAGGTGTGTGTTTTTGCTGAGAGTGTGAGAGGAAACGGAATGGGAAGAAAGGTACGTGTAGTGAGTGTATTTGTTGTGAGTGGATTGTGAGTGGAGAGTGAGATGCTGAGTGTCAGTTGGTGAGAGATAAATGAAAGGGGGCGCGTAGAGTGAGAAAGGTGGGAGACGATAGTGAGTGTATTTGTTGTGAGTGGATTGTGAGTGAAGAGTGAGATGTCACGTGAAAGAGTGAGAGGGCAATGAAAATGAGTGCTGAGTTTTTTTTATATTACTATTTTTTAATTTCATTTACTTTAATTATTAGTTTAATTTCTAAATTCTAATTGGATAAAAAAATGAAGTAAAGACATGAATATCCCTATTTAATTATTTTGAATGTTTTGGCGAAAGAAATAAAATTAAAACGACTAACAATAAATAACAGTCGGGCAAAAATTTACTTGAAAAATTAAATCGGACACACTAAAATGATCAGCACATAATCTACTTATTGAAAAAAATACAGTGTTTCTTCAAATTCTGAAATAAATTTGCACCGATTAAAAGGCTCAGGCGGGTCAAGATATAACCAAAACAGTCACTGCTGATTTTGCCTGTTCTTGAGAAATGATTCAACTGATCGGTCTGTATTCTCAATAAATTTATCCTGACTGACATTTTAGGTATTATTCATGATGGAATGTATGTCATGCTATGCATATGATGAAAAAATAAAAATGAAATCAATTCTGTGAAAATTTAAATATGCCCGGACAAAATTGGGGTATGACAGGTTCAACACGCTTTTCTTCTTGATCTTTTATTATGTCTTCCGAATGAACACCTGCACCATCAACAATAATACCTTACCCGACAGTTTTGGGATAAGATTCATCAAAGGAAACATGCACGGATTCTTCAACAATAAGTAACATTTTGTTGTATACTCTATATGTTTTACTAGAATGAGAGAATCCGAGAAAGATACCTTCATCGACTTTTGAGTCAAATTTACCAAGGTTTTCTTTACCATTGTTTAATACAAAGCATATACATCCTAAGACATGAAGATGTGAAACATTAGACTTCCTTCCCTTTAGCAATTCATAAGGGGTTTTGTTTAGAATAGGACGACTGAGTATCCTATTCAATACATAACAAGCCCTATTTATGGCATCGGCCCAAAAATATTTAGGAAAGCCGTTTTCATTGATCATAGTCCTTCCAAGCTCTTCTAAAATTCTATTTTTACGTTCCACTACTCCATTTTATTGTGGAGTTCTTGGAGCAGAAAAATTATGATCAATACCGTTTGTTTCACAAAATTCCTCAAAGAGGTGGTTTACAAATTCACCTCCGTGATCACTTCGAATAGTAACTATGCTAGTGTTCAATTTGTTTTGAGACATCTTGGAAAACTTTTCAAAAGCAGAAAAAGTGTCACTTTTACTTGCTAAGAAGATAGTCCAATAAAATATATAGTAGTCATCTACTATAACAAAACCATAGTAGTTTCTACCTAGACTTTTAATTCTAGATGGCCCAAAAAGGTCCATATGGAGAAGTTCAAGGGGTCTCGTTGTGGAAACAATATTTTTAGATTTAAACGAGATCCTTGTTTTCTTTCTCATTTCGCACGCATCACATAAGTGATCTTTTGAAATTTTGATTTTGGGAAGACCAACTACTAGATCTTTTACGGCAACTTTATTTAGCAAGTCAAAGTTGACATGCGCTAATCACCTATGCCAAAGCCACGAGTCTTCACTCATGGAGACGAGATATTTAGCGCTAGTCAAAGATACTTCATTCAAGTTAATCATGTATACAATATTTTCCCTCCAGCCCTTAAGCACATCATTCTTAATATCATTATGTTCAATCATGCAACAATCTTTTGAAAATGAAACTTTATATCCTTTATCACATAATTGGCTAATACTAATGAGATTGTGCTTAAGGTCTTTAACTAAAAGGACATCTGAGATAGTAGTAAAGGAGGGATTACATACACTACCTTTTCCGAGTATAGCCCCCTTGTTATTATCACCGTAGGTTACAAAGCCTTTCTTCTTAGCCAAAAGTCAAAGAACAAGGAAGTGTCACGCGTCATGTGTCTTGAGCATCCACTATTGAGAACCCATGTTCTCTTCGTATCCTCAAGACATTCCACATACAAATTTAAACAAGGGAAGGAGGTACCCAATTTTCATTGGGTCCTAGTGTGTGAGTGAAACTTTGGTTGTATTTGGGCAACCATTGAAAAATGCCTTTAGGGACTAGAAATCTCCTAAATCGACATTTAGGAATAGTATGTCCCATTTTGCAACAATATAGACAATTTAAGTTAGGATGAGAGTTGCTTTTGCTAACTTGATCATTTACCACATAAGTGTATTTTTGATAAGGATTATTCATGTTACTTCTAAAATGTGATTGATCAATAGCAAAGGTAACTTTAGGTTGTAAAGCCTTGTCTAATTTGGCTTGAAGAGTTCTAACCTCTCTTTGCCAAATGTGACAGGTTTCACATCCAGACCATCTAAACCAAAATCCCTTATCATCTTCAGTTTTTCCATTAGTTACCTCTATCATAGATTTCTTGAGAGTTTCTAATTCCTTTTCGGAATCAGAAATCTTTTCTTCTAAATAACAGAAAATTTTCTTATTTGAGGCTAGGCGTTTGAAAGCTTCCTTGGCCTCATTGTGTAGAGTACTAAAGGCATTTTGCAAATCACAATAAGATATTTTATCAACATGATCATATTTAGAATGACTTACATTCCTTTTCTTCTTTCGATGACTTTAAGACAAAGGTTGGCGTTTTCTTCTTCATTACTTGAGTTATCATCGCTTGAGGACTCACTATCGCTCTCCCATGCAATGTATGCTCTTCTAGCTTTGCTAGATTTGTTGTGACATTTGTCTTTTCTTTGTCTTTCTTCAGCAAGGGATAATCCGACTTATAATGATCGGCCTTTCCAAAATTAAAGCATGATCCTTTTGACTTAGTTGTCTTACCTTCCTCTTGATTCGAGAATTTTGATTGTCTTCTATAGTTGATAAGATTTTTATCTGAATGTTGGACTTCATTCTTTCTAAGGTATCATTTATACCTCCTAACGAACAGCCCCATGTCTTCATTTGAATCTTTATCGTCATCACTTGATTCACTCTCACACGCATCATTGGTGGATGACTTGTATCTTGAAGTCTTTAAAGTGATAGACTTCCTTTCGGTGTCCTTAGCTTTCTCCTTCTTTTCCTTCTTTTGACTCTTCTCATGTTTCTCAAGGTTCATGAGCTCTTTCTCATGCTCTTGAAGCTTGCCAAACAATGTTGTCATGTCCAATGTTCTTAGATCATTGGCTTCCTTAATCATGGTGACCTTTGGTAGCCAATCCCTGTTAAGACATCTCAAGATTTTATTAGTAGCAACATCATTAGAGGTAGTTCTACCAAGAGAATTTAACCGATTGATTAGATGAGAAAATCTCTTTTGCATATAGGCAATGGTTTCACCATCCTCCATATGAAAAAGGTCAAACTCTTGAGTTAAAGTGTTGATGCCAGCTAGTTTAACATCATTGGTTCCCTCATGGGTAATTTGTAATGAGTCCCACATAGCTTTAGCACTAGTACAATGGGAAACCCTATAATACTCATCAACATCTAAGGCAACAATGAGCATATTTCTGGCTTTCAATCATAACTATACTTTTTCTCATCTTCTTTATTCCATTGTGCTTCAGGTTTAGGTTTAACAAAACCATCCACATTGGTCATGGTTATTTCCATAGGACCATCTTGGATGACTTTCCATACTTTCTTATCAATAGAGTTGATATGGATACACATACAATCTTTCCAATAACTATAGTTTTCACCAGAAAAAATAGGCTCCCTATTGTACGCCCCTTTTAGGATTGTTACTCATTTTCTAAAAAGTTATATGTGAAGCACTAGATGAACCGACGCTCGTGATATCACTTGTTAGACGATAGTACCGATCTAGAGGGGGGGTTAAATAGATCAGTTTTTGAAATTTAGCGCTTTTTAAAAATGTTTTCAGCGGTTGCGAAATCACCCTAGATTATAATCGTCTAAACGATCCGTTAATGGAAAGATCGGATATGCGTGAAACCGAATGGAATAACTAAGATAAAGATAATCAACAACTATCTAAATCAATCGATTAACCACTATAATCCTTGATACCGTTACCTCTAATAATGCTTAAACACAATAAGAGATCAAGTAAAATATTACTAGATTTATGTGAGATTAATTTTATCGAACACTTGGTGTGCACTCCATCCCAAGTTTCAATTTCACTCAAATTGAATGTGCAGAATTTTACTCAGTTGCAATCAAAGTGATTGCACCAATTTATCGAACAATTACCATGCACAACAATCAAGCGATATTGATTTTACTATTAATTTCATACAAAACGTAATTAATGCAGAATTTAAAGAGTTAAGAGACAGAGAGAACAAGACTGGATTTGTTGAGGCAGTTCCCCTATCGTCCTTGCTTAGGGTACGTCTGCCCTCAATTATAAATCTAGAATTGAGATGTTTTTATTAACACGTTGCAAAGTCAATACAAGAGAACAAATGGTCACCACCAATCAACCCTTAGAGTTGTTGCAGATCCTATTTATTCTCTCCCCTTAATTCGAGTTGAACCAAGTCCTTCAAGCGCTTCGAACAAACCTCTGGTTACCGCTACCTTATTGCAAGAACGCCACGTTCTCCAAAACTTTAGCTCGACTGATATCGAACGTAAGTCGCTTAAACCCTAAGCTTTCTTCACAATCCTCCAGTTACCATTACTTGTTTGACCAAACCTTCCGTTCTTCAAACTTTTCACTCGGTTGAATTTGCAAAGCAAAGGTTTGTGAAAAAAACCCCCAATTCTTGGAGGACAAAACCCCAATGGTTTTATTCAAGAAAAACCCACACAAAGCCTCAACCCAAACCAAGATAATCCAATCTTATTTGGACGTTATCACAACAACAATGCACAATGCTCAACAAAGATTATTATGTGTGATTATTGAGAAATGCAATGAAGAATGAAGATGATGAGAACTTTGGTGTATATCTTTCACTTTTCTTGTTTTAATATTGAAGAAGAGACTCTAGAATATTTATATGATGCATGGACAAAGTAACAAACATAACATAATAATTTTGCAAAAAATGCACAGTAGAAAATTGAGTGCCGACAGCGACCAGTCGACCTGTTCACACAATTGAGTCGACTCAAACAGGGTTTTTCCAGAGTTGAGTCGACTCATGACTCGACCTGTTCAGACCCATGGCAACATGGTTCAAATGAAACAGCCAATGAGTCGACTCAAACAACTAATGAATTGACTCAAACAGGGGATGAGTCAAATCAAACAGTTTTTTCCAGAGTTGAGTCGACTCATGACTAGACCTGCTCAGGCCCGAGAGTTACGCTCCTAGTCATGAGTCGACTCATAGTTCTACTGCTCCAAGTTATGAGTCGACTCATTGACTCGGCCTGTTTAGACCCAAGAGTTACGCTCCAAGTCATGAGTCAACTCAAAATTCTTAAACTTTCAAAAATGAGTTTTTGATATTTTGGTCAATTCAAACCATTTTCTTATGAACCTAAGGTACCAATGATGGTTAAGTGCATTATTCACATCTATGAAATTCTCATATATGCATGGACTCATTTCACTTATACTTTGAGCATGTTGGAGGATGAATGCATTATATGATATGATGACACTGTCCAAAGCACACATTATGAGCAACTAAAAAGGTTTGACATCATTAAAATAAGGACAAGGGATCTTTGCCCTCACAATATTTGCATTTAAATTGTTTTTAAATTTGTATTTCTAATTATGTACATTTGAGCATTCATATATTTGTTCATGCATTATTTAACATTCCATTCATGATAGTTTTGATCACTTAATTTTGTTTGTTGAAATGTTGTTGCATGTATATTTGCATGTTTTTATTCATGTAGCATGTTTATCTTCGTGTTTTATAATGTGTAATCTTCTTAGATTTTTAGCTCGTGTGTTCATATGTAATCATTTATCTTTATTGTTGGTTTTTAGGTGTTTTAGACTCATTACCATCTATCTCTTTTTGATATTGTGAATGGGGCAAAAGTTGTAATGTGAGTCTAAAATTGTGTTATGCGTTTTATAATGTTGTGTGTGTGTGTGTGCAGTGTTTTAAGGGAGCTCAAATGTTTATTTTCTTTGGCTCAAAGTCGACTCAATTCTAAGTGAAATTTTGCCAAGCATAGAAACGGGGGATACTGAAGTTGCATGTCTCTAATATATTAAGGGGGAGAAACCCAATACGGTTTTGTTACTTGTATTTTACGCTTTCGGCTCGTTTATTATTGTTTATTGAATATCCTTCATAATTGCATATTTTCTAATCAAGTTTTGAATCGATTCGTTGTAGCATGCATAATTGTATTGTTTGTATTTGAGTATGATCACAATTATTTTAGTCAATTGCTTGAACTAATGGAACAATAACCATATTTGAAGTTTCTTCAACTAATGTGGGAAGTGAAATCTCAAACTTTTCTAAAAATTGAGAATTGGTGTGTATGACTCAAGTCACTCACATTTTATGACTCGAATCAAATCAAATAGAGGAAAGCAGGATGATTTTGGTTTTTGTGAATCAAATCACAGTTTACACATGATTCAAATTATGCAACTCTATGAATCGAATCACGAGTTGAACATGACTTGTGTAGTAGGGTATTCGTTACCATTAGAGATATTGACTAAATCCAAGGTAAACCATACAAGTCGAGTCGCCACCGCACTTTTATTTATCCAAAGGAATGGTTAGAAAGCGAACAAAAACCTAAAAGTTTTATCGAATCAAAAACTAGTAAAAATGTCAGAGATCTGGGTAAGGGGGTTGGTTATGCAATGGGAAGGTTTTAAGCACCCAAAACATCCTAGGTACTCCTAGGGAGCCCTTTTCATGAGTGTTGTTCTAGTCTAAAGGGTGTAGGTATATCTGAAGTACTATTTACTAAAAGGAAGGTTAAAAGAAAATGACTCGCAAGGATGTCGCATCCACTGCCTACGTATCTCATCTGAGTATGAGAATCAGAGTCTTCGTAGCTCGGCTACCTATGGGTTAAAGAGAAGTGTGCTCGGTAAGACGTCGCATCTTATGCCTACGTATCTCATCTGGAATGAGAATCAGAGCAAAACGTAGTTCGGCTAACTAGGGGTTAAGGATTGCCATCTGAACATGGACTTATAAAAGAGGACACCAACTGTGTCAAAGGAGGGTGGGCCGTGTGTTCAACGTCCTAGCAGTAGGTGTCGCAGCTCGCTGAATCGAGTCTTAGGCAGTTACCTCTTTGCAATAGAACGGACTGACATGCCACAAGATCGGAGGCGCACGGAAGGTCTAAAAATGGGGAAGCTCTACTCTAGAGTTATCATGCAATATGGACCTATGTGTTAGGATTTACAAATGGGAACATCTACCTAATGTTAGCATGCAAAGAATAGGGGAATTCTACCTATGTTATCATACAAAGGGTTCTACTTAATGAGTGCTACCTAAACGGAACAAGAGTCGACGGATGGAGCACGGAGAGGAGTTACGGATAAGGGTAGATGGCGATGCCGGAGGTAATCGACTTATAGGTAGATGGCGATGCCTGAGGCAATCGACTTATAAGAGGATGGATGAATGCGTGTTGGTTCTGTTAAGTTATGAAAATGATTACTCGACGTTGGATCGAGCTTTTGATCTTATTTTGAAATGGTTATCGGATGTTCGTTTTAATTCTTGTATTAACAGGTGACTAAAGAAATAAAGAAATAAATATTATACACTTTATGGGAGAGGGGTACATTTGTTATGAATGAGGATTGTTCATGGCAAACAAACAATAAGAATATATGCCTCATACATCATACAAGTAGGCAACAATTATCAATCAGATCGGATAAATAAACAATATATAATCAAACCAAAGAATCAAATAATGGAGCATTTAAACAATGCATGGGAGTATGAACATGTTAAATAATCAAGCAATAGAAAGCATGAATGAGAGAAACAAGTATAAAAGATAACAAATGAATCAAACAGATGAAAATATGCACACGAAGGGTCCACTGAATAATTTAATCAGGAAATAAGGTAAGGACCAAATAAAATCAAGGTAAAAGGCCTCTAATATATGGCATATGAGATGAACGAGGGAGGATCAAAAGATCTCTTCAATTGCCATAAGCAATCCCTAAGTCAAGCATCGATCATAAAGAAGTCAACTGAAAATTCAAGTCAACTTAAAAAATAACAAATAAATATCAAATTAATCAAGAAAATTATGAAAAATTAAACTAAATAAGGTGGGGTCAGGCCATCATCATCCCCCAAAAATATTTTAAAAATAACGAAAATTGGTACATAAATTAATTAAAATAAAACCGAGGTCAAACCAAAAGTCAATTAATGAGACTAGGTTAGAAATAAATCAAGAATAAATAGTAAATTAATCAATAAAATTATGAAAAATTAAACTAAATAAGGTGGGGTCAGTACATCATCATCCCCTAAAAAGATTTTAAAAATAATGAAAATTGGTATGTGAATTAATTAAAATAAAACAGAAGTCAAATTAAGAGTCCACCAACCAAAATAGGTCAAATATAAATCCAAAATAAATTGAAAATGTGAAATGAAATTCCAAGAAAAGGTCAGGTCGACCATGAGACAGTGGTCAACCTTCATCCCAAAAAACAAATGCTAACAATAATTTTAAATCATAAAAATAAAATCAATAAAAAAAAGTGTGTTAAAATGGACCAGTTAGAATAAATAATTAAAATAAAATATTAATAAAAAAAACGAAAATAAAAATTATATAAAATTAAATAAAACGTTAAGAAAAGTGAAAAATATTTTTGGGTAATTTAATGGACGAAGAAAATATTTTAAATAAGAAAAAGAAATATGAAAATGGAAGGATTAATGGTGATGAACATGGTAAGCAAGCGCAGATATATCAAAACATGGCCATGGAAGAGATGATTACCTAATGGAAAATAGAAGTGGAATGGAATCTGATATGTGATGAAGCTTTGCCTCCTTGCCACGAAATTCCAATGCTCCTTTAGGGTTAGGGTTTCAGCTTTTTAAATAGGGTGGATTAGGTGTTCTCATGGGCTTTTTAATAAGTGATTTATCCATAAGAATAAAAGTGTGAAGTGAGGTGTAAAATGTTGTTATTTTGGGTCAAACTTAAGTGAATGGATGTCCAATGGATGGCCAAAAGAGGTAAAAAAACGTGACTGGTTTGTGCAGCATGCTTAGAAAATCTGATTGGGCCAGCCAGGCCCAAAATCTGCCTAGAAAATCAAGTCATGGTGCCCACTTTAAATGAATGTATCTCTCAAACCACGGATCCAAATGAGATGATTCCAAACGGATGTGAAAGATGACATGGCAAGTTACAATTGTTGTGAAGAAAGTATTTTCAAATAATGCCTTGAAGTGCAAGAAAACTGGTCAAGAAGTCTTGACAAAGTGTCCTAAAATTTGACTAAGCATAACTTTCTCAATTCTAATCCAAATGGAGCAAACTTTATATCTCTAGAAAGCTTGGAACAATTGGAACAACTTTCATGTTGGAGAAACTTTCAAATGGAGCTTTTATCTTGATACAAAATGGGCTTAAAGTGAGTGCAACGATCATGAAAACTTGCCCTAAATGGAAAGTCAACCATTTCCAAATTAAGTAATTTTTCCAATTCCTGATTAAATGATGAATCCATGATCCAACCTTGATAAAATTTCACATGTAGGGTCCCCTAGGCATGGATTTTGAGATTCCACTCTCAAAATGTCAAGAGTTGACTTTTTTGGCCCCACAGTTGACTTTTCCCAAACTATCTGATTCCCGATGCCATTGATCAATTGAAGCACTTCTAGCTCAAATAAAGAGCTGATTTTTTGTATGTAGACCCTTGTGGACATATGGAGGGCCATGGAAAAGAGTTTCACCCAAAGAATCAGAAATAAACTGATTTTATACCAAACCCTAGTTTTAGGGCAAAATGATCAGGAACTGATTGCACTGATTGCCAATGGATCTTTCTGAGATAATTGTGAATCTTCCCAGGACAAGATGCCTCTCTAATCATGACATGGATTATCTCCTCTACTTCCAACCAAACATTGTCTATTGCAGGTAGCCATGAAACCCTAATTTCTGATTAAATCTAGATGAACACTCTGATAGCTTTGAATCCTTCACTGATGAACTGAGGACCATAATAAGATACTTGGACCCCCCTGAGACCTTTGAGACTTGTATACTTAGAAAATGAAGTCCAATTCCCAATCTTGCTTTATGTGGGCTCCTTCTGTTAAGGAGTGATCGATCAAAACCTGATCTCCATGTCACTAATGCAGTATGCAATGAGTATGACCTAATATGATGCTAATGAAATGTAAAACATAATCGTACGCTTTCAGGAAAAATGAAGGGTAAATTTTGGGGTATTACAGTTGCCCCTATTCAATCAACTGGAAACCCGAAAGGAAGATAACAACGGCTTTCGCACTTTCGAGGTATCAAGTGATTGAATACGATAAAAGCCCGAAAATTTACACTGAAGTGAAAAAATGAAGTAACAATGCCTGTCAGAATCGGCCAAGAGGTGGTCTTGAAAAATAATCCGTCTGGTACGGTGAGAGTCGGTCTGAACACCAAAAAAAGAATGTTAGCCTGAATACCAAAATAAATGGTAACATAGAAATAACCATGGCCTGAATGCCGCTCATCAATCTGGATACTGGAAATGACTTCGATCTGAGCATCGGAAGATACTTGATTATCAAACATCGGTCTGAACACTGGGAAACTGGCCTGAATATCACTTCGGTCTGAATACCGGGAAACTGGCCTGAATGTCACTTCGGTCTGAATACCGAAAAACTGGCCTGAATGCAACAAGTTGCATCGACCTGAATGTCGGAAACTTCTTCGATTTGAACATCGGAAAACTGGCCTGAATGTGTAAGACCCCTATTTTGGCCCTAAGATCCCTCATGGCATCATAACATTGCATTTGCAAAGCCTCAAGGATCATAAGCATCTTGGTTCCCTTTGCCTTTGGGTGGGACCTCTTGTGAGTGGTTTAAGATCACCAAGCATGCTTGAATTGTATATTATTGCTTTTCTCATTTTGTTTACTAACCAAAAGCATAAAAATATGTCACTAACATCTTTTGTTTGTAGCTTGAGCAATCACAAGATCTAAAAGCTTCTAGGTGATCCTTTGTGCAATGATATGGCCAAGAGAAGATGAAGGCAAGCATGGCAATGGTCCCCAAATCTCTCATCCATCAAATATGCCTCCCTAGTACCTCAAGTCATCATTTTGATCAAAGCAAATCAAAGGGTTTGAAGTTTGTGTCCCAAAGAGCCCTAATTCATCTGTGTACCAAGTGTGCCTTGCTCATGAAGCAACCTCAGCCCATGGTCAAATACAATCAAGGTAAGTTCTTTAATTCATCATTTCATGCATATTTGAACTTATTTGAGTGTCTTCAATCATCAATTCATCAATATATGAGTTGTGGACTTGAGAAGTTGATCAGTCAATTCATCTAACTATTTTGAAATGCACTGAGACCTAACTTTTTATGTGTTGGTCAAATGGAGATGATCACAAAAGAAAACATGTTCTTAAGGACAATACGAACAACTTTCATGTTCATAAAAAATTTATTTGAAGCTTGGAAGGTGATCTACCATTCCAATACATTATAGGTCATTTTGATTGAAACCCTAATTTTGGGTCAACTTCCCAAGAACATAACTCATTTATTTTTTATGCTTTTGAGGTGGGATCAAATGCATTGGAAAGCTTAAGATGTCTACTTCAAATGTTATGTTGAACAAAATTTCAAAATATCAAAATAAATACATGTGATAATGCAAAACATTATAGGTCACTTTGGACCAAATGCATTGAAAGGCAAAAAGTCCAACTTCAAGTGCCTATAACTTCTTCACCAAAAATCCAAATGATGAAAACTTTAACTCCATCTTGATTTTCCTGAAAAGATCTACAACTTTGATGTTGGAGGTTTTTCCATTTGAGGCTTGCATCATCAGAACAGAAGGGCTTGAAGTTGGTTCATTTTGACTGAATTCTCAAAGGCATGTTTTGCACTATGAACTTCATGGCCAGTTTTCATGAATTTCCACACTTCAAATGAGTTTTTGTCCAACATAACATTTGTTCCTTATGTCAAGACCTTTCAAACCATTACCCAGATGCTTATGTTTGGATTTTCTAATTGGCATTTTCGAAGAGATTAAGTTTTAGGCACAATTATGCAATCCATGATGTAACTTCATACACAAGCCATTGCCTTGCAAATCAGACGTCCAAACTTCCTCCACACAAGCTTAGCATCCGTTTGCACCAGGTTTTGGGCCTCACATGCGCCTGTACAGGCCCATGCATGGAGGACCCAATTCTCATGCACACGAATTCTTCATGACTTTGCATCAGCTCCATCTATAAATAGAAGGCATTGCTCACTTCAAAACACAACCTAAGGGCGCCTGAAACCCTGCTGAATTGATTCCCCAACCTCTCACTAAAGGAACAATCTCAATTTGCTCTCAAATTTCAGATCTAAATTTTGATCTCCTCGATTGAAATTTCAGATCTAAAGTTCCTTAGCCTTCATCCACTTCATCCAGAGATCACACTGCAAGCTTGAACATCAAGAATTTGTGCTCCTAAGTTCTCCATTTCAGAGGTTTACTTCAAACTTTGATCTCTTCGAATCTCATTATACATTGCTTATTTCTTGTTATTGTGGTGTTGTCTGAAGTCCTCTTCATAGAGGCAATTGTTCTGAGCCTTGAATTGTTGAAATCCATGAAGTTCAGCATGAACACCATCTTTTTCTCCTTCTGATTTCTCTTACTATAGGGATCTAGAAGAGAAACTAATGGTACAGGGGTGATGTACATCACCCCAACTTTCCAATGATACGAGGATCGCTCGTTTTCACTAAGTTTTTTTTCTCTACAACTCTCACCAGAAAATGCAACCTCGCCGGAGAAGACGGTGGTGTACACCACCGTCTCTTTATCAGATCAAATCTGAGCCATCAAATGCGTTTTCCCGATCTAATCGTGGCCATCAATTGTTATGACTTATTTTAATGCCTCGTGTGTCTCATTGACTAAGGCTTATGGTGAGCGTGCGCATGTGGAGCGTTTGATCCTCCACGTCAATTAATGAAACCTCATCCAACGCCTCTCCTTTTTTCTGATTTTCTTAATTTCCATTTTATTTTCTTTAATTCCTTTTTATTTCAAAAATTCATAACTCTCTCATTTTTAATCCAAAAAATATGGGACCAATGGCATTATTTCTCTTTTTAATTCTAGTTTCTAAAAATGATTTTTAATATTTTTTTTTCATCCTTTGATATTTTTTGTGAATTTTCTCTTTTCTGGTTATTTTTAATTCATTTTAAATAGTTTTTGATATTCAAAAAATACCAAAATATTTTCTCAACCTCTTTGAATGATGATGGATCTATGAAAAATATTCTCATCAATTTTTTAATTGATTTGAGATTTATTTGAGATTTTAGTTCAATTAGGTTATTTTTATTCATTTTTAATTGATTAAAAATAGTTTCTGACTTTTAAAAATGCTGAAATTTTTTGTCAAACTTTGTTTGACCTTGTTGGACTTGGGATAAATTGCTTGGACTTTCCAAAGTTGATTTGAAGTGATTTTGAAGTTTGACCTTTCTTTAATATTTTAATTCAAGTTTATTTTGAATATTAAAAATGCCAAAAAATATTTTTTTCATCTCTTGACTCCCATTCTTCATCTCACTTCTGTTTTTGATGGTGGACCATGATCCTCAATGTCATTGGTCAACGCTTGTTGATTGGTACATGCCATTTCATTTATTGCACTTTATTCTTTTCATTTCCATTATCCTTCTTCTTCTTCTTCTTTTCTTTTTTTGATCAATGAGTTAAAGGTTGATAAGTTAGCATTGATTAGGGAGGTTTAATCTTTCTTGATTCAAATATAATTCATCTTGATCAAATGATCAAGTGAATGGCTTTGCATTAAGGATAGATTGCTTCCTAAATCATGCAAAGGACTTAAACCAATACAAGATCATTTCCCATTTTCTTTTTGGCATGGCAAGTTGTTGGAACTTGGTTCACTAATCAAGACTTCTATCTTGTGTTGTTGCCTACATTATTATTGACCGGCCTCAGATAGTTGTGACTTCTACATAAGTCCAATTACGATTGCTTAACATAGCGCTAAATTTGCCTTATGACACATTAACTACTAACATTAACCCTTGACTATTAACATTTAATTCTTGCTCTTTACTTTTATGCAATTTACTATTCTTGCACATATTATTCATTTGTTTTTCCCTTTGCTCACTTGAGCACATGTTTATGTTAATGCAATTTGCCTTTTGCTCACTTAAGCACATGTTTATGTTAATGCAATTTGCCTTTTGCTCACTTGAGCACATGTTTATGTTAATGCAATTTGCCTTTTGCTCACTTGAGCACATAATTGTGTATATATATTATTATCATTGCTTGTGTTTTGTTTTGATTGTTGTGGACCAAATACAAAGAAATGGACAAAATGGACTTAGACTTTAGGACTTTCCCTATGCAAATTTGGAGTCAAAGAGCAACTAGGCATTGGGCCTTTAGAATGCTTAATGTGGAAGAGAACTTTGAAAGGACCAATCTCTAAAACTCTTTCTTATTCATTCTTGATTGTTTGATGGAACCTTTTAATGTGTGTGTTCTTGTGCTAGGGATCCCAACATTGAGCCTAAGTGAGGACCATTACCATGAGCTTCTAAGAGGGAGGGATCCAAAATACCTTGAGGAGCTTTCTAAGAGTTCATTTGATTGTTGATTTGCTTGAGTTTATGCTTATGTGATTGCTTATTCCAAAGGATGGGAGCTACTTGGATCATCAATATGATCTCAAGAGAGGAACTCCATTTATGGTTTTACTTCTTATCCCTCACCTCTTGTATGATTAGGACTTTAGCCATTCTTCTTCTTCTCTCCACTCTAACCCAAGCCAAAACTTTTGTGCAAACATCTAACATTTGTTTTCAACATTAGAAACCTAAGCCTTATGCTTTTGATTTTCAAACTTTCTCTTTTTAATACTTATTTGGAATTGAATCTTTAATCCACTTTGACCATATTTTGTAAATACCTCTCATTGGTAAATATAACCCATTCAAATGCCTTTTGTGGTTTCAATGGCCACTTCCTTAATCAAACTTTTCATAACCTTTAGCTATTAGGTTTGAGTTATACTTGTGGTAGATGTAATACTCACCTATATCCTTAGTGATGGACAATGAGTCTTCCATGCTTATTATAGGGTTAACCCCTCACTAGCATGTTGAAGCTATCCTCACATGGTGGATTTGTGGTTTTAGGTTGAGTTTTCTCCCTTGGATAACAAAAGACCTTAAGGCTTTTTAGACCAATCAATTCACCAACTCATTTTGAGATTTTTACCCCGAACTACAAGGTTTTGATCCTAATCTTTTTAAGATGGTACGTAGGAAATGGGTTTATCCATCCAAACACAAAATGTAAATAAACTTGTACATTCTTTTCTCATCTCTTCAATCATGTTTGCACAAACAAATTTTTCACAAAATACCAACCTTACAACAAAATGTGAAAAGGGCTCCCTAGGAGTACCTAGGATGTTTTGGGTGCTTAAAACCTTCCCATTGCATAACCAACCCCCTTACCCAGATCTCTGACATTTTTACTAGTTTTTGATTCGATAAAACTTTTAGGTTTTTGTTCGCTTTCTAACCATTCATTTGAATAAATAGAAGTGCGGTGGCGACTCAACTTGTATGGTTTACCTTGGATTTAGTCAATATCTCTAATGGTAACGAATACCCCGCTACAGAATGCCACTTCGGTCTGAATACCGAAAACTTGGTCTGAATGCCACAAGTTGCATCGACCTGAACTTCAGAAACTTCTTCGATCTGAACATCAGAAAACTGACCTGAATGCCACTTCGGTATGAATACCGGAAACTTGGCCTGAATGCCACAAGTTGCATCGACCTGAATGTCGGAAACTTCTTCGATCTGAACATCGGAAAACTGGCCTGAATGCCACTTCGGTCTGAATACCGGAAAACTTGGCCTGAATGTCACAAGTTGCATCGACCTGAACGTCGGAAACTTTTCGATCTGAACATCGGAAAACTGACCTGAATGCCACTTCGGTCTGAATACCGGAAACTTGGCCTGAATGCCACAAGTTGCGTCGACCTGAACATTGGAAACTTCTTCGATCTGAACATCGGAAAACTGGCCTGAATGCCACTTCGGTCTGAATAGGGAAAATGATAATTAAGGCGGCGTGTGGGCAAACGACCCCTGCTGGGAATAATAAAGATAATTCATGAACATTCTTCAGTCTGAGTACTGGAAACAACTTCTGGCTTATCACTTGGGATACCGAGAATGCCTTATGCTTTACATGCGTATGTTTGAATTTTTCAATGGTGTAATGCTCCATGAAAATGGAAATGCTACGCAATTTGGGAGGATGCAATGCAATATGATTCTATATGCAGGGATGTGAAATGCTTGATTAGAGAGAATGCCAAGCTGAGGCAAGGAATTCGGCTGGGGAAATGATCACCATATTTTGGACCCTGGCAAGGCTGTTGGAGATGCACAGCACAAAGAACTCTGTGGGGAAATGACCCGCCACACGGTGTTCTTGCAAATAACAAAATACCGAGGCTCTGACTAGGGAGAGAATGGCACTGAAAACTTGTTGTTGAGGAAAGCGACAGTGGTTCTGGCAACCATAATCTGCGAGAGAGACGACTCAACAGGGGAAGCAAACATCGATACGGTACCGAGATTCTTCTTCAAGGAAAGAGACCATGGGTCTAGCGTCGAGATCATCGATCTGGCATCGAACTCTAAGGAGCAGCCGCTTCTGCTGGGAAGATACAGTCTGGCACTATCAACTCCGCTAGGGATATACAGTCAGACACTGTCAACTCCGCTGGGGATATACAGTCTGACACTGTCGACTCTACTGGTGAATGTATAATCTGAAACAAATTCTTGGGGAAGTACAGCAGTGAGAGCCTGCTGGGGATTGAAGAATCCAACGCTCGGACCAGCTCTGCAGGGATAAGATACCAAATTCCAACTGTTGAGGAAAAACATCCGTGATCATTTGATGGGGACCTTAAGGAAATGCCCCGAGTGTACCTGTTATGAATAGACAATCCAAAGCACTTAAAATTTACAGCAATTTTCAATGTTTATTAAGCACGTACCTGTAAAGCTCTTATGTTTCATGATGCAATGTTTATCAAAAATTCGGACGTCATTTTTGCAAACAAAATAGTAAAATGAAAATGAACACAGAGATGTACTGAATAATATGATTTTATTGATTGAGTGGCCTCTAAATAGGTATTTACATCAGGAAGTAATCCCTGGAAAGAGGTAATTGCACAACAAATAAAACAAAAATTAATCTAATGGCAATGTGAAATGGATTTCTATCGGGTTCCAATTCTACTATGATTCGCTCGTCTTCAAGATCCTCCAGATGATCAGCTTTCCGAAAAAGGTGATTCGACTGTTTCCTATCCTTCGGAAGTTTCCGGTTATCGACACGAGATGATATTCAGAACTACTCAGAATGCAGCCATTCGCTTAATCCCTAACTTTTGCCAGGATCGCCCTTTTGGGTTTTCAATCCACCAGGATACCCATTTTTGCCTAAGTTGCCCTTTCAGGTTTTCAACTTACCGGGTGTACAATCTTTTCATTTTTTAATCCCTAACTTTTTCCCGAACCTTTTTCATTTTCTTGGTTCGCCGGGATGCCCATTTTTTTGCCTGGACTATTCTTTTTATCGTCCAACGGGTCTATTTTATGCAAAGTATTTTTTAACTGCGTCTGAGTTCACAGGGGAAGTGAAGTTTTCACCATCCATAGTTGCAAGCATTAAGGCTCCACCATCAAAAACCTTGGTGATAATATACGGTCCATCATAGTTAGGAGTCCATTTGCCCCTATGATCTGTCTGAGGAGGAAGGATCCTTTTCAACACCAAATCTCCGACTTGGAAGCATCGAGGACGCACTTTCTGATCAAAGGCTCTCTTCATCCGACTTTGATACAACTGCCCATGACAAATGGCTGCCATTCGCTTCTCTTTGATAAGACTCAGCTCATTGAACCTTGTCTGAACCCATTCAGCTTCGTCTAACTTGACATTCAGTAGGACTCTTAGAGAAGGAATCTCCACTTCAACAGGTAGGACTGCTCCCATACCATACACAAGGGAGTAAGGGGTTGCCCCGGTCGACGTACGTACTGAAGTACGGTACCCATGCAAGGCGAAGGGTAGCATCTCATGCCAATCTCTGTACGTAACGACCATCTTCTGCACAATCTTCTTTATGTTCTTATTTGCTGCCTCAACAACACCGTTCATCTTAGGACGATAAGGGGAAGAATTGTGATGTTGAATGTTGAAGTTCTTGCACAACTCCTTCATCATTTTGTTATTAAGATTAGAACCATTATCAGTAATGATTCTTTCGGGAATCCCATAACGACAAATGACTTCTTTCTTAATGAATCAGGCAACCACATGTCTGGTGACCTTCGCAAATGACGCTGCTTCGACCCACTTGGTGAAATAGTCAATGGCAACAAGGATGAAGTGATGCCCATTGGAAGCAGTCGGCTCAATCTTTCCAATCATATCAATGCCCCACATAGCAAATGGTCACGGCGAGGACATCACATTCAGAGGATTTGGCGACACATGCACCTTATCAACATAAATCTGGCATTTATGACACTTCCGAGCATATTTGAAACAATCAGATTCCATATTCATCCAATAATAACCCGCTCTCAACAATTTCTTAGCCATTGCATGTACGCCAGCATGAGTATCGAAGGAGCCTTCATGAAGTTCCTACATTAACATGTCCGCTTCGTGTCTATCCACGCATTTGAGTAAAACCATGTCGAAGTTCCTCTTATACAACACATCGTCTTTGTTCAAGAAGAAACTTCCTGCCAATCTTCTCAAAGTCTTTCTATCATTGTTGGATGCCCCTGCAGGGTACTCTTGATTCTTCAGAAAGCACTTGATGTCGTGATACCAGGGCTTGTCATCAACTACCACTTCAGCAGCAAACACATACGTGGCCCTATCAAGGCGCATAACATCAATCCTGGGAACATGGTTCCACCGAATCACCTTGATCATGGAGGATAGAGTAGTAAGAGCATCTGCCATCTGGTTCTCGTCACGAGGTATATGATATAGCTTTACTGTTGTGAATAAAGTCAACAGTCTTCTCATGTAATCTCTATAGGGGACCAGATTAGGCTGGAGAGTATTCCAATCACCATTCACTTGATTGATCACTAGAGCTGAATCTCCGAAGATGTCCAGAGTCTTGATTCTCAAATCAATGGCTTGCTCGATACCCAAGATACAGGCCTCATACTCAGCTTCATTATTGGTGCACTCAAAAGTCAGACGAGCGGTGAAAGGCATGTGGGCACCTTTCGGAGTGGTAATGACAGCACCAATTCCACTTCCTTTGGCATTGACGGCCCCATCAAACGTTAAAGTCCACTTTTCATCTGGATCAGGTCCCTCCTCAACAACTGGCTCTTCACAGTCTTTCATCTTGAGGAACATGATGTCTTCAGCCGGAAAATCAAACTTCATCGGCTCATAATCATCAATTGGCTGCTGAGCAAGATAGTCTGACAAAATACTCCCTTTGATGGCTTTCTGGGATGAATACTGGATGTCGTACTCTGTCAGTACCATTTGCCAACGAGCAACCCTTCCGGTGAGAGCTGGCTTCTCAAATATATACTTGACTGGATCCATTTTGGAGATCAGTAAGGTCGTGTGAGTTAGCATGTATTGTCTCAATCGCTTAGCAGCCCATGCAAGTGCACAACATGTCTTTTCAAGCATTGAGTATCTCGACTCGCAATCTGTGAATTTTTTACTCAGGTAGTAGATGGCATGCTCTTTCCTACCTGTCTCGTCATGTTGACCGAGAACACAACCCATAGAATTATCGAGTACTGTCAAATACATAATCAGCGGTCTCCCTGGGACTGGAGGCATAAGGATAGGAGGATTCTGCAAATACTCTTTTATTTTTTCGAAAGCCCTTTGGCAATCATCATTCCACCTGATGGCCTGATCTTTTCTCAACAATTTGAATATTGGCTCACACGTGGCTGTTAGGTGAGAGATGAACCTTGCAATGTAGTTCAACCTTCCTAAGAAACCACGGACTTGTTTTTCTATTCTTGGCTCAGGCATTTCTTGTATCACTTTCACTGTGGCCGGATCCACCTTAATCCCTTTTTCACTAACAATAAAACCCAGCAGTTTTCCAGATCTCACCCCAAAAGTACACTTGTTTGGGTTAAGCCTCAGCTTGAATTTCCTCAAACGCTCAAATAGTTTATGCAAATTCACCAGATGTTATTCTTCCGTCTGAGATTTGGCAATCATATCATCAACATATACCTCGATTTCATGATGAATCATATCATGGAAAAGAGTTACCATATCTCGTTGATATGTTGCCCCAACATTTTCAGACCAAACGGCATCACCTTGTAGCAGAAGGTGCCCCATGGGGTTATGAAAGTTGTCTTCTCCATGTCTTTTGGTGCCATCTTAATTTGATTATAGCCAGAAAAGCCATCCATGAAGGAGAATACCGAGAACTGAGCCGTGTTATCCACCAAAACGTCGATGTGAGGTAATGGGAAATCATCTTTAGGACTAGCTCTGTTCAGATCCCGGTAGTCAACACACATCCGTACCTTTCCATCCTTCTTAGGTACTGGAACGATATTTGCAACCCATGGTGGATAATTTGTAACTGCTAGAAACCCTGCATCCAACTGTTTTTGCACTTCTTCCTTTATCTTGACAGCCATCTCTGGTCTTGTTCTTCTGAGCTTTTGCTTGACCGGAGGACAATCCTCTTTGAGAGGCAAACGGTGTACCACAATGTTTGTGTCAAGCCCTGGCATGTTCTGATAAGACCAAGCGAAGATGTCAACATACTCTTGCAGCAATTCAATCAACCCCTTCTTCATATTATCTTTCAAAGCAGCCCCTATCTTGATTTCTCTCTTGGCGTCCTCGGTGCCGAGATTAATCACTTCAACAGACTCTTGATGTGGTTGAATGACCCTTTCCTCCTGTTTTAATAACCTGGCAAGTTCTTCGGGGAGTTCACAGTCTTCATCACCCTCTTCTTCAGCTTGAAAGATTGGATTTTCAAAGTCAAAGCGAGCCATAGCAGAACTGTTATCAATAGGATCCGGTGACGTGCATCTGCATGAGTGATGGTATGTGCTTATGAGTGTGAACAAGAAGTGGAAACTAAACAAAATATTGCCAAATGTATATATATTTTTTATATTTTTTTGATTTTTTTGAAAACTGCAAAAATAGAAAGACAGTGAACAAAATATTTGAATGCAAAAAGACGTCCTTTATTTATGATAAAAAATGCAGGTATCCACATAGATGAGCCCTACAATGAGTCATCACGCCCTGGGCGGAACGTAAGACTTGGATATGCATGAATAAACAAAGAAAATTACTCTTTAAGAAGAGTGACTTGGATAATCTCTTCAGAAGACCAGTTGCGGAGAACTTCACCCGGGACCCTTGGACGCACCCAGTTGTCAATGTCGCACTCACTATCCCCCATCTTCTTTGTTGATTGCAGAGACCTGGCCGTACTGAATGATGCCAGCACTGGAGAAAGTAATCGGCCCCTGACGAGTCTGAGGCGTTGAAGTTGTAGAAGTCAATGCCAACTGATACCTAATCCCAAACTTGTCTTCCTTTACAGGTAAATCCACCAGACGTCCCCAACCGGGAGCAACACCTGAATTTACCAAGGCATGTGCCTGCTTGAAGGACGACAAAGAGGCACCTGCTTCAACCTCTTCCACTGGAGTTGCATCCTTGACTTGAACTGCCTCAAAGGCCTGACATAGGGTCTCATGAATCTCACCTTCTATCTCTACATACTTGAATGTAGACAGGTTACTGACCAGAATATTCTCCTCACCACAGACAGTGATAATTCTTTCGTTGACCGGGAACTTGATCTTCTGATGCAAGGTCGGGGAGACTGTCCCAGCATTGTGGATCCAAGGACGAC